>NC_088391.1:91070000-91392500 GCF_037993035.2 Macaca fascicularis
CACTGCAGCCTCACCCTCTTGGGCTCAGTGATTCTCCCACCTCAGTCTCCTCAGTAGCTGGGACCACAGGCGTAAGCCGTCATGCCTGGCTAATTTTGTTTATGTTTTGCAGAAACAAGGTCTTACTACGTTGCCCAGGTTGGTCTCGAACTCCTGGGCTCAAGTGATATGCCCACCTTGGCCTCCCAAAGTGTTGGGATTACAGGTTTTCTTAAATTTCTTTTCTTTTCCCTCCCCCTCCCCCTCCCCTCCTCTCTTCAAGATGGAGTTTTGCTCTTGTTGCCCAGGCTTGAGTGCAATGGTGCGATCTCAGCTCACCACAGCCTCCACCTCCCAGGTTCAAGTGGTTCTCCAGCCTCAGCCTCTCGAGTAGCTGGGATTACAGGCATGTGCCACCACGCCTGAGTAATTTTGTATTTTTAGTAGAGCCGGGGTTCCTCCGTGTTGGTGAGGCTCGTCTTGAACTCCCGACCTCAGGTGATCCGCCTGACTTGGCCTCCCAAAGTGGTGGGATTACAGGTGTGAGCCACTGTGCCCAGCTAAATTTATTTTAATAATGTTTATTAGTTTCCTGCTTGGAAGTATTGTGCATTTTCACTGTATTTATTATTAGAAGTTTGAGTCTTAAAAATTATTCAGTTTTCTCTGTGATTTCAGTCTTGTCATTCCATCTGGTTAAAATGGGTTTTATTGATGTTTTGTAGTTCTTTTTCAGCTTTGGTGCATCATTGAATTAGGCACTCAGTGTCTTTGTGTGGCTTTATACAAGTATTTAGTAAAAATGTCCATTAGAGAAAGGCCAAAAGTAGAGTAGGGCTTTTTAGTTAGGCAAAAATATACCCTTCAATGGTCTGGATATGACGTTTGAAACAGTTGTGTATCTGTACAAATATATTTAGTTTAATACACACTTGTCTGTGTTGTCCATAAGCACACATTTAGATATGGCCACAAGAAAGATTGTGGGTGACCATGTGAATAAAAAATTATTTGGTACAGTTATGTCTGCTAATGAATGGGGAATGTACAGTAATATGGAAAGTACAAAATAGGGGCCAGGCGCGGTGGCTAACGCCTGTAATGTCAGCACTTTGGGAGGCCGAAGCAGTTGGATCACTTGAGGCCAGGAGTGTGAGACCCCCCTGGGCAAAATGGCGAAACCCTGTCTCTACTAAAAATAAAAAAATGAGCCAGGTGTGGTGGCATGCTCCTGTAGTCCCAGCTACTCAGGAGGCTGAGGCAGGAGAATCACTTGAACAGAGGGCGGAGGTTGCAGTGAGCCAAGATCACATCACTGCACTCCAGCCTGGGCAACAGAGTGAGACTCCATCTCAAAAAAAAAAAAAAGAAAAAAGAAAATACAAAATAGGGATAGTATAGAAGAAATCTGAGAATGTTTTCTATAAGTTAATGTATATTGCCTAGTAACTATATTTAATAATACTAGATTTATATTCTCTTAAGTGTATGCCAATTGAGAATGTGTGCAGTGAATTCAGGGATGCTGTGAAGGAATTATTTTCAGAATTCAAAATTTTCAATGGATCATTGAGAATTAATTGCAATGATGAAATATATGTAACATGTAGTAGCTTATGTAAACATTAGTGTTCGATTAGATTTGTAAAATTCCTGGTTTTCCCAAAATATTTGAATTATGCTCTAGAAAAGTCCAGGGACTCACTCCCACAACTGTAAATGTAGCTATACTGATACAGGATTTGCGCCCTAATAGATGTAGGGTTGAAGCACAAAGAAGTTTAAAAATACTCTATTCCATGGGTGTTTAATAGATTTATACCTGTTGATTATTAATTTTTGAGTCTGTGGATTAGGTATTATCCTCCATGATTTAAAAAAATTGGAGAAAGAGGATAATCACTGTAAGAAAGAATCAAGATTATGACTTTGTATGTTCAGACCAGCATGGGAAGAACAAATTCTTGGTAATACATCAATTGGGATCTGCGATAGGCTGGAGAGGTTTTTGGGCAGATATGGGAAATAAGGCTATTTTTAGTCTGTTCACTTTCATGAAGCTGACCACAAGGTGGGGATAATATATTATATGAGGTCTGGATGACCTGTGATATCATCCAGAGTTGTAATGGAGAATTATATTACTTTAAAGGATGTGTTTTTTAAATTTGGGTGTTTACACATGAGTTAGAGTCAAACAATTATTTTACAGCTATATCTTGACTATTTAGTTATGCCAACAATAATTATTTTTTAAATTGTTTCTCAGTACTATAAGGTTCTTATTTTATTGCTGAAAAACCTTTTAAGTTCAGGGGTACATGTGCAGGTTTTTTACATAGGTAAATGTGTGTCATGGGAGTGGCACTCTTTTTATTACAATAGATTTTTGGGGAACAGGTCATATTTGGTTACATGAATAAGTTCTTGAGTGGTGATTTCTGAGATTTTGGTGCACCCAACACCCAAGCAGTGTATACTGTACCCAAGGTATAGTCTTTTATCCCTCGCCCCCTTCCCACCCTTT
This sequence comes from Macaca fascicularis, assembly GCF_037993035.2. NCBI lineage: Eukaryota > Metazoa > Chordata > Mammalia > Primates > Cercopithecidae > Macaca > Macaca fascicularis. The sequence goes on from NC_088391.1 coordinate 91,072,507, forward strand.
CCCCCAAGTCCCCAAAGTCCATTGTATCATTCGTATACCTTTGCCTCCTCATAGCTTAGCTCCTACTTATGAGTGAGAACATATGATGTTTGGTTTTCCATTCCTGGGTTACTTCACTTAGAATAATGGTCTCCACTTTGGGAAGCCGAGGTGGGTGGGTCGTGAGGTCAAGAGACCAAGACCATCCTGGCCAACATGGTGAAACCCCATCTCTGCCAAAAATACACAAAGTAGCTGGATGTGGTGACGCGTGCCTGTAATCCCAGCTACTTGGGAGGCTGAGGCAGGAGAATCGCTTGAACCCGGGAGGCGAAGGTTGCAGTGAGCCGAGATCGTGCCACTGCACTCCAGCCTGGCGACAGAGCGAGACTCCATCTCAAAAAAAAAAAAAAAAAAAAAGGAAAGAATAATGAATTCCGCTGGTGTTGCTGCAAATACCATTTTTTCATTCCTTTTTATGGCTGAGTAGTATTCCATGGTGTATATATACCACAATTTATTTATCTACTTGTCGATTGATGGGTATTTGGTTTGGTTCCATATTTTTGCAATTGCAAATTGTGCTGCTATAAACGTGTGTATGCAAGTATCTTTTTTGTATAATGACTTATTTTCCTCTCGGTAGATACCCAGTAATGGGATTGCTGGATCAAATGGTAGTTCTACTTTTAGTTCTTTAAGGAATCTTCACACTGTTTTCCATAGTGGTTGTACTAGTTTACATTCCTACAAGCAGTGTAGAAGTGTTCCCTTTTCACCACATCCACGCCAACATCTGTTATGTTTTGATGTTTTGATTATGGCCATTCTTGCAGGAGTAAGGTGGTATCTATCGTATTGTGGTTTTGAATTGCATTTCCCTGATCCTTAGTGATGTTGAGCATATTTTCAAGTTTGTTGGCCATCTGTATATCTTCTTTTGAGAATTGCCTATTCATGTCCTTAGCCCACTTTTTTTTTTTATTATACTTTAAATTCTGGGATACATGTGCAGAATGTACAGTTTTGTTACATAGGTATACACGTGCCATGGTGGTTTGCTGCACCCACCAATCCATCACCTACATTAGGTATTTCTTCTAATCTTATCCATCTCCTAGCCCCAGACCCCCTGACAGGCCCCAGTGTGTGATGTTCCCCTCCCTGTGTCCATGTGTTCTCATTGTTCAACTCCCACTTATAAGTGAGAACATGTAGTGTTTGGTTTTCTGATCGTTTGATAGTTTGCTGAGAATGATGGTTTTCAGTGTCATCCAAGTCCCTGCAAAGGACATCAACTCATCTTTTTTATGGCTGCATAGTATTTCATGTTATATATGTGCCACATTTTCTTAATCCAGTCTATCATTGATGGACATTTGGGTTGGTTCCATGTCTTTGCTATTGTGAATAGTGCTGCAATAAACATATGTGTGCATGTGTCTTTATTGTAGAATGATTTATAATCCTTTGTGTATATGCCCAGTAACGAAATTGCTGCTTAGCCCACTTTTTGATGGAATTGTTTGTTTTTTTTAATTGCTGATTTGTTTGAGTTCGTTGTACATTCTGGATATTAGTCCTTTGTCGGATGTTTAGATTGCCAAGATTTTCTCCCATTCTATGGGTTGTCTGTTTACTCTGCTGATTGTTTCTTTTGCTGCACAGAAGCTTTTTAGTTTAATTAAGTTCCATCTTTTATCTTTGTTTTTGTTGCATTTTCTTTTGGGTTCTTGGTCAGGAAGTCTTTGCTTAAGTTCTTTGCCTAAGACCTTGTCTCTATTTTAAAAAAAATATGTGTTGCCCAGGCTGGTCTCGAGCTCCTGAACTCAAGCAGTCCCCTCGCTTTGGCCTCTCAAAGTGCTGGGATTACAGGCATGAGGTACTGTGCCCGGCTGTGTTATTATTTTAAATCCATAAAATCAGACCTTTTTCAGCTTAAGATCATTTCTAGACTGTCCTCTCACTAAAAATACCCTGGAATCAATTTACATGTTGTTAATTTGAAAATTCTTTGCTAGGTCGGACAGCCATATTGGAAAAGCACCAAATCCCTTTAGGGTTTTTTGTTATTGGTAATATAAAGAGGACAGAGAATGTATTTCAAATTAGTTGTCATTTCATGAGGTGTTGCCCTTCATTTCTTGGCAGGCCTTAACTAGAATCTAGCCTCCTCTTATAATAGTTGAAAATGTCTCATGACTAATTAATATTCTACAATCAGAGCACTGTTTTCTGATTAATAAGGTGGGTGGACCTTATGAAATGTTCTCTGAAGACCATGCACGTAATCTTTGATGGCTGTTTATGTGTTATATTGACTTCTGATTCCTGTGTGTTCAACTTCTAGTGTGAATAGTAATGCCAAAAATTAAAAAGGGCTTTTGAAGTTGATTTGTAATTAAATAGCATTATTAAAATAAAGAGTCAAAGCATTGTCAAATATGATAAACTCAGTGTCAAAACTGAGCCTTTAAAACCAAAAAGCGTGGCCGGGTGTGGTGGCTCACACATGTAATCCTGGCATTTTGGGAGGCCTGGGCAGGTGGATCACTTGAAGTCAGGAGTTCGAGACCAGCCTGGCAAACATGGTAAAACCCTATCTCTACTAAAAATTAGCCAGATGTGGTGGCATATGCCTGTAGTCCCTCCTAGCTAAACGGGAGGCTGAGGCGAAAGAACTCCTTGAACCTGGGAGGTGGAGGCTGCAGTGAGCTGAGATTGTGCCATCGCACTCCAGCCTGGGTGACAGAACGAGACCCTGTCTCCAAAACAAAACAAAACACCAAAAAACTCATGTCTGTTATCCTAGCACTTTGGGAGGCCAAGGCGTGAGGATTGCTTGAGCCCAGGAGTTTGGGACCAGCCTGGACAAAATAAGGAGACCCCATCACTACAAAAAATAATAAAAAGGGGCTGGCCGTGGTGGCTCATTCCTGTAATCCCAGCACTTTAGGAGGCCGAGGCAGGCGGATCATGAGGTCAGGAAATTGAGACCAGCCTGGTTGCATGGTGAAATTAGCCAGGCATGGTGGCACGCACCTGTAGTCCCAGCTACTTTGGAGGCTGAGGTGGGAGGATGACTTGAGCCCTAGGGGTCAAGGCTGCAGTGATCACACTACTGCACTCTAGCCTGGGCAACACACACAGAGAGAGATCCTGCTTCCAATAAAACAAAACAAAACAAAAAAACAACCCTCCCCAAACCAGAAAGCATTCTCAACCATAGTACTTCCAAGCACCCTTTTTGAATTAGAAGCGTTTAAGGCGATGATAAAGTCAGTAAACTATTTCAAAGCTGTCGGAAGTGCGTCTCAGCACACGACAGTTGTGATTTCGTAAGTTTCTTAAGGTTTCAAGTGCACAACATTTTACTAAAGTGTTATTACTGTCTCAGGAATGAGGCCCCTGGAACACAGGAAAGATCTCCACCCAGGGAGGAAGGTTGGGAGGCCTCAGCAGCCAACAGTGGTGTGATTGAGACTCCGGAGTCCCTTTACACTTGTGTAGAAGCTTACTATGGGTCACCTTCATCCTAAGTGCGTTACATTTATTAATTCACGTATCCTCACAGATAGGGAAACTGAGGCACACAGCAGCCAAGGAACTCGTCCAAGGCCAACCAGGTAGTGTATGGTGGAACTGGAGTGAAGGCAGGCTCCACAGTCCCTGTTCTTAACCTTTACACTCCACTGCTTCTAATTCCTGACTTTCTTTTAAATACAAGAATATAATTTAAAATCCTGCCCAACACTTGTTTTGTAAGATTCTAGTGGCATGGGAAGTGAGGGGTTACAGTTGGTGTCAGTCATATTTCAAATGGCTGGGGATAGGGTGATAACATACACCTAAGGAAGTCACGCTGGCTGCTACAACGTTGTGAGAATATCATTCTGCTGAGATTTTACGCTTGCTGGTAGTTGACATAAAATGAGGCTTAGTCTATTATATACAATGCCAACTTTTTCCCTCATCACTTACAAGGGTTGACTTTAATGTAAGGAGAAGATTGCATTTTCAAGTCTCATTTAGAAGGTTACAAAGGCTCTGGTTGGAATTATTAAGAAAGACAAATCTCAGGTAATCTGAACATGTTAAATTGTAAGAGTACTTAATATGAATTGGAGGAAGAAATTCTCTGAAGCAAAGGGGGAGGAATTTGTATCTTGGAAAGAATTTCCTTTGTCTTTTATTATTGATGCAGTTGATAATTGCAGTATCGCCACTTCACATGTGAAAATATCATTGTAGTAAATTTATGAGTCGGCTAACGAAGTTCCCATCCATCTTCGCTTTAGTTCAATTGCCATTATTAGTTTCCCAGAGTACTTTCTAATTCTCTACCACAGTACTCATGCTTTATTTTGATTTTAATTGTGTTATATTTTTGTCTTTCTAGTTAGTCAACTAAGCGAGGCCCTGGTGTACCTCTGTCTTGTCCATCGTTGAATTCCTAGGCTTAGCACAGTGCCTGACGTAGAGTAGGTATTGGCAGCTATTTGTAGGATGAATGAATGCATGACTGTGTTAAGCAGACATCAAAGATGCATAAAATTGAAATCTAGTTGTTGTAGGACTTAACAAGAGAGGAGATCCTTATAGATGAGCACTGGTTGTTTGCAGGATCATTATTGTTCTCTGATGATCAAAAAACTGTTGATACCTGTACCAGTAGTCCCAGCTACTCAGGAGGCTGAGGCGGGAGGATCCATTGAGCCTGGGAGGCAGAGGTTGCAGTGAGTCGAGATCACGCCACTGCACTCCAGTCCGGGTGACAGAGCCAGACCCTGTCTTAAAAAACAAAAAAGAACGGTTTACAGATGAGTGAGAGGTGTTTTCCTAAATATTTACATGTTTGTTTGCCCATGCTACTTTTCCAAATCCTGGTTGTCCTTTTCCCCTTCAAGTGATCCTTCCTTTGTGAAGTCGTCCTTGATTCCCTTGTTGGATTCTGTTCACCGTGTCTGATTTTTACCTCTTCTAGTGCACTGACTACTCTTACCGTGTATTGTTTTTATTTTTTGGTACATGTGTTATTGTTTGTCCTACTAGACTATAAACTCCTTGAGTGTGAAAACCATGTCTACTTAAACCAGCCTGCTTCTGAGAGTGAAAAGGGACACTAATCAGTTAGGACGCTGAGTAATAGATGTGTTCAAGGGTGTGCGAGGCAAACCTGATGTCTGGTTACTTCCCAGTAATCTTTAGCTTATTGAAAAAGCACGGGCCACTTGCACCTGTTTACAAGCAGGTGAGATGGGCCTGAGAAGGTGATTGAGTTGCAGATTCAAAATGCTGGTTTGTGTCTTAGTCTTATCTCTGTCACTTCACCAGTCTAATGACTGTGGGCAATTTATTTCATCTTGAAGATCCTCATTTTACTGACATGTTAAGCAGTGATGACCATTTATTTCCTGCTGTTTCTTAGGCCCCCTCCTTTTTGTTTTTTGAGGAGGAGAAGATATAAAAAAGCACCCTTTAGAGCTGTGAAGTGTCATAGATACTACAATATTGTTTTAGAATCAATTGAAGACTTTCTAACTTTGTAAACAAATTTGAATCTGATGACTGAAATGCTAATCTATAAAATGTTTTTTTAGTGATAAAGTGAGCCTTAATACAATGCTTTGTAAATAGTATGAAATAAACTAGTAAATAAATATTGTAGTTTTTGTTAGTATTATATTCCTTGTTCTTTTAATTCATTTTTAAACTTAGAATTGTTTCCCACCTACAGATAAATAAATGTCAACTTGGGTCCATCTACTACATCTTATTGTCACTTTCACTTCATTGCATCATTGCTATTAATCAGAATAAAGGATGAATTTAGCAGGTTTTAGGGTTAGAGTAGTGCTAAGTGTTGTGAGGAATTGTGCTCAAGGTCATTAATTGGAAATCATAGGCCGGGTTTGGTGGCTCACGCCTGTAATCCCAGCACTTTGGGAGGCTGAGGTGGGTAGATCATGGGGTCAGGAGATAGAGACCATCCTGGCTAACACAGTGAAACCCCGTCTCTACAGAAAAATTATCTGGGCGTGGTAGTGGGCGCCTGTAGTCCCAACTACTTGGAAGGCTGAGTCAGGAGAATTTTTTTTTTTGTTTTTTTTTGTTTTTTTTTGAGACAGAGTTTCGCTCTGTCGCCCGGGCTGGAGTGCGGATTTCAACTCACTGCAAGCTCCGCCTCCCGGGTTTACTCCATTCTCCTGCCTCAGCCTCCCGAGTAGCTGGGACTACAGGCGCCCGCCAACTCACCCGGCTAGTTTTTTGTATTTTTTATTAGAGACGGGGTTTTTTATTAGAGACGGGGCGCCTGGCCGAGTCAGGAGAATTTTGTGAACCTGGGAGGTGAAGCGTGCAGTGAGCCGAGATCGCGCCACTGCACTCCAGCCACGGTGACAGAGCAAGACTCTGTCTCAAAAAAAAGAAATCATGATCTCTGCTATTTTAATATTCTACTCAGTATTTGAAATAAGCTTTATAATGTAGGCTGTGGTAAAACACAGCAATTAAGTGCTTAAAACAAGAATATCCCAACTGTAGGTTCAGCATACTTTACCTAAACTATACAACTATTATTTCTATCCACGATGGAATCAAAAACTTGATATGTTTCAGAAAACATGAAGTTAAGCAAGACATGTGGGAGGATTTTGACTTGCAGCAAATTTTGAAAGAAATTGTAAATATTTTCAAAGAAAATAGAAAAAGCATACAATTCAGAGAATATACAAAGCCAAATAAAAAGTTGTAAAATTATTATTATTATTATTTTTGAGACGGAGTCTCCCTCTGTCGCCCAGGCTGGAGTGCAATGGCACAACCTTGGCTCACTGCAACCTCCGCCTCCCGGGTTCAAGCAATTTTCCTGCCTCAGCCTCCTGAGTAGCTGGGATTACAGGCGTGCGCCACCATGCCCAGCTAATTTTTTTTTGTATTTTTAGTAGAGGCGGATTTCACCATATTGGCCAGGCTGGTCTCCAACAACTGACCTTGTGATCTGCCCACCTTGACCTCCCAAAGTGCTGGGATTACAGGCATGAGCCACTGCGCCCAGCTGTAAAATTAAACTTAATATCTGATCTGATGGACTAAACAAAAGATCTCTTGCCTTTCACCAGTTTACCAGCTTCCTGTTCTTTTTCACTCTTAGCAGTTCACTAAGTATAAGTGGACTGTGAGGCATGAGCCGGAAGGGGTGGCATTGGGCATTTACAGCAACAGACCCTCACGCTAAGTGAAGTGTTATCAAATCTTCATTTTTTTTGCTTAAACTGTAAAATTGCTAATTACATTCATAGTTGTTGTAAGTTATATTCCAAAGTCTAACTGGAAAAATATTATTTTGCAACCAAAAAGGTACCAATTAGTTTTCTTGTTCATGAAACAAAAAGAATTGAATCAGGGAGAAATGAAAACAGCTCATTTTAAATATTCAAATTGTAAGGGATGTAAAATAAAAGTATTTTATATGAGATATAGAGGAAAGAAATTACAACTTCAAAACAAATTCCTGTGATCAGCTTCCATGAGGAGGACCTTAGCAGTGTATACCACATTTAGATGTGAACCTTCTTACCTTATCTTCTTAAAAGATGCATCTAAAAGAAAAACTAAAATTTGTATCAAGCTGTTTAATTAAAGTATTATTGCTATTATTATGTAAAGCAGAAAGAAACTTCTGCAAAATAGCTGAGTGATACATTTAAGAATTTTACCTAAGGAAATTTAGTATTATTTATTTATTTTTTTGAAATTTAGTATTATTTAAACTGATTAACAGTATTTGGCAATGTATTTTCATTAGCATTCTAGTATTAAAGTTAGCATTTCTTTAAAGGAGCGAGGCTAAAATTCATCCCAAAGCTTGTTTTTGTTAACTCAAATTTTCTCCGTGTTACTGCTAAACAGGTTATTGAATTTTCTCTGGGTGTCTTCTACATTGCCTTTCTTTGATTCTTGTCAGTGCAACCAGTCTAACGTTTTACATGATAAAGGAAATCTGTGAAACTAATCCTAGAAACCTCTTTCTATTTTCTTACCTAACACCTCCAGGCACAGAGAAGACAAAATACTTCATTTGCATTCTTTAACATTAGGAACTCAGAATAAGTCTTTCAGCTGGAAATGTTATTGCATCTACATTTCCCGAAGAGAAAAAAGGTTAACAGCCCACTCAGGTTTATGTTAACTCATCCCTTTTTAGTATCCTGATCTGCACAAAGAGTGAAGAATGTGAGGCTTACCCACCCAGGCTCTTTCTTCTTTACAATCAACAAGACTCTGGAAGTGGTATCAGTGCTGATTATAGGGAAATAAAAAGAAGAAATCAAATATGCACAAAAGAAATGGAAAACACTAACAGACTTTAATCTTAGTTTTCTAGGAATAGAAAGAACATTGCCAAAATTAATAAAGAATATAGTAATTCAAATTTTTTAAAATAAAAAATTTCCTCCATAAATTTGAAAAGCTTACGAGGAAAGTACAAAGATATTGCGATTTATAGTTTGTTTGTTGAAATGGTTTTTATTAAAGTAATCAATACCAAAAAACTCTTGTTTGTTCTAAGTACCTTGGTCAGAAACCTGAAACATTTAATAAAAGAAATTGAGCAATTTTCTGACTTAATGTTAGCTAAAAAGTAAAAATGGAAATCATTCAATTGCCAGATATTAAAAATAGAAAGTGTTCTATTGCTGCAATGCTCACTCCCCATCAGTGTGGGAGAAACAAGGTTTTATATTTAACTGTAATATATTCCTTAAGATATACTTAAGTAGGAAACTTGACTTCTGCCCACAGTTACAGTGTGGAAAGTTACCACTGTTCTCTTTCCCTAAACACTGTACATAGCTATCATCTGGAAATAATAGTATTACTTCAGTGCATTGTGCCAGTAGACACTTAATATGGAATATACATTAGATTAAATGACATCCAGATCCCAGTAATACTGAAAGAAAAAGACACAGGTTCTTTTCGTTAAACCAAGTCATAGCATATAGTGTACAATAAATTAAATACAGTTTGTATGTCATTTGATTTTAATTGAACTCGCAATTAGCATCCCAAACAAATTTAAAAATCATGTGGGTTTATAAATTTTTATTTTTGAATTTTAAAATAATAGAACCTTTGCCCCCTTCCACTACCCATCTGCTATAGCAATTACATTCCTTTATGTTCTTATCCTAATGAATCAGCTAAATTGGGTTTTAATTTACAATGAACTGATAACAGTTAAAGAAAATGACTCCTATAAATGTAGTAGGTGAGAGGCTGAGGGCATCCTCTTCTAGGTTATTCTTTTTCTTCCTCCCTTTATTGATGCTCCACAGTCAGTGTTGGGGAAAATTAATTAGGAGTTTTATTATAGTCTTCTCTAAAGTTGTCCCCCATTGCATAGACTGAGGACTTCCAGTGCAGTGTTGACTAGTACCAGTGCACATCCTTATCCAGGAGACTGGAACTTACCCAGGATCACAAAATGACACTAGGAGTGTTTCTCCCCTCTCAGGGTTAAAAATGTTCTCCTCATCTTTTATCTTTATATATTTATTTTTGACACAGGATTTTGCTCTGTTGCCCAGGCTTGAGTGCAGTGGTGTGAACACGACTCACTGCATTCTTGACCTCCTGGGCTCAAGAAATCTTCCTGCCTTGGCCACCTATGTAGCTGGGACCATGCCTGGGTAATTTTTTAAATTTTTTTTGTAGAAACAGGGTCCTGCTATGTTGTCCAGGCTGATCTTGAACTCCTGTGCTTTACTTTTTATTATGTTTATTATTATTTTTTTTGAGACAGAGTGTCACTTTGTTGCACAGTGGTGTGATCTTGGCTTACTGCAACCTCTGTCTCCCGGGTTCAATAGATTCTCCTGCCTCAGCTCCTGAGTTGCTGGGATTACAGGAGCACGCCACCATGCCCAGATAATTTTTGTAGTTTTAGTGGAGATGGTTTCACCATGTTGGTCAGGCTGGTCTCAAACTCTTGACCTCAGGTGATCCAGGCACCCTCGCCTCCCAAAGTGCTGAGATTACAGGTGTGAGCCACTGTGCCCAGCCCTTGCCTTTTATTCTTAATGATTATTGTTTAAAGTACACTGAGTTCAGGTTAAAAAGCAACCACCAAAGTAGATTTTAACACCTAAAAGCTGGGAGAAGGGGCCATTCTTGTACGCAGTAACTCTTTGGAGTCCAGGTACTAACATGCCCCATATTTCATCCCGGTGCTAAACTGAACTTGTTTTCCAATAAAAAAAAAAAAAAAGTCTGAGTAATATTGCATAGGAGTACCAGAAATGGCCTTGCTGGAAACCCAAACTATTCACATTCAATAAGAAATCTGTTTGTAGGTGTGTCTGCCCATTTACAGAACAGCGTATGGCTCCTGGCACTCAATACGCGGTGTTGCACAGCTTGCCACAGGAGCCTAAAGTGGAGGTCGTAAAAGGTAAGGAAGAAAGAGGGAGGAGTATGAGTTGTTCAGTATTCATTTGCTTCTCATTTCATCACTGATTTGATGGTACCCAGGCCTTTCAGAGCCGGTCTCCGTAATACTGGTACAGGTGGCCTGATGTTCTGTTGCTCAGATAGTGTAGTCTCGTCTCATCTGTGATTTCAGCAGCACTCATGGCAATGGGAACATTCTTTTTCTTTGCAACCCAGGAGTAAGATTGAATCTCTGATTAAAGAGCAAAGCTTGAGTGTTTTGGACACGGTGATGCTGCAGAGGTGGGTTCCTGTTCTGGCTGTCCATGTCCAAATGTTTTCATACTTTGCAGTTGCCACATTTTTTTTTTTTTTTGAGACGGAATTTCGCTCTCGTTACCCAGGCTGGAGTGCAATGGCATAATCTCCGCTCACTGCAACCCCCACCTCCCGGCTCAAGTGATTCTCCTGCCTCAGCCTTCTAAGTAGCTGGGATTACAGGCACACATCACCACGCCTGGCTATTTTTTATATTTTTATTAGAGACAGGGTTTCACCACGTTGACCAGGCTCGTCTCAAACTCCTGACCTCAGGTGATCCGCCCGCGTTGGCCTCCCAAAGTGCTGGAATTACAGGCGTGAGCCACCGTACCTGGTGTTCAGTTGCCACATTTAACCTTTAGTGCTAGGAAACATTTCACCATGGTTCACTTTGTACAAAATGAGAATCTTTATTGAAGCATCCCAGCCAAACATAAGAATGTACTTAAAAAAAAATTTTTTTTTTTTTAAGCCTAAAGTCCCTGGAAGAGGCTGGCAAACTGGCTTCAGAAACACTTCACTGGGCATGGAGCTGCTGAAGCCGCTCCTAGTCCGTGTGTTGATTTCACTCCTATAAGTTGGTGGCTACTCTGAAATAGTTGTCAAAATTTTTATTGTAAAGTAAAAGGCAGTTACAGGAGAACTATACAAAAAAAATGTGTGGCTTAATGAACTATTATAGGGTGAACAATTTTGAAATCATGAAATAGGTCCAGATGCAGATGTTTACCCAGAATCCTGGAAGGCCTGGCCATGTGACGCATCTCAGTGCTAACCTCCGGCCTCTCTCTAAACATACCCATTCCTTTGGCTTTTATAGTAATCATTTTTTTGCATTTAAAAATAATTTTATTGTCCAAATGTGCCACCTTGGACACAGTATTTAAGTTTTGTCCATTTATTTTTAAATTCGGTAAGTTTTAAAAATATTAGTCTATAGGCTCCCCTTGCTTCCTTTTCTTTACGACTTATCTGTTGAAGAACTTGGATGTTTGACTTACAGAGTTCCCCCAGTCTTGACTTAGCTCACTGCATGGCGATGATATAGCTCAGTGGTTTCCCCCATTCTTGGTGTTTCCTACAAATTGGCACTTGAATTCAGAGATAAGATCAGACTTGGATGTGATGCCTTTGATCAAGACTATAGGAGGCACATAATGTCTTTTTAGCTGTTTTTAAGATATAAGCAGACTTTGATGCTTACTGCCCGTATCTAGTACTTTATTGGATTACAAAATTTTGGTAGTTTAATGCTAACATTTTTTTCATTAGTTAATTGGAGTATATTTAGAAAGAAACACTTCTCATTTACTGTTTTATTACCACTGGTACAATTCATATATGAAAAGCAAGATAAATGCTTAATTCTTTACCTTTATTTACTATTTCTTTTTTTTTTTTTTTTTTTTTGAGACGGAGTCTTGCTCTGTCGCCCAGGCTGGGGTGCAGTAGCCGGATCTCAGCTCACTGCAAGCTACGCCTCCCAGGTTTACGCCATTCTCCTACCTCAGCCTCCCGAGTAGCTGGGACTACAGGCGCCCGCCAACCCGCCCGGCTAGTTTTTTTTGCATTTTTTAGTAGAGACGGGGTTTCACCATGTTAGCCAGGATGGTCTCGATCTCCTGACCTTGTGATCCGCCCGTCTCGGCCTCCCAAAGTGCTGGGATTACAGGCTTGAGCCACCGCGCCCGGCCACTATTTCTAAAGTAATGATTGGTTCCTTATCACCCCTCGAAGTTAACCAATTCTTTTAAACAAAATCACTATGAAGTCATATCGTTGAAATTACTAGTGAACTCAAGTTGTTCCTCTTCGGTCCGTGGGGCCTAAGTTGACTCACGGGTCTTTTTGACTTGACCTCATAGTCTTCTCTAGCTTCCTTGCTATCTGATCTGACTGGACATTCCAGGCTCATGTTTTACATTTTCTGTTCCAACTTTATTTATGTATTTATGTATTTATGTATTTATTTATTTATGTGTTTATTTATGAGATTGAGTCTTGCTCTGTCGCCCAGGATGGAGCGCAGTGGTGCGATCTCAGCTCACGGCAAGCTCTGCCGCCCGGGTTCACGCCATTCTCCTGCCTCAGCCTCCTGAGTAGGTAGGACTACAGGCGCCCGCCACCACGCCAGGCTACTTTTGTTTCTGTATTTTTAGTAGAGACGGGGTTTCACCTTGTTAGGTAGAATGGTCTCGATCTCCTGGCCTCGTAATCCACCCACCTCGGCCTCCCAAAGTGCTGGGATTACAGGCATGAGCCACAGCACCTGGCCTTCTGTTCAACTCTTTATTCAGCCATCTTTTCAAAACGCCTTGGCTGCTTCTAATGGTATTTGGAGATCACAGTTGGGGTATTAGGCATGGTCATTGCTACTGATTGGTCATTTTAAGCCTTTTTAGTTACCAGGGCTAGGAAATAAAATATACATATATATTAACAGATTTTTAACATATATGTTTTATGTTATATATGTATATTGCTTATAATACAATATGTTATCTTAACTTTATTATATTAATAAAATATAGACCATATGGCAGTAGATTTACTATATAAATATGTTTATAATGCCAACCACAACCCAAAATATGGTATGTATATAAAACAAATTTATATTATAATAATCGTACTGTATTAATAACATACACATAACATTTTTCTCATATATAATATATATAACAATATAAAAGTATAATTAAATAAAGTCTATGTTTTATGTGAGACAAAATAACTCCTGTGTTCATAGCAGTATTTTCCATTACAATTCAGAATCGCAGAACTTTAACCTCTTCTTTGTTGCCCCTGTGTATCTTCATTCTTCCGGATTTAGAATTCGGACTCTCAAGGATAGGGGAAATGACAGAATTAGACTATCCCACAGTTGCTTATTTGTCTCCTCCTGTGCTATACACAGAGCAATCTCAGGATAACAATGTTAATACCACTGCCAATATGATTACTAAAAACATTACAAGTGTGTTTGTACATAATCTTCTTCTAATATTTTAAAAAAAGTTGCACTATATCTATATTGTCAGAAAGTGTGGCTGTTATCTATAAGGTTTTTATACATACATCTCCTTAGCTTTCATTTAGTTTTAGCTCTACAAGTAACTCCTGGCTCTTTATGTTGATGTCTCGTTTGTCATTTTGGTTTCCTGAAGCTCCTTCTCTAGTACAGGAGTGGGCAAGCTTTTTCTATAAGGAGCCGGAGGGTAAATATTTTTGGCTTTGTAAGCCATATGATCTCTGCTGGTACTCATTCTTATTCTTGTAGTGAGAAAGCAATCACAGACAGTGTAAACTATGAGAATGGCTGCGTTTCAGTTTCATATAATTTTCACACGTAATGATACAGTATTTAAAAAAAAATTTGCCTCCTCCCCACCCCCAATAATTAGTAAAATCTTTTCTTGGATCATGGACTGTACAAAAACAGGCAGTGAGGCTGGGCATGGTGGCTCTTGCCTGTAATCCCTGCATTTTGAGAGGCTGAGGCGGGCGGATCACTTTAGGTCAGGAGTTCAAAACCAGCATGACCAACATGGTGAAACCCCGTCTCTACTAAAAATACAAAATTAGCTGGGCCTGGTGGTGCATGCCTGTAATCCCAGCTACTTGGGAGGCTGAGGCAGGAGAATCGCTTAAACCTGGGAGGTGGAGGTTGCAGGGAGCTGAGATTGTACCATTGCACTCCAGCCTGGGCGACAAGAGTGAAACTGCCTCTCAAAACAAAAAACAAAAAAACCCAAAGCAGGCAGTGAATGGGCCAGATTTGGCCCACACACTAGTTTGCAAACCTCTGCTGTATTGGACTTCTCAGAGTTTGTGAGTTCTTGCATGTTGTTACATTTTCTCTGCCTTTTATAGTTGCACTGACTTCTATGGATTAAAATTGCTTAGCTTGACTCAGCCTGGTGGCTCATGCCTGCAATCCCACCACTTTGGGAGGCTGGGGCAGGAGGATCACTTGAGGCCAGGAGTTTCAGACTATCATAGGCAACATAGCAAGACTCCATCTCTACCCCACCAAAAAAGAAAAAAAAAAATGCTGGGCATGGCAGTACACACCTGTAGTCCTAGCTACTTGGGAGGTCAAGATGGGAGGATCACTTGAGCCCAGGAGTTTGAGGCTGCAGTGAACTATAATGGCCCCCCTGCATTCCAGGCTGGGCAACAGAGCAAGACCCTCTTCCCCAAAATTAAAATAAGTAAAATTCTTAGCTCATACTTTCTTTCCTTGAGTTTCTTACTCAGAAGAGTTTATTATTCCATTTTCTTTCTTTTTTTTTTTTTTTTTTTTTTGAGATGGAGTTTCACTCTTGTTGCCCAGGCTGGAGTGCAATGGCACGATCTTGGCTCACCGCAACCTCTGCCTCCCAGGTTCAAGCAATTCTCCTGCCTCAGCCTCCGTAGTAGCTGGGATTATAGGCATGTGCCACCACGCCCAGCTAATTTTGTATTTTCACTAGAGATGGGGTTTCTCCATGTTGGTCAGGCTGGTCTCGAACTCCTGACCTCACGTGATCCACCCACCTTGGCCTCCCAAAGTGCTGGGATTACAGGCGTGAGCCACCGCGCCCGGCTATTATTCCGTTTTCTTTTGGCACAAAATGTTGCTGTCAAAGTCTGATGATTATTTAAATTTCTCTTTTGTATAAGTTACTTTTTCCTAGTTGTTGTTTTTTTTTTTTTTTTTTCATTTACTGAAGTATTATTACTAGCTTTTTTTCTTGGTATGTTGGTCATCCTGGAATGAATTTCTCCTGTAGTGTGGTCTTTTAATATTTATTTTTTGGTTCAAGTAAATTTTCTTGAGTTATATTTTTAATATTTGCTCTTTTTTTGCTTTGGTTCTCTTCAAGGATTCCTATTATTCATATGTTGGATGTTCTTTTTTTATCTTCAGTATTTGTCATCTTCTCCTGTATTGTTTATTCATTTTTTTATATTTAAATTAAATATTTTTATTTTCACTTTGTCTTTCTCATAATGCATTGTCTGTTTTCCTTATTCACTCTTAAATTCTTTGTAGCTGTTTGCATTTATGGAATGATTTTCTTTTTCATTTCTAATTGTATCATGAGTTCTGTCATCTCCTTTCTGCATTTTGGAGCTTTTCTAAATCTGATTTATACTATTTTATGTTATGTGTCATTTAAAAATGTCTTTTAACTTGTTTTGAAATATTAGATGATAGGCCGGGCACGGAGGTTCATGCCTGTAATCCCAGCACTTTGGGAGGCCAAGGTGGGCGGATCATGAGATCAGGAGTTCGAGGCCAGCTTGGCCAACATAATGAAACTCTGTCTCTACTAAAAATACAGAAAAAATTAGCCGGGCGTGGTGATGCGCATCTGTAGTCCCAGCTAATTGGGAGGCTGAGGCGGGAGAATTGCTTGATCCTGGGAGGCGGAGGCTGCAGTGAGCCGAGGTTGCGCCACTGCACTCCAGCCTGGGTGACAGAGTGAGACGCCTTCTCAAAAAAAAAAAAAATAGATGATAGTTTTGATCTATTGTGTTGGTATGTTTTTGTCCTGTGCTTTTCCCCCGCCACATGGATGTTATTCTGGTCCCTTTTTGTTGCCTTATAAAAACATTGTGTTGAGGCTGGGCATGGTGGCTCACACCCGTAATCCCAGAACTTTGGGAGGCCGAGGCGGGTGGATCACTTGGGGTCAGGATTTCGAGACCAGCTCGTCCGACATGGTGAAACCCTGTCTCTACAAAAAATACAAAACCTTATCAGCTGGGCATGGTGGGGGGCACCTGTAGTCCCAGCTACTTGGGAGGCTGAGGCAGGAGAATTGCTTGAACCCCAGAGGTGGAGGTTGCAGTGAGCCAGGATCTCCCTGCTGCAGTCCAGAGCGAGACTTTGTATCAAGACAAAAAACAAAAAAAATTGCGTTGGATTTTATGTTGATACTTTTATTTTGCTTAGTTTAATGTATAAAATTAGTTTTTCTCTACATTGCTTTTTAAAGAGCCACGTATTTTCAAATCAGTGACTCAAGTCCAAAAAGTTCAAACACTTGAATAGAGATAGCAGGAAGTGGTTTATTCTGAGGTCTTGAAAAGAATGAATTAACCCTGTAATCTCCCCAGTATTCTTTTCGATGTTCCTATTGATATCACTGTATTCGGTGGGTGCTCCTTTCTATCTGCTATGTTAATTTTTGAAAGCTTTCTTTCTGACTCAGTTTATCAGATGTGCTGTATTCCCTGAACCAATCCTGGAACTGGCCTTTTCTACCAGAAACACTTTTTCCTTTTAGCATGGAATAGTATTAAAAACCACAATCTGGATCTTTTGAACAGTTCAGCTGTTTTTCCATGGCTATCTTTTTTTTTTTTTTTGAGACAAGGTCTTGCTCTGTCATCCAGGCTGGAGTGCAGTGGTGCAGTCTCAGCTCACTGCAGCTTCTACCCACTGGGCTCAAGCAATCCTCCTACCTCAGCTTCCCGAGTAGTTGGGACCACATGGGACCACAGGTATATACCACCATGACTGGCTAATTTTTATGTTTTTTGTAGAGAAAAGTTTTCGCCATGTTGCTCAGCCTGGTTTCAAACTCCTGAGCTCATGTAGCTCACCTGCCTCGGCCTCCCAAAGTGCTGAGATCACAGGCGTGACCCACTACACCTGGCCCCATGGCTGTCTTTTATTTCTGACCCTGGTTTTGTAGTTACCCAAGTAGCAACTCTTGGTGAACCTAAAATGTATACACTTTAAAATCTGAATTCATAATTAGCAATTTACTAACTTGTGATATTTCTAAGAATGAAATATGTATCATACATTGTAATTTTTACAATGATTCTTTCTGTCCTTCATTCCTGACATAAAATCTGTTGTAAATTAAGTCTCATTTCCTTAACATACTGCTCAAACCCGACTCTTTTCCCCATTCTTCTATTAAAATTTTTCCAGAACCATAAAGTCACAGAATTTAGGAAATGAGTAGAATTTTGGAGCAGTGATTTCAGCTTTTCATAATTTCTTTCTCTTCCTTTGTCTTGCCATGTCGCCCATGCTGGAGTGTAGTGGCTGTTCATAAGTGCCATCGTAGCGCACAACAACTGTGAACAGTGTCTGGGCTCAAGAGATACTCCTGGCTCAGCCTCCCAAGTACCTGGGACTACAGGCACACTTGGCTCCTAATTATTTTTTTTTAATGAATTACTTTAATGATGAAAAATGCCTACCTTTTGTAGTCATAAGACATTTGTTTGCATTCAGATATTATATGCATCATGCAAGGTAAATTTAAAAGGACCTTGAAAAGCATATTTTTGGAAACAAATTTAGTTACTATTGCATAACAGAAAACTTGCAGTGATTAAGGGAAGCTGATAATTAGATGGATAACAAAAAATACCAGGTTAACAGAAGAGTATCGAAGGTTACTAGTGGATATAATCTGGCTTTTTATTCTACATCACATCACTGCCTGGTCAAGAACTGAAAGCGTTTGAAACATGCTGCATCACACTGCAGTTGCCATATTCTCTTATCCTGACCTCATCCTTTTTGGTCACAGATTTATGGGAGCCAAGAGCCTCTAATGTTGCTCTCTCACTTTGCTTTAATTACTTTTAAAGGCCGACCTAGGGAGCACTTCCAAAAACACATTGATAAAAAGGAAGTTAAGTCATTGAAACATTTGTAGTGATCCAGCATACTACTGGCTATTTTTCTTTTGTATTGGGTGGGACAAAAAATAGTCACTAAGTACTTGATGTAAGCTTTTTTTTTTTTTGATAATTTTGCATTTTTGGGTGAGTAATTTTCCTCAAATTAGAATGCACAAGAAAAATCTGGTTAATCAGTGTTCCAGGTCGTTGGGCTCCTGTTAATCAGAAGTTTTACTGTATAATCATAATGTACTTTGGATGTTCTCATTTATGTTATTTCTTCAATTCTTTGTGTGGGTACTCTGATTGCTTGATTACATCTACCTGGCATAGTCGTTTTTAAAGCAGCATTATAATAAAATTTTCCATCTTTGCAAGTAAAATGAAAGTACGGAAAGACAACTGATGGTTGAAGCATGATTGTTTCCTCTTGCCTTTACTTAGTGTTCAGCGGGTTTCAGGTTTTAGATAAAGAGAAATGAATATGATTATTGTCCTGGTCCGAAATGATTCATGTATCCACCTGGAGACATAGAGTTGATAGAGGTGTAGGCTTACCACTATTATCTCCTCATACAGAGCAGCGCTACTTCCTACGTGCTTTACATTTTTGGAGATTTGCATAAGATTTTTTTTTCCACGAAAATAAGGTTCTACTAAAACCAAATACAAAAACATTTGATAGAGAGATACTTTATAAGCACCTCTTATGGCTGAAGGGGTTTCTTATCCAGCATCCTGCCACTTGTAACACCAGCAAATTTTAGGCATTTGGGTTCCTGTAATACTATTTTAGAGTCCTGTGGACCTAGCTATCTTATTATTCTAGTGTCCTGTTTTTTTTTTTTCTGGAGAAAGAGTCTCACTCTGTTGCCCAGGCTGGAGTGCAGTGGTGCAGTCTTGGCTCACTGCAACGTCCACTTCCCAGGTTCAAGCGATTCTCCTCCCTCAACCTCCAGAGTAGCTGGGATTACAGGCGCGCACCACCCTGCCCAGCTGATTTTTGTATTTTTAGTAGAGACAGGGTTAGGAGCATCCTCATTCCCAAAGAGAAGAGGATGCAGAGGAATCTGAGTCGTTTTCCCCAGTTTATGACACTACCTCTTGCGCTCTGTGCTATCATTTCTCCTTAGCTCTCTAGTCTTCATCAGCCTTGTATAAAAACACTCAAGTTTAACTGTTTCTTTGGATTTTCATTTCCTTACGCAGGCTCCTGTGTCACGTACAACTTATATTAAGTAAATGTGTATACTTTTTTTTTTTGGTTAATCTATCTTTTGTAATAGGTGCCCCAGCCATAAACTTAGAAAGGTAGAAGGAAAATAATAGTTTTCCTCCTGTACATTATTTAATTATTTAATCAAACTTAAAAGTCAGATATTATCCACATTGTCACTCAAAGAAATGGATGCTTTAGACTCAGGGTCTAAAAATTCCCTTTTGTTTTGCTTTTGGGTAGGAGAGAAGCATACCTCTTGAATTTAAAGGCATTGGCTTTACTACTCATTTTCTCTGAATGGTTTCATTCACAACTTTTATTTTTATATATATTTTTTGAGATGGAGTCTCGCTGTGTCCCCAGGCTGGAGTGCAGTGGCTCCATCTCGGCCCACAGCAACTTCTGACTCCTGGGTTCAAGCAATTCTCCTGCCTCAGCCTCCCCAGTAACTGGGATTACAGGTGTGTGCCACTACACCCAGCTAATTTTTTGTATTTTTAGTAGAGATGGGGTTTCACCATGTTGGTCAGGATGGTCTCCATCTCCTGACCTCGTGATTCGTCCTCCTCAGCCTCCCGAAGTGTTGGGATTACAGGCGTGAGCCACCGCACCTGGACTGCCATTCACAATTTTTAATTCCATCCTGTATGTGATGCCTTTAAAAATCTGTAGTTTGGCTGGGCGCAGTGGCTCATGCCTGTAATCCCAGCACTTTGGAAGGCCGAGGTGGGCAGATCATGAGGTCAAGAGGTTGAGATCATCCTGGCCAATATGGTAAAACCCCGTCTCTACTAAAAGTATAAAAATTAGCTGGACGTGGTGGCGTGTGCCTGTAGTCCCAGCTACTTGGGAGGCTGAGGCAGGAGAATCGCTTGAACCCTGGAGATGGAGGTTGCAGTGAGCCAAGATTGTGCCATTGCACTCCAGCCTGAGACAGAGTGAGACTCTGTCTCAAAAAAGATAAAATCTGTATTTCAGCCTGGACTTGTCTGATCACTTCTATACTTCTCTATCTGCCTCCTTAACGTGAATACTTGACTATTGTGAGGCACCTCAGCTCAGCGTGTGCAAAGTTGGAGTCATCATCTCACCTCCTAAATATTTATCTCCTTGTATATTCCTTGTGTTTATTCCTTGTTCAACTTCCACTTGCTGCTCAGGGTGGGGTTAATCCTCCTGGTCACGATGGCCAGGAGAGCGCTCCAAGCACCAGGCTACTCAGCTGCCCTGGTCACCAGGAGAATGAACCTTTTTTCCCAAGTCAGGATTCTTTGCAGGTAGCAATGCTAACATGGAATGAACGTGTGACGTAAAAGTGATATATAAATATGCGATTTATTGTTTATACCAACTCTGACAAAGGTCGTAGGGCAATCAGCAGTTAGGTGCCTTCCTCGAGGAAGGCCTGCATATAGGTCTGGTTTTTCCCATTTTATATTTACCTTCAGTTCTTTATGAAATGACTTCATCCTTTATCTCAGCAAACACCCCCATTACTTTTCTAGACCATGCCCTGTGGTGGAGCTGATGGCATCATATTTTGTTCTGTCTCTAGATCTATTTAAGTCATTAGCATTTTTTTTATTAGAGTGGCATGAACAGCGAGGTAGATCCGTTGTCAAGGTACTCAGTGTGGTCTGTGCAGAGTGGTTTGGATTGAAACTGGACCTCTACCCAGTTAAATTCCCGCTGGATTCTTGACTCATCTTTTGTAGTCACAAGGATGTAAACATGTTGTACTTTTTTTTAATCTATTTCTCTGAGGTGTCAGTGATCTGTTCACGTTTCCTGGAAATTATTGATATCCTGTTATCTTCATCCATGTTATCTCCTATGTTTAGCTCAGAGCCTGGCGCAGAATTGGTATTCAGTAAATATGGATATTTGTGTTATACTAGGCACTATGCTGCAGGCTGTTGAAAACACAGAGATTTATAAGGTGTTTAGGGGTGACCTTACTGGCTAGATTAGGTGGCGTAGGACGTTATATACAAATACAGTGTCATAGAGTGGCTTTTCGGAGGTGCACTGTTTATACCTAGCAGGAGTTCTTCAGTGCTGTCTGTTGTTTTCATTTGACTTTGTTGCATGCATCTATCCACACATGTACTATATGCAATATAGTATTTTAATGTGTTGGCTCAAAGACTGTTGTTTCTGCAAGAAAAATAGTTAGAAAATACACATATGGGCTTCTCTTTTTATAAATTGTGACTGCACATCATGCTCTGTAATGTTCTTGTTATAAATTTTGACTTGTTTTTCTCCACAGGCAGCAGAAGATGTCATTTTCATTGGACCTGACACACATGCTATTCAAGCCATGGGTGACAAGATTGAAAGTAAATTACTAGCTAAGAAAGCAGAAGTTAATACAATCCCTGGCTTTGATGGAGTAGTCAAGGTGAGAAGCTATTTTAACTTTTATTGTATATGTCTTTAAGCATTTTGTCAGAAGTATAAGATAAAATGTAACTATTGCTTTTTTGGGATATATTTATACACACACACACATATATATACACACACATACATACATGTATGTATGTTTAAAAAATCAGTGTTTTTACATTTATTTATTTATTTATTTATTTGAGGTGGAGGCTTGCTCTTGTCACCCAGGCTAGAGTGCAATGATGTAATCTCGGTTCACTGCAACCTCCACCTCCAGGGTTCAAGTGATTCTCCTGCTTCAACCTCCGGAGTAGCTGGGATTGCAGGCGCCTGCCACCATGCCCAGCTAATTTTTGTATTTTTAGTAGAGACAGGGTTTCACCATGTTGGCCAGGCTGGTCTTGAACTCCTGACCCCAGGTGATCTGCCTGCCTCGTCCTCCCGGGTGCTGGGATTACAGGTGTGAGCCACCACATCTGGCCAAAAATCAGTGTTTTTAACTGGATTATTTTATTATTTTTAGAGATGGGGGTCTCACTCTTCTGCCTAGGCTGGAGTGCAGTGGTGCAATCATAGCTCACTGTAACCTTGAACTCCTTGGCTCAAATGATCCTCTCGCCATGACTCAAGAATCCCTCCTTCTTTAGCCTCCCAAGGGGCTAGTACTGCAGGCACACACCACCACACCTGACTAATTATTTTTATTTTGTAGAGATGAGGGTCTCACTGTGTTGCCCAGGCTGGTCTCAAACTCCCGGGCTGAAGTGATTCTCCCGCCTTGGCCTTCTGAAGTATTGGGATTACAGGTGTGAGCCATTGCGCCTGGCCAACTTGTATTATTTTAAATAGCATAAGTTTGAGTGAGAAACTGTTTGAGCATTGTATTCAGTGAATCAGCAGTGACTCAGACTTTCATAGGAAAAAGCTTGGTGATCAAAAATTGTATTGTCACATCTCTGGATTGCATTTAATAGTGGTATGTGTTTCATGTGTTAAATATTATGAGTTTCTCTATATATCTTTATCTTGAGCTTCTCTCCATGTGTATAATATGTAAATTAGAATCATGTTTCTGGTGAAAGTGGTATAGCTATAGGTAATTGTACATTGCAAACATTTAGCAAGAGCCTTCTGCAACTGAAGGCTTCTGAGGGAGAAATGCAGAAATTGAAGTATGCAATTTCCCCTTTTCCCATGAAAAATTATTCTATTTTTTTTCTAGTTAGAAGAGAGTCCTCATGTAGAGTTTTAACCTTGTGATTTGAGTTAGCCTGCAGGAACTCTTCATTTCAGCATTTCTTGTTGTTACTTTTGGCATTCTGTGTTGGGCTGTTCTTCATTGTGCAAGATCATTTTGTGCATTAGAGGACAATTAGAAAACTTGGCCCCTGGTTAATAAATATCCTCAGCTTCTTGCCCATATTTACCTGTATTTACTTTTATCTACATTTATCCATGTCGCTTCTTCCCCCTTGGTACAAGGAGGAGGTGTTCCACATCCTCTGGAAAGCCAGTTTCTCCTCCTATTTTCCAAATGTATTCTTTATAGCCTTCACAGGCTATGGTTTTACTGATTATCTTTTCTCTCTTCTGTGTCTTAAAATTCTCATCTTTTAGCTCCTTTCTGTTATCATTGCTGTTAAAAATGCTCAGTGAACAAATGTATTGTTCACTCAGTTGTGTGGGAAGGATGTGGTGATGAGACACACGTGATCTGCGCATCATAGTGCTCACAGTTTAGTGGGAAAGAAACAAGCATTTCTTCCATTCATACAGCACCATCACCCCTCTCACTCCACAGCTAGTTGCCACCTTCTTTCTCTCTTCCCTTTCAGTGCCAAAGCTCTTAGAATTGCCCTTCTTCACTTTCATTTCTGTATCTTTCACTTTATCTTTAAATTTGCCATCTAGCTTCTTTCCTCATTCCTACTGAATTTCTCTTGCAAAGCTACCAGCAACCTCTTCCCTTTGTTAAATCCAGTATATAAGCTTGAATTCTGATCTTATATCAATCTCTCAGCAGCATTTGAGTCTCTTGGTCACTCCATACTTCCCTCTGAGATATTCACTTCTGGCACATTACTCAGTTCTAGTTTTTGTGTTTTTTGGCTCGTTTGAATGCCCCTTCTTAGATTCCTCCCGATTGTTCTTCCTATCTTTGTTCCTTAAATGGGGGTTTTTATTCTGGGTCCTGAGTAGGACATTTCCTCTTTTTATTGTGCTAACTTGCCCTGGACAATCTTACTTTTTTTCATAGCATTAATTGCCACCTTTTCTTTCTTTTATTATTATTATTATTATTATTTGAGGCACGGTCTTGTTCTGTCACCCAGGCTAGAGTGCGGTGGCACAGTCACGGCTCACTGCAACCTCAACCTCCTGGGCTGAAGTGCTCCTCCCTCCCACGTCAGCTGCTTGAATAGGTGGGACTATAGATGTGTGCCACCACACCTGCCTACTTTTTATCTTTTGTAGAGACGGGGGTTTCACTGTGTTGCCCAGACTGGTTTCAAACTCCTGGGCTCAAGCAGTCCTTCTCCTTGGCCTCCCGAAATGCTGGGATTACAGATGTGAGCCACTGCGCGCAGCCCTTCCGTATACTCTAAATCATCTCTAGATTACTTATAATACCTAATACAATGTAAATGCTATGTAAATAGTTGTCCCACTGTGTTTTAAAATTTGCAGTAGTTTTATTTTTCCTTCTTTCCTTCCTTCCTTCTTTCCTTTCTTCCTTCCTTTTTTTTTTTTTTTTTTTTTTTCTGAGTATTTTCCATCTGTGGTTGGTTTAATCTGTGGATACAGAACCCAAGGATATAGAGGGCCAAGTGCATGTTTAGCAGACCATCTAAGGAAGTGGCAGGACACGTCTTGTTGCTATCCTGGAGAAGAGCAAAGCATATTAGGCAGAAAGAATAACAAGTGCAAGATTGTTGGTTGAGATTGAAGTGTACCTGATACTGAATAAACACCAAGGAAGCATGTGATTGGAATCATCAAGAGAGAGACAATTTAGAGATAAGGGAAAAAAAAAGGTAATGGTATAGTAGGGAGCTTAGATTTTTAGGGCCTTAAAGGCCATTTTAGTGTTAGGTAAATGCCTCCTTCCTACACTGGAGTGCAAGCTTCTGATGGCAGGGATGCTGCTCTCTTTATTACTGTATCACATGCGCATGGTGCCTAGCATATTGTCAGTGCTTAGTCAGTGCTCACTAAGTATTTGTTGAATAAATAATATTCTAGGAGGTACATTTTATACATAATACCTATTTAATACACATTGTCTGCCATTTAGTACATATTGATTAGTCACATTTATTAAATACCAAAAGAAACCAAAAACCAAGAGAAAAAAAAAAAGACAATAGAAACAGATCCACATATGCTTTAGATATTTGGAATTGGCTGAGATAACTACGATTTATATGTTAAAGAAATCCGAGGAAAATATGGAGAAAATAGATAAGTATATAAAGAATTTCATCCAGGCGCGGTGGCTCACGCCTGTAATCCCAGCACTTTGGGAGGCCGAGGTGGGCAGGTCACCTGAGGTCAGGAGTTTGAGATCAGCCTGGTCAACATGGCAAAACCCTGTCTCTACTGAAAATACAAAAATTATTCGAGTGTTGTGGCAGGTGCCTGTAATCCCAGCTACTCTGGAGGCTGAGGCCTGAGAATCGCTTGAACCTGGGAGGTGGAGGTTGCACTGAGCCAAGATCACACCATTGCACTCCAGCCTGGGCAAGAAGAGTAGAAGTCTGTCTCAAAAAAGAAAAGAAAAGAAAAGAATTTCACAAGAGAATTTGAGTCTATTTTAAAAATTAAATACAAGACTGGGCGCAGTGGCTTATGCCTTTAATCCCAGCACTTTGGGAGGCCGAGGCGGGTGGATCATGAGGTCAGGAGTTCAAGACCAGCCTGGCCAGCATGATGAAACCCCGTCTCTACTAAAAATACAAAAATTAGCCAGACATGGTAGTGCGTGCCTGTAATCCCAGCCACTCGGGAGGCTGAGTAGGAGAGTCGCTTGACCCCAGGAGGTGGAGGTTGCAGTGAGCCAAGATCGTGCCACTGCACTCCAGCCTGGGTGACAGAGCGAGACTCTGTCTCAAAAAAAAAAAAAAGAAATTCTTTAACTGCAAATATGTGAAAATAAGGACTTTAGATAGACTTAACATTGGACTCAACCAAGCAAAATATAAATATAGTATCCATGTTATAGCATGTATCAGATTTTTTTTCTTTTTTTGTGGCTGAGTGATAGTCTATTGTATGAGTATACCACTTTAAAAAAATCCACCTGAGGTCAGGAGTTCGAGATCAGCCTGGCGAACATGGCGAAAACCCGTCTCTACTAAAAATACAAAAAAAATTAGCCGGGCATGGTGGCAGGCGCCTGTAATCTCAGCTACTTGGGAGGCTAAGGCAGGAGAATCGCTAGAACACTGGGGGCAGAGGTTGCAGTGAGCTGAGATGGCGCCACTGCACTCCAGCCTGGGCAACAGAATAAGACTCTGTCTCAAAAAAAAAAAATTCCATTCATTGGTTGAAAGACATTTGGGTTGCATTTTCACCATTGCAATTAGTATAGCTACAAACATTTGTATGCAAGTATTTGCTTATATATTTGTTTGTTTGTTTTGAGATGGAGTTTCACTCTTGTTGCCCAGGCTGGAGTGTAGTGGCGTGTTCTTGACTCACTGCAACCTCTGCCAAGTTCAAGTGATTCTCCTGCCTCAGCCTCCCAAGTAGCTGGAATTAGAGGCACCCACCACCATGTCTATGTCTGGCTAATTTTTTTTTTTGTATTTAGTAGAGACAGGGTTTCACCATGTTAGTCAGGCTGGTCTCAAACTCCTGACCTCAGGTTATCCACCCACCTTGGCCTCCCAAAGTGCTGGGATTACAGGTGTGTGCCACTGCACCCAGCCATATGTCTGTTTTTAAGTTATTTGGGGTATGTACCCAGGAGTGGAATTCCTGGGTCATGTGGTAATTCTATGTTTATCTTTTTGAGAAACTGTCAGGCATCCAAACCTTTATCTACTCCCTTCCTCTTGTATAATCCACTCCTCTTCAATTTGAGTAGAACCTGTGAATTGCTTCTCTAATTAATAGAATATGGCAAAGGTGATGTCATGTTACTCCCTTAATTAGGTTGCATTATATGGCAAAAGTGATGGGATGTCACTGCATTCAATCACATTATGTGGCAAAGTGGTTGGGTGTCACTCCTGTGATTATGTTTCATTATATAATACTTGATCTTAACAGACTAGAGAACAAGACTCGTTTTGCTGGCTTGATAAAGTAAGCAGCCATATTGAGGAAGCCTGCTTGGCAGTGGATGGTGGGCAGATTCTAAGAATCTATGTAAGGGCAATCTCTACCCAAGAGCCAGCAAAAGGCTGGAGTCCTTCCTCACGCAGCTACAAGGACATAATTCTGCCAACTACCTGAATGAGCTTGGCAGCAAATTTCTCCCCGTTTGAGTCTCCAGTGACAATGTAGCCTGGTTCACTCCCTGATTGCAGCCTTGCAAACCCCTGAGCAGTGTATGATAAAATTATTATTATTATTTCCTTATGAGGTATTTTCCTCTTTACCTTTTTGTTTTAGACATTTGTGTGAATTTGGGTAGGGGTTTGGATGTGTCATTATGAACCTTGATCTACTCAGCCTGAATATTTCTACCAGTATAATTATATATTTTTTTTGACAAGGAATCTTGCCTTTTTTGTATCTTCAATTTGTACTTGATTTATTCACAAGAATACTAATGCGTCACTGTCCAAATTATTTCTGGCTTGATGATGAATGGTGGAGTCCTCAAGGGTTCAAGGACGAGACCATCAGGAGAGCATTTGATACGGAAATTCTGTTTACATAGGAGATTTTTCCTTATGAAATTAATGGATGTAGTATCTCATAGGAAGGGAATGTTTCTTGGCTAAAGGTCCAAAGGTGACCGTTGTGTGCTGGGACGTGGGAAATGTGACAGTTATTATCGATATCTATCAACCGAGTAGTTTGTTGATTCCGAGGGAGAGCTTGTGGAACAATGGCAGGAATTAAGGTAAATATTGTGCCACCCATATCAATAAATTTTTTACTTGTTTCTCCACTAATAATTAGTGAAAATTCTTCTTGTGAGTTGAAGAGTAAAAGGAGAAATGGGTGCTTGATTTGCTGTTAGAACGTTGCCTACTATCATTTTTTCCCCCATTCTCTTGAATAAAACAACAATTATTTTTCCATTGTAATTTCTTCTTACAATGTCTCAGGTGTCTTTATCAAAAGACTGGTGTTTAATTTTTGGAGTGGGAGCATCTAGTTTTATCTTCAAGTGTGTCATCTTATTCTGGGTCTTATACTGCCTTTGTTTTCAGGCTCTTTTGAATGTGTAATATGGAGTTGTGTTGTTTGACTGTGGTGCCTTCCCAGACAATTTTTGCTTGTTTATAACATTTTCTGTTTCTGGCCTAAGGCTGCTCACAAGAAGTGAGGAAGGAGCTGGGGTCACAATTACTTCAGGGCTTACTCCTGAATGCTAACTGAAGGTAGTAAGAACCCACCCTGGAAGTCTCCGAGGGGCTTATCCTTCCTCTGCCAGCACAACTGGATTAGAGTTACCTGTTTTCACAGGAAGGATTTTGGTGATAGCCTTCAAAAGACCTTGTCCAATATCTACAGTTTCTTTTTTTTCTTTTTTCTTTTTTTTTGAGACGGAGTCTCTTTCTGTCACCCAGGCTGGAGTGCAGTGGTGCAGTCTTGGCTCACTGCAACCTCTACTTCCCAGGTTGAAGTGGTTCTCCTGCCCCAGCCTCCCAAGTAGCTGGGACCACAGGTGTGCACCACCATGCCTGGCTACTTTTTTTTTTGTATTTCTAGTAGAGACTGTATTTCACCATGTTGGCCAGGTCTTGAACTCCTGACCTCAAGTGATCCACCTGCCTTGGCCTCCCAAAGTGTTGGGATTACAGGCGTGTGCCACCACACCCAGTCATTCAGTTTTTCTAAACCCCACTGGCTTTCTGTGCGTTTGGGGTCTGAAGTCACTCAGGATATTTCTCATTTCCCCTTTCTAATAGGTCTTCCTATTTCCCTCTCCCTGTTCCCCACTTTGTAACTATCCTTGGTGAAATGATGCCCTTTAGAAAGAGAAGACGGTGAATTTCCATTACATATTTAATGCATTTAAAGAGCAGAAGTCTGACTCTGAGAGACCACAGACTTAGTCTGAGCCAAACTCATGGGAGTCTCCTAATGGCATATTGAATATGTTGTTTGTGCACCTCATGAATTGGGCTCACAACCTAATCGTTGGCCGTCTCTAACTGTAAACCTGACAGTGCCTTGTCGGTTTAAGATTTGGAAAGACTCTATCTCCTAGGCCCAGACTTCCATGGACAAAGCAAGTCAAGACAGAGGAAAATACCCCAGGTTCCCAGGTAAATTGTGTTCTATTGGGATGGTGATCTGCTGAAACCTTCTGAACTCACTGGCTTCTAGAGTCAACATGAAGATGGGCTTATGAAACCTGTGCCTGTCTTCTTTCAGGTGAACTTTGACTTACGGACTTAGAACAAAAAATGTTGAGGACATTATGTTAGTAGTATGGGAGGTTTCTTCCAATATTAAACATTTTCAAATGTGATCAGAAATTCAGCGGGTCTTTATTCCTACAGTTCTTGAAAAGGAAATTGGAGCTCTACCCAGTGTGAGACTCATCTCACCATTGTGGGTGGGGAGACCCCCGCGGGGGTCGCTCAGT
Source organism: Macaca fascicularis (assembly GCF_037993035.2). Lineage (NCBI taxonomy): Eukaryota > Metazoa > Chordata > Mammalia > Primates > Cercopithecidae > Macaca > Macaca fascicularis. The sequence continues at coordinate 91,102,266 of NC_088391.1, forward strand.
GGGCCTCAGAGAAGCATGCAGATGCCAAGTCTAGGATCTTGAACTGTGGCTTTTAGTGGGCCTGGAACGTGTCTCTGTGGGTAATACACGTGGTTTTGCTTGTTCAACAGGTTATTTTGGTTATCTTCTTAGGAGGCTGCATCTGAATTTGCAGCCTCTGTTCTAGTAAATTTGGAAAATATGGAAAGGTAGAAAGGAGAAAAGAAATCTCATCTTCTCAGTTTTTTTCCTTGTATGCATTAGATGATTTGTAACATCCTATTACATTCTCAAATCATGATTGATTCTCATTGTCTGCACTAATGATTGTTTCTGAATTTGTGACGCCACAACTGAACCTGCAGGTTATAGTTTTCAGATAAGCATTTAAAAATAATTTTAAAGGAATGTTCTTTTGTTACCCTGGGAAATATTTTTCTTTTTTTGAGATGGAGTCTCTCCCTGGAGTGCAGTGGTGTGATCTCAGCTCACTGCAACTTGTGCGTGCCGGGTTCAAGCAATTCTCCTGTCTCAGCCTCCCGAGTAACTGGGATTACAGGCATGCACCACCATGTCCAGCTGATTTTTCATTTCGTTTCATTTCAGAGATGGGGTTTCACCATGTTGGCCAGGCTGGTTTCAACCTCCTGACCTCAAGTGATCCACCTGCCTCGGCCCCCAGAGTGCTAGGATTGTAGGTGTCCAGGTGTGAGCCACTGCGCCTGGTGGAAATAATTTTTTTGAGACAGACTGTCACTCTGTTGCCCAGGCTGGAGTACAGTGGCACAGTCTCGGCTCACTCCATCCCCGCCCCCCTGGGTTCAAGTGATTCTTGTGCCTCCATCTCCGGAGTAGCTGGGATTACGGACATGCGCCACCATACCCGGCTAATTTTTGTATTTTTAGTAATTAGTAATTTTTTAGTAATTTTTGTATTTTTAGTAGAGATGAGGTTTCGCCATGTTGGCCAGGCTGGTCTTGAACTCCTGGGCTTGGGTGATCCGCCCTCCTCAGCCTCCCAAAGTGCTGGGATTAGAGGTGTGAGCCGCCATGCCCGACCGGAAATAATTTTTAATACTAATTTTATTTTTAGTTTGTTTTTATTTCTAATACAAGAGGCTGTACATATTTTTCTTTTATATTTGGCTATTAGTTTAGGTTTCTGGTATAGTGACTCCACATTCACTTGGAGCTACACTGTTCACATTTAACATTTATTATTTTAGAGTCATTGAGTATAAGATTACTTTTGAGGATATCTATGCAGATAGAAGTTTGCTGATGGAAATTAATAGTACCGAATTTTGGAATATCTTGTGTTTTTAGCAACTGTGTTAGCAACAGTTTTTCATTGGCAGAGTGCATATGCCAATTATAGGTAATTCTATCTTTTAAAAAATGTTTAGTGTTTTTAAAATTAGTCTACAGTATTTTTAAGACTAAATTATTTTCCTTGGTGACTATAGTCTACTTTTTTTGCCCAAGTAGTTTCCACCAGTTATGATGCAATTTTAGTTTGTTACATTTCTCCTTCAAACCTCTGTTCCTTTCTTATTTGAACATTTAGGATGTTACATGGAGACAGTTTACCCATACTCCTTTAAAGCACTGTGTGCAGTACTTCAGTGGTCTTCTGCATCTGTTTTCTTTATGGCTTATTAATCTGTCCTTGAATCATCCTTTTCCTTAGAGAGAAATTAATGTTTTAAAATGTAATTCTGAAGTAATCATTTGGTTCAAGTATTTCCCTTTAACAAATTTCGTTTTATGCAACATTTCATTACCTTGATCTCAGGAACTTGAGAGCAGAGTGAAAGGCATGCACATAAAGATACTGGAGACAGGAATTGGGATCCCAGCTCTTTTTTTTTTTTTTAAGGCAATGAATAACATGCCACAGATCCTGATTTCAAAGAGCTTAAAGCCTTCTTCGGGAGGACTGCAAGTATTGAGGCAATTGACTACGTTTTGATAATGCTAAGCTCAAGGTGCAGGGGCCCATGTAGGATGGGCATGTAACCTAGTTTTAGGGTATCATTGCAGATTTTCCACTGGAAATAATAGCTAAGTAAAACCTGAAATCTGAGTAGTAGTGAGTTAGCTGAAAAGTGAGATTGATGATGGACACAGCTCTAATGTCAGTGAAAACATCTTATTGCAAAAGCCTGGAGGTGAGAGACAGTGAGAACTCTGGAAAACTGCAGATTTGTGGTATGAGGGGCAGTGGTTAGAAAGGGAGCTAGAGAGAAAGTTAGGATCCAGATATGTGTGGGCTTTAATGTGATGCAACTTATTTCTTGTGGTTTTGGGAGCCTCTGAATAATTTCATGCAGAAGAGTTAACATGACAGAAATGTGGCATTAGAAAACTCATTTTGGTTTGTTGTGTGGAAAATAGATTGGAGCAGAGCAAAACTTGAAGTTGGTAAACAAATTAGGATCCTCTTCTAATCCAGGATAGAAACGGCAGACCCCTAAAATAAAGTATTGTATGCAACAAAGTAGATGGTGTTGAGGAAGACGGTGTAAATGGAATCCATGGGTTTATGTGATCTGTTCAACGTCAGGTATGAAGCGGAGGGAAGGATCATTGATGATTATTTTACTGCATTTGGTTGTAATACCTATCAGCACACCAGTTTCGGAAGAAATTCATTTAATGTCTTGTAGTTCTAATTGTTCGTTAAGAGGAAATAGGCCGGGCGCGGTGGCTCACGCCTGTAATCCCAGCACTTTGGGAGGCCGAGGTGGGCGGATTACGGGGTCAGGAGATCGAGACCATCCTGGCTAACACAGTGAAACCCCATCTCTACTAAAAATGCAAAAAAAATTAGCCGGGCGTGGTGGCAGGTGCTTGTAGTCCCAGCTACTCGGGAGGCTGAGGCAGGAGAATGGCGTGAACCCAGGAGGCGGAGCTTGCAGTGAGCAGAGATCACGCCACTTCTCTCCAGCCTGGGCAACACAGCGAGACTCCATCTGGAAAAAAAAAAAACAAAACAAAACAGAGAGGAAATAGTAATACCCATTTACACCACAGAACAGAGTATGGTCATGTATTTGAATGAGTTTTGTAAATTAGGCAGTGTAGATTTAAAATAGTAATTTTTTTTTTTATCACCGAATTAGCCAGATTTTAAAAACTGTACTCTTGCTTTAGCAGAAGGAGGCCAATAACTAAAAAAGCTAGTGTGAAGGAACTCATTTAAAAAAGACCCCGAAAACAAAAACCAAAAATTGGAGACAAGCTGTGTCTTAGCAGTTAGAAAGTGTAACATTAAACATTAGTGTATTTGTCCCTGCTAAACCAAGAATAATTTATTTTCCTGATGAAGTCTCAAAGGCTTTATATTTTGGAAAAAAAGACTCAATTGTTTTTACTATGCTGTTTTTACAATGATAGAAAAGTATACTAAATTTTAGAAAGCTTTTTTTTCTTTGAGATGGAGAGTGTCACTCAGTCACCCAGGCTGGAGTGTAGTGGTGCGATCTTGGCTCACTGAAAACCACCACCTTTTGGTTTCAGGTGATTCTTGTGCCTCAGCCTCTCAAGTAGCTGGGTTTACAGGTGTGGACCACCACATCTGTCTAATTTTTGTGTTTTTAGTAGAGACAGGGTTTTGCCATATTGCCCAGGCTGGTCTGGAACTCCTGGCCTCAAGTGATCCGCCCCCCATGGCCTCCCAAAGTGCTGGAATTGTAGGCGTGAGCCACTGTGCCTGGCCGAAAGATTTGAAAGTATATTAAAACAGAAAGAATTTTCTGCCTCGCTTTGAGTTAACTGGATTATGTGGAAGCCAGAAAGCCATTCCTGAGCCCAGGATTGTTAAAAAGTTTCTGCTTTACTTTATATATGAATGCAGAATAGTTTGAGGACAGCTTTTAGGGTGCAGCTATAGCTCTTACCTATAGTGTCTTGAAACAAATGATTTTTTTTTTTTTTATAAACAGTCACTGATTCCCTTCTAGAACCAGCTGAGGAAAGTAAACTCCTAAGTGGTTTTCATATGAATGGGTAGCAGGATTCTCATCCACAGAGTAGAAAATTAAGGGTCGGTAAGTAGGCAGTAGCAAGTGAGAAAGATGTCTGAATCGTGCATGGCGGTCGGTGTTGACACTAATACCACTATAAAAATGTGTGGGTGTTTAGCATCTGGGAAGAATGATTCGAATTTGCCTGTCTTTGTTGTAGTGTTTTCTGCGCCTCCCTGTGTTTTGCCCTGTTCACCAGCAATACCGAGTTGGTAGATCGTCTGATCCAGTGCATTATGAGAGAGGAAGTACATGTTTTTTCCAGTATTGGAGTGCCAGGATTAGTTCTTTGTTATCTAGGTTCAGAAGATGAGTAATGACACAGGATATAACAACTAAGGCCAGGCAGGGAAGGTACCAACATGGTAGTTTGGGGTGGCAGGCTGCCCATTTTCTCACAGTTACTAACCTTAATTGAGTACCTGCTGTGGGCCAGGTATTGTTCTAATGTGTTTCAGCCTTGACTAATTTCATCTTCTTAATAACTATCTATGAGATAGATATTGTTATTATGTCTATGTATAGTATGTCTATGTCATAGTATCTATCTATGAGATAGATACTGTTATTATGTCCATTTTACAGATGAGGAAACCAAATACCAGAGAGGCACTCTAGTAACTCAGTCATAGCCACAGAAGCAGTATTGGAGCCCAAGCCTTCTGGCATAGTGCTTGTGCTCTTTTTTTTTTGAGACAAAGTCTTGCTCTGTCGCCCATACTGGAGCGCACTATCACTGTCTTGCCTCACTGCAGCCTCTGCCTCCTGAGTAGCTGGGGTTACAGGCATGCGCCACCACGCCTGGCTAATTTTTTTGTTTTCTTAGTAGATACAGGGTTTCACCATATTGGCCAGGCTGGTCTCGAATTCCTGACCTCGGGTGATCTGCCCACCTCTGCCTCCCAAAGTGCTGGGATTACAGGCGTGAGCCGTCGTGCCAGGCCAACGCCTGAGCTTTTAACTACTAGGCTTGGTTGTCCCGTAGGCCATGTTCTAGGTATTAACAAATAAATGCTTGCAGAAAAGGCACCAGATTTTTGTTAGCTCTTTTCACGTTTTTTCTGGTTGGTTTTTCCTACTATTTAGTTGGTTTTTGTAGCATCGTCCACACTCCTATCATAGTCACAGTAAAATAGGACTTTTTACTGTTATTATTCTTGGGTTGGATAATAGAGCCCACTTAATGTGAGTTGTTTTGTAATAGAGGAATAAGAGGAATAAAAGAAATGGGTACTGGTTCGCTTGGTTTCTTTCCCTTTTCTCCATTTCTTAAGCTGTTCTTTTGGCATTATATTCCTAGTACTTTCCTGTAACTCTTTCTCCATTGGTGCTCAAAAGAGTTAAGTAGCTTCAGAACCTGAGTGTGCCTTCCCTCAGGACAAGCTGGGATTACAGAAAGAATGGACCACGGGGATGTTTATCACTTAGAAGAATAGAATAAAATGGTATCATTGGACTTTTCTTTTTTTCCTACCTCCTGATTGGAAACCATAAGGAATACGATCATCTGAGCATTTTTGCTGATGTATTTTTAATTTTTGTGTGTGCTTTTCTTTGTTTTCTCAATTGTATTACTTGTGATATGAAAATAAAACTATTCTAAACACTCAAATGAAAATTTTTAAGGAAAAATGAATAGCATCAAATTTGTTTTATCACTTCTGCTGAAAGTTTTATATTTGACTTGTTTTTCTTTTTTTTTTCCCCCAGACAGGGTCTTGCTTTGTCACCAAGGCTGGAGTGCAGCGGCGCCATCTCAGCTCACTGCAACTTCTGCCTCCCAGGTTCAATCAGTTCCCCTGCCTCAGCCCCCACAGTAGCTGGAATTACAGGTGCGTGCCACCACGCCTGGCTAATTTTTGTATTTTTAGTAAAGACAGGGTTTCACCATGTTGGCCAGGCTGGTCTTGAATTCCTGACCTTGTGATCTGCCCGCCTCGGCCTCCCAGTGTTGGGATTACAGGTGTGAGCCACCACGCCTGGCATATTTGACTTTTCTTCCATTTTGGGGACGATTATTATGTAATGTGTCAGAAATTTTCTTTTAATAAATTATAGGATGTTATTGAACATTACGTTAATAGAATCTATTGTTCTAAGCCCTTTCATATTTTCATGTTTTGTGTGTCATGTAATTTATAGATGTGAGAGCTGTCTTAAGAATATTCTAGGCTGGGCGCGGTGGCTCAAGCCTGTAATCCCAGCACTTTGGGAGGCCGAGACGGGCGGATCACGAGGTCAGGAGATCGAGACCATCCTGGCGAACACGGTGAAACCCCATCTCTACTAAAAAAAAAAATAAATAAAAAAAAATAGCCGGGCGAGGTGGCGGGCGCCTGTAGTCCCAGCTACTCGGGAGGCTGAGGCAGGAGAATGGCGTAAACCCGGGAGGCGGAGCTTGCAGTGAGCTGAGATCCGGCCACTGCACTCCAGCCCGGGCTACAGAGCGAGACTCCGCCTCAAAAAAAAAAAAAAAAAAAAAAAAAAAGAATATTCTAGGCTGGGCGCGGTGGCTCAAGCCTGTAATCCCAGCACTTTGGGAGGCCGAGACGGGCGGATCACGAGGTGGGGACATCGAGACCATCCTGGCTAACGTGGTGAAACCCCATCTCTACAAAAAAAAACAAAAAAAACAAAAAAAAAAAAACTAGCCAGGCAAGGTGGCAGGCGCCTGTAGTCCCAGCTACTTGGGAGGCTGAGTCAGGAGAATGATGTAAACCCTGGAGGCAGAGCTTGCAGTGAGCTGAGATCCGGCCACTGCACTCCAGCCTGGGCGACAGAGCAAGACTCTGTCTCAAAAAAAAAAAAAAAAAAAGGAATATTCTAAAGAGTGTTAAGCATAATCAACTCCACTTTTTCTTCAAATATTACCAAGCTGTATTTGTGAAGAGATAATGTTGTTTTGTTTAAAATATAATTATTTTATATAAATAAAGAACAAAGGCTGGGCGTGGTGGCTCACGCCTGTAATCCTAGCACTTTGGGGGGCTGAGATGGGAGGATCACTTGAGGTCAGGAGTTCAAAACCAGCCTGCCAACATGGTGAAACCCTGTCTCTACTAAAAATACAAAAAAAAATTAGTCATGTGTGGTAGTGGGCACCTGTAATCCCAGCTACTTGGGAGACTGAGGCAGGAGAATCGTTTGAACCCAGGAGGTGGAGGTTGCAATGAGTGGAGATCGCTCCATTGCACTCCAGCCTGGGTGACACAGCGAGACTCTCTGTCTCAAAAAAAAAAAAAAAAAGAAAAGAAAAAAAAACCCACAAAGTATATTTAGTAAAATAAAGTTTAACCTTCTACATTTTTATGAAATAAAGTTTGATATCTGTACATTGAAATGAGCTGCTTTCTATTGTTTTGTATTATAAGTTAAACTTGTGGCTTTTCAATTTGAAAACTTACTGCCATGTAGAATTTGATTTTTTTCCCTAATGCAACACTTTACTTAAAAATTATGGAGTAGAACTATATTTTTTTAGAAGAGCAGGTTTTATGAAACCTAAAATTCAAACTCTGGAAGTTAATGATGTGGTGGAAGAAGTGCTGGACTGAGAATTCCAAGAATATCGGGCTTGGTTTTGCCCAATGCCAACAGTATTTCATTGAGTGCACCTTGTTTTAAACTGAAGCAAAACCGAAATGTAAAAAGTAAAGTAGAGGTTCCTCCTCAAAGACTTTCCTTTGCATCTGATTGGGAATAAATAGTAACTTCTCTTAGAAGCAAAATTTATTCAAAGGCCTGTGCTAACATTCTTAAATATCTGCTAGCTATAATAAAGAAATCAATGTATTTTATGTTCTTAGCTCCCAAAATTTAACCTAAATATTTGCCCTGGCATGCTTATACTGGTCCAAGCAAGCATTAAGTCATAGCCTGTTCCTCTTCCTTATTTGAAGGTGTTTTTACCTTTCTTAGCATTCCACAAGATACTTCTTCCTTCCTTTGTTCTCCTCTGCCTTTGCCTCTTTTAAAAAGTTCTATGTTGCTAGCCAATCAGGACAAATACATAATGTGAGGTCCCGTTCCAGCCAATGGAAACCAGACACAGCAGTGGGGGGGACGCCTCAGGTTATAAATGATCCTGTCTCCATTGTTCAGTGTACTCTCATGGCAGAACTGCTGGCGAGTGTACCCTTTCTGCAGAAAGTACAAATGACCTTGCTGAGGAAATTAAATTTATGTTCAAGTGCTGTTTCTTTACGGCACCAGGGAACAAGCATTTCGAACAGAAGTCTGTCTGGTTCTTGAGTCCCTGCCCTGAACCCCTAGCTTTGGATGTCAGTTAACTCACTTATAAAACTGCTGCTCTGGAGATAAATAGTTCTGTTGGCATTTATGAGATTGTGTCTTATCCTAACAGACTTACTTTTATGGAAGCTGATGCAGATAGTTGTTTATTCATGGAAGAAATAATGTGTTGATTACATGAATTTGCTAAACTCTGGGGATTTAGTAGAGAGTAAGACAGCTAGTTGTTGCCCTCATGAAGGTTAAGTGTGACAAGGGCTGTCATAATTGCAGGTTGTCGTGTATGTGATCACACAGTGATGATACCTAGCCAGGTGTGGGAGGACTGGAAAGGAACCCTAAAGAAAGTGGCAGGCTGGGCGAGGTGGCTCATGGCTGTAATCCCAGCACTTTGGGAGGCCGAGGTGGGCGGATCACCTGAGGTCAGGAGTTCGAGATCAGTCTGTCCAAAACAGTGAAATCCTGTCTCTACTTAAAATACAAAAATTAGCCGGGTGTGGTGGTGTGCGCCTGTAGTCCCAGCTACTTAGGAGGCTGAGGCAAGAGAATTACTTGAACTCGGGAGGCAAAGGTTGCAGTGAGTGGAGATCGTGCCGCTGCACTCCAGCCTGGGTGACAGAGGCTCCATCTCAAAAAAAAAGGAAAGAACGTGGCATTAGCTGAAATTGGAAGCATGCCACCGTGAACTCTGGGAGGAAATGGTTATTTTCCTCTCACCCAGACTACTGCCTCCCAGCCTGACTCTTAGATCCCTCTTGCCTCTCAAAGTGTTCATTTGTTTGTTCATTCATTCAGTTATTCTTCCAACACTATTGATTGAATAACGACTGAGCCAGGCACTGTGCTCGGGATTTTAAATACCTAACTTGAAACAGCTGGACAGGGGTTTCTGTGCTTATGGAGCTTACATTTTAACGGGCTAGGGAGTTGCAGAGGGTGGACAGTGCACAAGATAAGTAAGCAGATGCTATGCCAGAATTCTGCAGCCTGCAACCAGAGCGAGTCCTTCATTTCCTTGCTCTGAGGCTGCAGTTCAGTCTCTTTCATGTGACTGTGAGGCCCTGCTTCCCCTCAGCCTCTCTCTTCAGGTCCCAGACGCTCTGTTTTTCACTACGCTTGTATTTCTTAGGTCTCCTTTCAGTCACCACGCCCGAGAAAATTTTCAGGAATCTATTTTTGGATTAGAGATCTCCTGTTGTCTCATTCCCTCTTTACAACTTCTACATAACACGCACCACGTAATCGTTCCTTAGCTGCTGTGTGGCTGTCTTGAAGGTTTGTCTTTTCTACCAGCCTGTAAATTACCTGTTGGCTAAGATGATGCCTTTCTTGTTCTGTCCTGTGTCTTCAGGGCCCAGAATTGGGCCTGTTGTAATAAGAGCTGGTTTGGTGAAAGGAGGTAAAAGGGGAGAGAGTTCCTGGCTGAGCCTGGCTGAACTGAGAAGGCCGTGCAAGGCTGGGGAGCCTGCCTGGGCCTTGGGCGGCAGGGTAAGGTGCAAGATGAACAGGGGTGGGGCTGAGACTCATGCTTAGGCAGACAGGATCAAGTATTGAAACCAGCCTAGGGAGTTCAACCTTGGTTTTGAGGCTATGGGATGTCATGAAAAGCTTAAGTGGATTTTGGGGACTCCTAGTTTGTTTTGATAACATTAAATATGTTCTCAAAATCATTAACAATTTGGAAAACAACTTCAGACATGGCTGGCTTAATTTTTAAACTATGAAAATATGAAGTATGTAATTATGATTCTTATGGTGAAAAAGTTCAACATGTACGTAAGAGCATACAATTTTAATTTCCCTTATCCTACTACTTTTAATCCTACTTTTTAAATTTAATTTTTTTTTTTTTTTTTTTTAAATGTAGACAAGGTCTTGCAGTGTTGCTCAGGTTGATACAGAACTCCTGGGCTCAAGCGATCTTCCTGCCTGAGCCTCCTGAGTAGCTGGGATTATAGGCCTGAGTTACCATGCCTGGCTGTCTATCCTACTTTTGATCAGTAACTTGGTTTTGGTAGCTGTCCAAAGCATAAACTTTCCTGTGCATTCAAATGTGTATTTCGGTCTTAATGTAGGTAAGGTCATACTCTATGTACTCCAACTTGCTACCCCCGCCCCCAGTATATACTTTATTTTGCTTATTTTTACAGTGTAAGCGTTACTCTCTTAAAACTTAATTATCATTCGTCATTGCCTTGTATAGAACCAAGGCATCTTGGACCACATACCAAATCCCGTAAGGCCTGGCCAGAACAGGGCCATGCTGTCCATGCTCCTTATGTTGTGCTTTGCTGCTGCTTCCTTACTGCATTTCAACTTTAGCTGACTGATATTCTTTCCCTATTAAATTGCTTCCTCATCTAGGATTTTTGTATATGCAGTTCCCTCTGTCTAGTAACTTTTCTGCCTGATCTTTTCATGGTAGCTAGGTGTTTGTATGTATGTGTGTGTGTGTGTGTGTGTGTGTGTGTGTGTGTGTGTGTGTAGTTTTAGAGACAGGGTCTCACTTTATTTCCCAGGCAGGAGTACAGTGGTGCCATCATGGCTCACTGCAGCCCTGACCTCCTGGGCTCATGCAATCCTCCTGCCTCAGCCTCCCAAGTAGCTGGGACTACAGGTCCCACTACCACACCCAGTAATTTTTGTATTTTTTGTAGAGATAGGGATCTTGCCATGTTACCCAGGCTAGTCTCAAACTCCTACCCTCAAGTGATCCTCCCATCTTGGCCTCCCAAAGTGCTGGGATTACAGATGTGAGCCACTGTGCTTGGCCTGGCTAAATGTCTTTATCCTTAGTTTTAAAAGTTCACTCCAGAAGGGCCTTTCTGAGCAGCCTCTCTGAAACAAGTTCTCCCTAGTATTCTTGCCTCAATACTCTTTGTTTCTGTGTAACATTTATTTTGGTTATCAATTGATTGGTTTATTTTCTGTTTCTCTCATTAGTTTGTAATAAGCTCCGTGAGGGCAGAAAATGTATTTCATGTAGTGTTGCTGGGCAGATAGTTATTGAATTAATGTATAAGTGGTTGAATAAGAACATATAGATCAACTGCATTCTTTCTAAAGGCTAATATTTCATCTTACGGATGTACTAGTCCCTTATTGAAGGCTTATTAAATTGTTTTTCAGAATTTTTTTCTTATTAAAACACCACCAACAAATTCAAAATAATGAATTTCTTTGAATGTCTGTGTCCATGCATGTGGGTATGTCTGTAGGATGACTTCCCAGGAGTAAAATTTCAGAACAAAAGATAACATGTCCTCAAACTTTTGATAGATACTGGCAATTTCTTTTAAAAAAGATTATACGATTTTCTACGATACCGGTAATATAAGAAGTATTTAACTTTGTCATCCTGGCCATTATTAGACTTTAATTTGCTGGATGAAAAGTGAGATCTCATTGTTTTAATTTGTGTTTCTGTGATTGTGACCAAGGCTGAGCATAGATATTTTCCTTTGAGAAGTGTTTTTATGTGAAGAGCTTTTAGTTTCATCTTTGGCCCAGTTTTTGGTGATGATTGTTGGTCCTTTTTTAGTTGATTCAGAGTTTGATTAAAATTTTTTTAAACTTATGATGTTATAGGCAACTTTTACAGTGATGTCACTTAGTGTCATTGAATTTGGAGCTTTATAGGGCTTTTTTTTTTTAATCTCTTCAAAAGTAATTTTGTAGAGCCTGATAATGAAACTTTGTTCTGAAAGACCATATTGGAGCTGAATGTATAATATTTAGTAGTTTATTACTGAACCAGTAATAGAGCTTTTAATGTCCAGTGCATAATAGACCCTCAGTAAAGAATTTTTGGATGAATGAATGACAAGTAAAAAGTTAATTTTTAAGGCAGCTTGATTTTATTTGAAAGTTCATTTAGTAGAATTTGATTTTCATAGTAAGAAAACTTAAGCATGCTGTTAAGTTGCAAGATAAGATTGCTTTGTGGCATTCTACAGAAGTATTGGATTTGTGGCAGTGGAATTTTTAGTTTGCCGTGTCAGGTATAGATATGGCTTTATATATCCACACACAGCTATAACATGTATATACAAATAAGTGACAAAATATGACTGATGATTTTTTGAATTACCTTTTAAAATTTGCCTGTTCTCTCAAGTGATGAACTTTTTAGATAGCAGTTTATTTTCTCTCATCACGTTGGAAAGAAATGTTAAAAGTTTTCTTCCAGGTTTATTATAATCCAGTCTTCATCAGCCATCACTCTTCCTGTATTTTGTTCAAGGGGCACTAATTGTTCACATTTGGCAGGTTTAACACTTCCTGACAGAGAGGCTATTAAGGGGAAGTATTCTCCAATAACTGTCACTGGCTGGAACAAAGAACCTTCCAACTCAATGTGTGGAAACCACTAACATTCTTAAATGACCCTTTTCATGGATTTTCATCCCTTTAAGCTAAAATTTGGAGAATGTAGGGTCAGCGAAAACAGCAAGGTGTAATAAAGCAGTAAACCTTGATTTTGGAAGGCATAGGGTGGGAGGTATAGATTTATCTCTGACTTGAAAACAATTGTTATTTGGAAAATCTCATTAGCAGATGTGACTGCTTGGAGTGGAAAAAAAACAAAAAACAAAAAACAACTTAAAACTGATGTCGCTTTCAGGACCGCTTTGAACTTAACAAGCACCTATTTGTGGAGCAGACTGGCTAATGAAAGGAAATTAAATTTTTCTGACAACTTCCCCTGCCAACCTCCTTATTCAGGAGATGTTATTAGGTACTGAAGACCTTTAAGGAAGATTTTTTTTTTTATTAGACGTAAGTGAACCAGTTATAAACATCCCCTTTCTCCCCCCTTTCTTGGAGGATTCTGATATGGTTGCTCTACATTTTAAATGTATTAGTTTAAAAGCTTAAAAAACACTGGGCTTCACTTTAGCATTTTAGTCATTTTCTAAAAATTCAGTCACACCAGCTGTGGTTTCAAAACAATATTGTCAGTTGTTGTCATAGTTTAGTTTGTGTCACTAAATTACACACACACAGACACACGCGCACACACACACACGCACAAAGGAGGCTTAGATTTCAGCACTATCTTTATTGCTATTTGGGGAAATGATTCAGCAGTGTCCTGTGTTGGATGTGTTAGGAGAGGGTTAATGATCAGTGAAATTACTTAGATTCAAGGGAAGTTTTTGTCTTTTCAGCTTCTTAGAGGTAGAAGTGGCATTGGTTAATATTTAGCAATAACTAATCCTTAAATGGATAAACTCTTACCCTTTACTGTTTAGGGAAGCATTTTCTTTCTTTTGCTTTTTGGAGTTTTTTTCTCCAATAGTTGGTTCATTGAAATTAAAGTTTTAATTTATGTAACAAGATACAATTGTAGAGGTAAAATATGTACCTGGTAAAAAGACGAAAGAAACAATAGAACAGAAAAGGTAATGCAGATTGCCAAAGGGATTTTTTGGAACAATTTATAATTCCTGTAGGTACTGGAAATTAACTTTTATATTTCTGGAAAATCGATCAACTACTCCCAAACAATAGAGAATCAACTCCCCCTGCTGACAGAATCTAGGAAAACATGACGCATAATATTGGACAGAAACAAGCTGGCTGCGGACAAGCTTTAATGACCTGATTTATGATTCAGTATTGATTGTAAACATCTAAATTCTGCCATTAAATTCCGGCAACTGCACCAAATCATTGGCAATTCTGGTAGTGCTTCCTGCCAGCTCATTTCAACTGCTTTGAGTTTCTTAATATAATAATGATGAGGTAGAATTTACATTCCACTTATGGTATTAATTTTAAATTTCTCTGAATGAAAAGGGTTAGAAGGTTGTAAAATTGAACATTAAATGAATCGGAGGAGACAGTAGTGCAATATATGACTGCCCTAAAGACATTGTGCAATGCCTCATGGGATTAATGTTGAGTCTCATTTCCTGCTTTTACAGGATGCAGAAGAAGCTGTCAGAATTGCAAGGGAAATTGGTAAGTCCTTAAATTAACTTTGGTAGGGTTTCTGTGTCTTTCAGCAGATATGGTTGAGTCAACAGGTAATAAGTAATTCCCATAGAGCAAATAATACTTTAATAGTTTTAGATTTTGATTACTTGTTGCTCTGGAAGAATTTATCAGTTGAATTACCAAATTCTATTATTAAAGGAGACTTTAAAGAGTAATTTGACCTTAGCTATACATAGCTCTTTTGTAAGATGAAATCACAGGCTAATTCAAAGAAGGAATTGTCTTAAGAATTCTAAAGATTGGATATAAGTTGAACGTCAATTTATATGTACACAGTTGAATGTGGTTTGTTAAAATTAAGAACATTTGGATTAAAATGAAGATACCATATTTGATATAGTTCTTTAAGTTTTTGCCTTTTTCTAAGATGTTAGGTATCAACTTAATCTTGCTAAACAGGAAAGATAAAATAGATGTGGGAAATTAGAACTGAATGTTCTAAATTGGAATAAAAGGTAGACTGGAGGAGTTTTTAATGGCTGTTTTACATGTACTTGTATTTGGGGCAGTGTTTCCCAGCTTTTTAATTTCTTTTCTTTTCTTTTTTTTTTTTTAAGATGGAGTTTTGCTCTTGTTGCCCAGGCTGGAGTGCAATGGCGCGATCTTGGCGCACTGCAACCTCCACCTCCCGGGTTCAAGTGATTCTCCTGCCTCAGCCTCCCTAGTAGCTGGGATTACAGGTGCCCGCCATCACACCCAGCTAATTTTTTGTATTTTTAGTAGAGATGGGGTTTCACTATGTTGGCCAGGCTGGTCTCGAACTCCTGACCGCAGGCGATCCACCTGCCTCAGCCTCCCAAAGTGCTGGGATTACAGATGTGAGCCACCGCGCCCGGCTCGCAACTTTTTAATTTTAAAAATATTCTTGGCGGTCATGAGAACTATTTTTGGTATCTGCTAATTGAGAAAATGTTTAAGGGCATGCTATTGTCATGGATTAACAATATTGTTAAATAACTTTGCAGGTTTAATAATTAAATCAGTAATTGTATATATTTGACAGAAATGTGTACAGAAATGAGAGAAATGAGGCAATGCTTGTAGTCAGGGATCCCAGCATCTTCTCAGCATTCCTGAACTCCTCAGTCCAAGCATCTCATCGTGCCACACAAACATTTCTGTGGGCCTGTTTTCTCATTAAGATTATTTAGATCTATTTTCTGCCTCTAGAGAGCATTTGATTTGGCAAAGTTCATATAGTTGTGATATGTAGAAATATCTTATTGGTCTGGAAGTGATCACTTGTACTAATAAGCGTGTTCTTTGCAAATGGGACAGTCTAACTTAGCAGGTCTTTAGTGACCTGAAAAGCAGTTTGGCTTGTTGCATCCTTGTTTATAGTTGGTTCTGTCTAAATTGTTTGGGCTTTGCTCATCATTAAGTGTGTTTTGTTGTTTGCTTTGCAAAAATCTATCTTATTGATATAGGTCCTGGATTTAAGACCAGACCATAGAAAATCTTATTTTATCTGACCACCTCATCTCTTCGTTATTTTTTTTCAGAATCATTAATGTTTCACAAAGCATTTCAGTACTTCATAGGAACATTTGCTCGACTGCTAAATAAATTGGACTATATGTAACTGATTCTGTGGTTTCTTTATTGAGAAAAATCAAAAGTTTCTGTCCATGGTTTGAAATCACTGGTGTTCCTCATTGCCTAAGAGGCATGTAATATACCTACTGGCTTTTGAGGATAGTTTTCTAAAATAGTTTAATTTCATCCTGTCAGACATCTTTACATTTAAAAAGCCCTTTTTCTAGTTCTAGGTTAGACATTATTATCAACCTCAATGGATATAATAATACTGTTTTTATTATAATAGTATCTATGTAAAAAAGGACAATATTTAGAGAAATTTGGGGACATAAAGGGATTAGACGAAAATCTACAGTTACACTGCAGTGCCACATTTTGAATGGTGAATCTTGGACTTCCAAGCATTCCCTTTGTGTAAATGGCAGGCCGTGGATTGCTTTGCTTGCTTTCTTGCCTTTTCTTCCACTTTTTTTTTTTTTTTGAGGCAGAGTTTTCATTCTTGTTTCCCAGGCTGGAGTGCAGTGGCTCAATCTCTGCTCACTGCCACCCCTGCCTCCTGGGTTCAGGTGATTCTCCTGCCTTCACTTCCTGAGTAGCTGGGATTACAGGCACACACCACAATGCCAGCTAAATTTTTTTGTATTTTTAGTAGAGATGGAGTTTCACCATACTGGCCAGGCTGGTCCCAAACTCCTGACCTTAGGTGATCTGCCCACCTCAGCCTCCCAAAGTGCCAGGATTACAGGCATGAGCCAGCGCACGCGACCATCTTCTGCTTTAGTTATAACCTGTGACCTTTAAGAGAACCAGTTCATCGTGATGGGCCTCTCTCTAACCAGTTCTCATCACTTTGCTTTCCTCCCTCAATATTTTAATGCTGTACTTTACCTTCTTTTCATTTTCTTATTTTTTTCCTACTGAGGTTACCTAATCTAAGTCTCTTTTCTTTGCACTTGGGCACATCCTTTGACTCCTTTCTCTTTCCTACTCTTTCCTATCTTTCTTCTTCTTTTTTTTTTTTTTTTTTTTTTTTTTTTTTGAGATGGAGTCTCGCTCTGTCGCCCAGGCTGGAGTGCAGTGGCCGTCTCTCAGCTCACTGCAAGCTCCCCCTTCGGGGTTTACGCCATTCTCCTGCCTCAGCCTCCCAAGTAACTGGGACTACAGGCGCCTGCCACCTCGCCCGGCTAGTTTTTTTTTTTTTATTTCTTAGTAGAGACGGGGTTTCACCGTGTTAGCCAGGATGATCTCGATCTCCTGACCTCATGATCCGCCCGTCTCGGCCTCCCAAAGTGCAGGGATTACAGGCTTCAGCCACCGCGCCCGGCCTCTTTCCTATCTTTCTTCTAATTCTTCCCCAATTGCTCTCTCTCACTTGTGAAATAAATGATAGCAATCATGGCTATTAAGTATAAGAGTACTGGTGTTTTGCTTATACTGAAAGAAAGGGAAACTATAAAATTTGAGGTAAAATAAACCATAAAGAACTAGGGTCATCAGCTCTTACAAAGCTTTTGGAATTTCCCTGAAAATCTCTTCTGAATCACCTCAGAAGCCTTGCATAAAATCTTTTCCTTGAAGTGCTACTTTCTAAAATACATTAAATTATGTTTTATTAAAGTCTGTTGGCTTTCTGTGTTGTTTGATATTTTGTAAGTTTTTTACTACTGATTTTATTGAGATATATCACATTTTAACTATGATTATCATTCCATGTGAAAAATGTGTTGCTAGTTCTAAACAACTGAATTATAGTCAAACCTTTGAACCTATCCATTTGTAAGTTGTTGATTGTCCCTGTGTTATACCTATTCATAGAGTTCTCACTTTTAATTCTTTCCGTGTTATGTGGTGAAAATGAAATTCATCCTGTTTTACGTGATTTCCTCCTCTCTCATGTCTTTGCTTTTCTTCTGGAACCATGAATCTATGCTGCCAAAGTAGGAAACTCACTGTATTGAGCATTGATGAATTAAGTGTCTTTTATGTAATGGTAACTCCAGTTTATGGAGCATTTCTTCCTTAGGCCAGGCATTTTGGAAATGTTGTTTCTAATGCTAATTCTTGAGTTTAATTATTTTCGTTTACATTTAAGGAAACTAATGATTAGGCAGGTAAATAATTTGTTCAAGGTCACAGAACTATTGAGTGGTGGACCCTGGTTTAAATTTAGGTTTGTTTGGCTCCAAAGACCACAGATTTTTTATTATACTTTGTCTAAACTAGTGAGATTACAGGATGGCAGCTAAAATTTGAGCAACTACTTAGTGTAAAATACTGTAAGGTACTTAAGTGTGTTATATGTGGAATGAAAGCAGCAGACAGTCTCCTATCCTTGATGAGGTGAGAGACAGTTAAGACTTAATATGTTACTTGTATGTATTTGTTTTTTGGACTACCTGGTTTCCCTCATTCTTATTCCTGATTTTTTCCTTTGACCTATCTAAGTTGAGAGATACAGAGCTATTGATCCTCAGTTTGTCTTTAACCTCAATGATAGACAACAGTAATCTGTGAGCTTGATTTCCATTGAAGTTTGATCCTTTTTCTGGACTAAAGGTCCTTAATACAATCAAGTCAAAATTGATTCTTGAAAGGAAAATAAATTGTGAATCTAAAACCTGTCCTTTAATAACTTCCAGATTATTCAGATTCTTTTCCTTTGCTTGTCTTTCTTACAGTCACAAATCATGCCCAATTTAAACAAAAACATTTTTTTTTTTTTTTATCCTCAAGTCTACTATACTACAAACCTACTTCTCCCAGAATTTCCACATCTCAATAAATGTCACCCCTTTCAGTCAGGCCAAAACTCAGAGTCTTTCCTGGATGCCTCTTTTCCTCATCATCCTATTGTAAATACATCAATAGGTATTGTCAGTTCGTCTTATATACACTGTCTTCATTACCACCACTCTCCTCCAAACTACTTTTGTCTTTTGCAGGGACTATGGCAATAGTTTCTTTACTTCATTTCTTAAACACTTCACATAGCTGACAGTAAGATATTTAAACTCTTTAAAGAACAAAGACACATTTCATCTCATCCCAGCCCATTTCTGCTTTAAATTCTGTAATGACTCCTTTGAACTTAGATAAAAATCACAATTCTTTACTCTGACTACTATCCCCATATAATTTGACACCTGCTTTTCTCTCCAGTCTTATTGTATACTACTCCCTTCTTTGCCTACCTTACTTCACTCACATTGGCTTACTTGAACACAGCAAATTTCAGGGCCTTAGGGTAAGTTTTTTTTTTTTTTTTTTTCTTTTGCAGGGTGAAGGGGGATGGCAGGACCTAGCAGACTCTTACTGATATCTTCACATAAATAGCTCCTTGCAGTCTTTCATATCTTAGCCTAAGTATCATGTCTTCAAGAGAAGATGCTCTAATACTGTCACCCAGTCATTCTCTGTCTTGTAACTATTTTCTAAATTTCTGCATAGTATTCATGACTTGCAGATTTTTTTTTTATTCATTAACTTTTCCCCAAATATTTTATTTTGAAAAATTTGAATCATACGACATTTAGAAAGAATTGTTACAATTTATACCTGTATACCCAACAGCAAGATCCCACTATTAACCTTTTTCTAGATTTGCTTTACCACTCATCTGTTCATATACTAATCCATTTTATTTTTGTAGCATTTCAGAGTAAATTGCACAACCAGTATATGTCACATTAAATACTTCGACATATGTGTTATTAATTGAATTCAGTATTTGTATACAGTTTTGTTATTTTGATGCCAAATTCGCACACAATATAATGTGAACAAATCTTAAGTCTGTATTTATTGATTTTGACATATGCATATATATGTAACTTGGAACCCCACCAAGATGCTGAACATACTGTTTCCCTGGAGAGTTCCCTCATGATCCTTCCAAGTCAGTTCTCACCTACCCTCTGGCCCTGGAGGTAATTTGTTCAGATTTTTATACTAAAGATTAGATTTTGAAAAAGATAAATTTTTAATACTGTACAATTCAACCTTTAAAAATGCACAATTCGGTGATTTTTGTTGTATTTACAAGGTTGTGTAACTGTAATCACTATCTAATTTCAGAGCATCTTCATTACTCCCCAAAGAAACTCTGTACTTATTAGTATTTACTTCTTGCTTTCTTTCTATCTAGTCCTTGACAACCATTAATTTACTTTGTGTCTTTATGGATTTACTTATTCTGGGGATATTTTATATAAATAGAATCACAACATATGAACTTTTGTGTCTGGTTTCTTTCACACAGAATAGTGTTTTTAAGGTTCATCCATGTTCTACCATTTATCCCTTTTTATGGTTGGATAATTTTCTGTTACATGTACATACCACATTTTGTTTATTTTTTAGAGACAGTGTCTCGCTCTTTTGCCCAGGATGGAGTGCAGTGGTGTGATCCCAGCTTACTGCAGCTTCGATCTCCTGGGCTTTAGTAATCCTCCTGCCTTACCCTCCTGAGCAGCTAGGACTACAGGTGTGTGCCACCATGCCTGATTAATTTTTGTATTTTTTTGTAGGGATGGATTTTCACCATGTTGCCTGGGCTGATCTTGAATTCCTGGGCTCAAGTGATCCACCCACATTGGCCTCCCAGAGTGCTGGAATTATAGGCATGAGCCACTGCACCTGGCCTTATCTACTTATTAATCTATCGATGGACATTTGGTTTATTTTTACCTTTTGGCTATTGTAAATGGTACTGCTATGAACATTTCCGTCCATGTATTTGTTTGTATACCTGTTTTCAATTAATTTGGGTATATTCTTAGAAGTGAAATTGCTGGGTTATGTGGTAATTCTATGTGTAACTTTTGGAGATACTAGCAAATTATTTTCCATGGTGGCTGTCCCATTTTACATTTCTACCAAGAATGTATAAGGCTTTCAGTCTTTTAATATCCTTGCCAACTCTTGTTATTTTCTTTCTTTTATAATGAAAACTATTGCCATCTTAGTGTGTGTGTACAGTAACATCTTACTGTGGCAGAGGGAAGAATGGATTGAAAAAATGTGACCCAACTATATGCTGTCTATAAGAAACTCACTTTAGATGCAGAGACACAAATAGGTTGAAAGTGAAAGGATGGAAAAAGATATCCCATGCAAATAGTAACCAAAAGAGAGCTGGGGTGGCATACTAATGCCAGACAAAATAAACTTTTAAGTCCAAAACTGTTATAAGAGACAAAGAAGGACATTTTATATTGATTAACAATTATGAATGTATATGTACCAGAAAACATATTCCTAAAATACTTAAGATAAACATTGACAGAATTGAAGGAAGAAACAGACTAATTCTACAATAATAGTTGGAGACTTTAATAGCACACTATAAGTAATGGATACAACATCTAGAGAGATCAGTAAGGGAGGGAATAGAGGACTCGAACAGCACTATATAATAATTAGACCTTATGGATATATAATGACCATTCTACCCGATAACAATATAATGCGCATTTTTCTCAAGTAACTATTAAAAGAGGAAAGGAGAGATGATTGAGTTAAAGTAATTGTTAAAGGAAAAGAAAATGTAATAACAAACAGGAGCAGTAGCTCATAAAGTATTACCCATGTCTCACAATGTTCCCAAGAATTAGTTTGATGTAGAAATATTTTTCCCCACATGTACTGATTTATATTGATGGATTGCTCTTTTCTTAAAATAGTATAGGATTCTCTGCAATACATAAATTTTATTTTTCTTTGCAAATGATTGCTTCATATTAATTTGATTACTACTTCAGAGTAAAATTTTCATTGTTGTTGTGGTTGTTTTTTGAGATAGAGTCTCATTCTGTTGCCCAGGCTAGAGGGCAGTGGCGTGATCTCAGCTCACTGCAACCTCTGCCTCCCGGGTTCAAGCAATTCACCTGTCTTAGCCCCCCAATAGCTGGGACTACAGGCATGGACCACCACGCCTGGCTAATTTTTGTGTTTTTCATAGATATGAGGTTTCCCCATGTTGGCCAGACTAGTCTGAAACTCCTGATCTCAAGTAATCCCCCTGCCTTGGTCTCCCAAAGTGCTGGAATTACAGGTGTGAGCCATCGCATCTGGCTGGTTACTATTTTGTAGTAAAATTCACCATGAGTTAGTTTTCTTTGTATTTCTATTACTTAATGCTTGTTACAGAGTATATATTCAGCAAGTGGTTATTTGGTGAATGAATCAAAATGAAATATGTATACATGTGTATATAAATGAATTAAGCAATCACATATTTTTAAGTTTTTTTGTAATATTTATAGACCAGAATTTGGCTATAATTTTCTCCCTTTTCCCCCTTAATCTTCAGTTTTATAATAGAGATACCTGGGGAAAAGAAGGAATATTAAGCAAAACATTATAAACTTTCAGCAAATAGATAATTGAAACAACACGATCTAGGATTATTCAAATAAATTGTGTATATACTTGTTAATGACTACTAGTCATCAATTCTTGTAGGCCGTCCTTGTGTTCATTAGGTTGGACTAACAGAGATTTGTAGGAATCTAAGATTCAAATATATGAAAGTCTTTTACTGAACTTTATTGCCTTTACACTAACCTGTTCCCATGACATCTTATGTTCTTTGAAAGTTTGGCTCTCCCGTTTGACTTATTTTACTATTAGTCTTCTGACGGCCTCTGCTCTGTCTCTGCTTAGTGTGTGGGGGCTATGGTAGTCCTTTGTTTTCCACCCTGGCTGTTTGCCTTTGCCTATTCTTCTCATCTTCCATTTGGCGTAATGTAACATTTTTTTAAAAAGTTGCTTGTGTTGCTTATATACAACCAATTGTTAATACTTAAGAGGGATAAAATATGTGGCTAAGTCGGAAATCTTTTTCTTTTGTCTATTTCATGCAGCTTAGAAAAATTTTCACATGTTATGTATGACTCTGGAGTTAAGGTTATATGGAAGAAAGCTTTGCAAAAACATTACAATTTATACCTTCTTCACAATCTTACATCTTGTTAATTTATTTGCCAATTTGGTCTTCAGGAGAAGACATTTAATATTTAAGGAGATTGAATAACAAACGCCTAAGGAAAAGTTATGTTAAAGAAAATGGCATTAAAGTAATCTTTGTGAAATCCATTAAATAATGAGATGTTTATTTTACTGTTTTCCTATTATTGAAGTGATGTGGTCATTTGAGATTAGAATGATATTCCCTGGGAGAGAGGAACATGTGTTCTGTGGCTTTTTTTCTTCTTTCCTTTCCAGTGGGTGCTTATATTTTCTTTTATTATTCCAACATGCACATTTGGGTTTAAGCATAATTTTACAGGTTCTTTTTCTGTCTTTTACTGTTAAATTTGCTGTTTCTGCCTCTTTTTATTTCTCTCAGTCCTTCATCTTCTTTCTCTTGTTTTATTGTTAGTCATTTGTGTATACCATTTTTTTCCTTTTTCTGTTACTCTCTTGGAAAAGGCTGTGCATAACATTCAGGCAGTAATGTGGAAACACATTGTAATGTGAAAAAAAATTCCTTTTTTTGTTTGGAAACTTCCTGTGTGTGAAGCGTTTTGCTGTAATCTGTGCACTGAAATGCACTGATTTCCGATCCCTGGAGCAGAGTTAGGGATCTAGTATTTTTATTTGCCTAAGTAGAGAGAAATAATAGGCAGGCAAAATCAGTTTTGCTTTTATCTGCCAAAGAAATAGTGTCATAAAATAGTGTCATGTACTGGTTTGTTTAGTGTATAATACATCTTGATTATATCTTTATAGGTACTGAATATTGATTCAGTCTTATTTAAATATGTTTATGTAGTTATTTGTATATATGTGTATGACAAACTGAGGAAAGGCTGTGTGTGCGTGTGTGTGCAGTAGTAGTAGAGATTTGGATAAATCATAGACTCCAACATATATATGTTTACTAGTTACTGGATAATTACAGACCCCAAATAGTATTGACACAAATGTGCATTACCTCAGTCTGAGGTGTGCCAACTCGAATGATACTCCAAAACTAAAGTGATAATGATGAAACTAAATGTAACTATTTTGTGACTTAAAGATAACAATAAAATCAGTGGAAAATTATGATCAAATGAGAAGTGAGTAATGAATTGATAGTAGGGTGTATTTCCTTGTTTGTATCTACAGCAGGAATTTTTCAGTGTAGTCAACACGTGGTGCATGGCAGCTAAATTTCCCAGTAGATTCTGAACTGGATTCGTTGGAAAACTGTAGTAATATGCTAATTTAATTAGAGTTTGCGGAGTTGTCGTTAGTTCACCAGAGCTCGACTATACCACATTTTCATTGCCCCTCCCCTGTGACTCTAAACAACACAGATTTAGTTTTTCTTCATTCTTTATGTTCATTTCTCAGGTTGTAGGGTGCGAAGGAGGTGTTTGGTTCTGTGCTGTCCTTATTCAGTGGCTAAGGCTGGTGGAGTTTCCACTATCTGCAATGTCATAGATCATATAGAAAAGCCTCAATTTCGATAATCATCAATAAGATATTCTTCATGACGAGGTGTTTACTATTATATCTCATTGTGTGATTTTGAAATTTGCAGATTATCACCATCATCTCCTAAATATTTCTTGAATTTATCTACTTCTCTGCATTTCTGGTGCTATTCTTTGTTTAAGGTAGTGTCATCCCTTGCCTACATCACTGTAATAGGCTTTCCAAATGTACCCCTCTTATCATAGCTTGCAATCCCTTGGAGGTAGACTTTGGAAGGTTATTGGGGGAAATACTTTTGGGACCAGTACCTGAGGGGGAATGAAGGAAACTGAGCCAAGGGAAAAGTTGAATTGATTCTCTCTCAACAAAGGCATCAGCTAATAATTTAGAGAGCTGTGAATATTTATTGGTCTTTCATAGTTGTTCCAAGTTTGGGCAAGAGGATTCAGCCATTATACACCTGTATCAACTAACTAGTGGGTGTAGGCTGCCCCTAGGAAGGGGCATGACCTTAGGCAGAAAGCTGAGGACAGATCAGCTGTTGGTTGACAATACTTCCAACAGTTGGGGCAATGTCCTAAACTAGGGATCTGGGCAGAGAACTGTACTTAATAACTTTGACATATATTTTTCATGATTGTTCATTTCTAAGTATTTTCAGATTTCTGCTACGATTTTGACTCATATGTTATTTGGTGATGTATTTTAATTCTCTAATTTTTTGAGATAGAGTCTTGCTCTGTCATTCAGGCTGGAGTGCGGTAGTGTGATCATGGCTTACTGTAGCCTCGACCTCCTAGGCTCAAGCGATCCTCCCCTCTCAGCCACTGGAGTCGCTGGGACTACAGGCACAAGCCACCACTCCTGGCTAATTTTTGTTGTTGTTGCTGTTTTTGTATTTTTTGTAGAGACAGGGTTTTGCCATGTTGCCCAGGCTGGTCTCGAATTCCTGGGCTCTACTGATCCTCCTGCTTTGGCCT
This sequence comes from Macaca fascicularis, assembly GCF_037993035.2. Classification (NCBI taxonomy): domain Eukaryota; kingdom Metazoa; phylum Chordata; class Mammalia; order Primates; family Cercopithecidae; genus Macaca; species Macaca fascicularis. The sequence goes on from NC_088391.1 coordinate 91,127,470, forward strand.
CCCAAAGTACTAGATTTACAAGTGTGAGCCACCATGCCAAGCCTAGTGATGTATTTCTAAATAACGGAAAATAAATTAGTTTTTTGTATTATTGATTTCTAACTTAATTGCTTTGTGGTCAGAGATTATCATCTTTTTCATTTAAAAATCTTTCAGAATTGATGAAAATTGCTTTATGGCCAAGGAATAAGTCACTCTGAATACACATTCTGTATGTTCCTGAAAGAATTTATATTCTCAAATTCTTATATGCAGTGTCTTATCGATAACTCAAGAGGTCAAACCTACCTATTAGGATATTCAAAACTTCTAGTGAGGTTTTTTCTTTTTCTTTTGTTTAAAGACAATGGAGTCTCACTCTGTCGCCCAGGCTAGAGTGCAATGGTGCAATCTTGGCTCACTGCAACCTCTACCTCCTGGGTTCAAGTGATTCTCCTGTCTCAGCCTCCTGAGTAGCTGGGATTATAGGCACCCACTACCACGCCCGGCCAATTTTTGTAGTTTAGTAGAGATGGGGTTTCACCATGTTGGCCAGGCTGGTCTTGAACTGCTGACCTCAGGTGATCCGCCCACCTCGGCCTCGCAAAGTGCTGAGATTACAGGCATAAGCCACTCTGCCCGGCCTGAGTGGTTTTTTTTTTTTTTTTTTGAGACAGAGTTTTGCTCTGTCGCCTAGGCTGGAGTGCAGTGGCACGATCTGGGCTCACTGCAAGCTCCGCCTCCTGAGTTCACACCATTCTGTTGCCCCAGCCTCCCAAGTAGCTGGGACTACAGGTGCCTGCCACCATGCCCAGCTAATTTTTTGCATTTTCAGTAGAGATGGGGTTTCATTATGTTAGCCAGGATGGTCTTGATCTCCTGACCCCGTCATCCACCTGCCTCTGCCTCCTAAAGTGCCGGGGTTATAAGCATGAGCCACCGCACCCGGCCTTTTTTTTTTCTTTTTTTTTGAGACAAAGTCTTGCTCTGTCACCTAGGCTGGAGTGCATTGGCATGATCTCGGCTCACTGCAACCTCTGCCTCCTGGGTTCAAGCAATTCTTCTGCCTCAGCCTCCTGAGTAGCTATGACTACAGGTGCCTGCCACCACACCTGGCTAATTTTTTTGTATTTTTAGTAGAGATGAGGTTTCACCATGTTGGGCCAGGTCTTAAACTCCTAACCTTAAGTAATCTGCTCGCCTCAGCCTCCCAGAGTACTGGGATTACAGGCATGAGTCACCACATCGAGCCTTCTTATGACGTTTTTGGATATTTGATGGACCTATATTTGAAAAAGTGGATTTTCCAATTTTTCATTGCTTGTTAGGTTTTGTCCTTGTTTAGATAATAGGTATATTACAGTGTATCGTGTTTCCGTAGCTATCAAAACATAATGACTAATTTTTTTGTTTTCAAGTCTAATTAGGATATTAATATTCCTAAACAAGCTTATTTTTGTTTTATCCTTGTATCATTCTTTATCTTTTTTATCTGCCAGTGAACTGTTGTTTTAGGTGTGTCTTTTATAAGTGCACATCGAAATTTGGACTGGACTTTTATTTTATTGTTTTTCTATTCAGCCTGCTGGAGCTTGTCTTTTAGCTGGAGAGTTTAGTTCATTCATATTTATTGTATTTAAAATTATATTTTGATTTATTTATGTATTCTACTTTTTGGGGGGTTTGTTTGTTCCATTGTTTGGATTCTGTTTTCTTTCTTGGCTTCTTTTTGATGATGACTTAAAAAAAAAGTCTCTTGTTCTTATTTTATTTTCCCTTCCCATTCCCCGCTCTACTATGTTGGAAATTTTATACTCTATTTCTGTTGTTTCAGTGTTTGCTATAGAAATTTCAACTTGGAGACATTCCTTCAGGTGTCCTTCATCTTTGGCAACATTTAGTGTTGTCAGTGTTTTGGATTTTAGTCATTCTAATAGGTGCATAGTAGTATATCATAGTTTCAGTTTACAATTCCCTCATGACATATAATATTGAGCATCTTTTCATACTATTATTTGCCATCTGTGTTTCTTTTTTATTGAGATGCCTGTTCAAATCTTTTGTTCGTTTTTCAGTTGGGTGATTTGTTTTCTTGTTGTTGAGTTTTAAGAGCTCTGTATCTTTTGGATACAAGTTCTTTCTTAGGTATGGGTTTTGTAAATATTTTCTCCCAGTTTAGAACTTATGTCTTTATTTTTTTTTTTTGAGATGGAGTCTCACTCTTGTTACACAGGCTGGAGTGCAGTGGCGTGAACTCTACTCACTGCAACCTCCGCCTCCCAGGTTCAAGTGATCCTCCTGCCTCAGCCTCCTGAGTAGCTGGGATTATAGGCACCTGCCATCACACACGTCTGATTTTTTTTTTTTTTTTTGTACTTTTAGTAGAGACAGGGTTTTGCCATGTTGGCCAGACTGGTCTTGAACTAACCTCAGGTGATCTGCCTACCTCAGCCTCCCAAAGTGCTGGGATTACAGGCATCAGCCACTGCACCTGACCATGTCTGTATTCTTTCAAGAATGTTATTTGGACTGCAGAAGTTTTTATTTTAATGAAGCTAAATGTGTCAGTTTTTAATGGTTTGTGCTTTTGGTGTTATATGTAAAAATTTGTTGCTAAACCAAAGTCACCTAGATTTTCTTCTATTTTTCTCTAGAAATTTTGTAGTTCTGCAATGTATATTTAGGTCTGAGATCCATTTTGAGTTAATTTTTGCGAAAGGTATAGGATTGTGGCAAGATTAATTTTCTTGCATAATGAATATCCAGTTATTCCAGTACCCTTTGTTTGGAAAGACTATCTCCGTTTAATTACCATTGCTTCTTTGTCATAGTTCAGTTGACTGTATTTGTGTGGATCTATTTCTGGGCTCTTGAGTAATTTGTCTGTTTTAGACAATACCATACTGTCTTGATGTCTGTAGCTTTATAGTAAGTCTTGAAGTTGGGTAGTGTTAGTCTTTTGAATTTGTTCTTTTTCTTCAATATTGTGATGTCTATTCTGGGTCTTTTCCTTTCCATATAAACTTTAGAATCAGTTTGTTGATATCTACAAAATAACTTGCTAGGACTTTGATTTTAATTGTGTTCAGCCTATAGATCATATTGAGGAGGATTGATATCTTAACAATACTCAGTCTTCCTATCCATGTAAATTGATTATCTGTACATGTAGATTTTCATCCATTTCTTTCATCAGAGTTTTGTAGTTTTCCTCATAGATACACTGTACATATTTTAAGATTCATGCCTATTTTATTTCTTTAGCGCTAATATAAATGGCATTGTTTTAATTTCAAATTCCAGTTGTTCACTGCTGGTATATGGGAATGTGATCATCTTTTGTATATTAATTTGTATTCTGTAACCTTGCTATAATTGCTTATTAGTTCCAAGAATTTTGTTGTTGCTGCTGATTTTTTTGGAATTCTGTCATAGACAGTCATATTATTCACTGGTGAAGGCAGTTCTATTTATTCCTTCCCAGTCTGTTTACTCTTTATTTCCTTTTGTTGACATACTTCATAAGCTAGAATCTGCAGTCAGATGTTGAATAAGAGTTGTCAGAGGGGACGTTCTTGTATTGTTCCTGATTTTTGGGAGAAAGCATCCAGTTTCTTGTCATTAAGTGTGATGTTAGCTGTAGGCTTTTTGTGTATATTCTTTATCAAGTACGAGAAATTTCTCTTTATTCCTAGTTTGCTGAACTCAGTGATTGTTGATTTTTGTTAAATGCGTTTTCTACATCTATTTATATGATCATATGATTTTTCTTCTTTAGCCTGTTAATGTGATGGCTTACATTAACTGATTTTTAGATGTTGAATCAGCTTTGCGTACTAGGACTAAATCCCGTTTGGTCATGGTATATAATTCTTTTTATATAATATTGGACTTTTTAGTCATTTTAATATCTAAAAACTTAACTTCACAACTTCACAATTTTTATTTTTTTCTTGTTTATCTCCTCATCATGTTTATTTTTTTCTCTAAATCACTTTACCCATTCGTAATAGCTGTAACTTATAATGATATTTGTAACAACTGTTTTAAGAGTCTGCATTTCTGGGTTTATTTCTGTCAGCTATTTTCCTTCTGATATGTATCACATTTTGTGTCTTCACCTATCTCTTAATTGTTGGTTGGATTCTAGACATTGTAAATGTTATATTGTGTGTTTGGATTTTGTTACCTTTATTTAAAAGATACTGATGTTTAGTAGGAACATTAATTTTGTTTAGGTTAAGGCCTTTTAGGCTTTAAAAAAGTTTTCTTAGGGCAAGTCTAGCATAGCCCTTTCTGGTGTTCTGATTAGACAAGTTTATATTATGCTGTCTGTCTACCCGCCACACTTCCTATCCTTTGGTTCATAATTTCTATTTCATTATACATCTATGATTTTTTTGTAGTATAATGTAAACCCATGAGAGATGTAGGCAGGAGAGAGATATGATAGTATATATACCTTAAGAAAATTTCACTGACCGCTATGTGACTTGGATGGGGGCAAATGTAGGGAGTTCTGCTAGTAGGCCAGTGCAAGAGTCCTGGACTGCTGGTTTGTGTAAGTATTACGATTAAGTATTAATGATAACTGAGATAAAGAAAAGTGAATAGATTTGATCTTTTAAAATAAATAATTTATAAGAGTTTTGTACTATCCAGCAGTTGTACTCTTTTGCATAGATACAGGAAACTCATATGCAAAGTTCCAGACAACAAGTACAAAAATATTCAAAGGACCATTGTTATATAAATAGAACAGGATAGAGTCTGAATGTCCATTCACAGTGGAATGCATAATGCTGCAGTATGTTCATAGGTGAAATAGATTACAGCAGTAAAAATAATGACTTGCAGCTGCTCAGATTATTAACTAATACATTTACTTAGTAACTGTTACTTTGCATGTTATTCTTTAGGCAGTTTCAGCCACTGCAGAAACAACAAAGACAGGCAAAGATCTTTGTCTTTATGTTTTTTTAATCATCGTGCAGTGAACAATGTAGATATTGATTAAAGCAGGAGTCATTAATGTTCATTTTTAATAATGGGTGAAAATTATTTGGATATAGGATCATCACAGTTTCAATGTATCAATGTCAGATTATTTGCTAAGAAAAAAATGGCGTACTTTCTGTGAGGAAATTTAAGGGATGCCATCTTAAGTAATCAAACTTTATCAGTTTGGGATAAATTGACTTTTTATTTTACTTTTGATGTGATGGAAGAACTCGAGGATACAATATCAACTATTTTGTATTTAAGATTTCTTAAAAATCTGGAATTTAATGAGTGAATAATCAGGTATATTCAAATTGTGGAATATTCTATCCAACAGCCACCCTGGATTCTTAAAAAATACCATGGTCATGAAGAGCACCCCCCACCATCAACACAAAACAACAAACACAAACCCACACCTTCCCTTCTAGGGAGGCTGAGGGGATCCAAAAGGCAAGTGAACTAGTTTACATTAGAGGAGCATAAAGAAATGAAACAAAGCAACACGTACTATTTGATTTCTATGCAATTCTCATGTGCAACTTTCATCTGGGGATTTCTTTCCTTTCTGTCCGAGTTCCTTCTTGAAGTGGGGGGGTCTTTTCTCTTCTGAGGTCCTATAACCCATATCAGGACCTATTCTGTCCATCTAGAGGACTGTTCTACTTCCTGAAATATCTTCTGTTTTCTTTTTACCTTGGACCTTTCTTTGAGGAGACAAAGGCCTTGCTGTTAATTATAGGTGTTTTGCGATTGGTTTTAAAGAAGACCCCCACTCCCCATCACATCTTCTCTTTGATCCATGAGAGATTTCTGATTCGTACCGCTATATTAGGAATAAGACATTTCCTAAGAAATACTTTTCTTTTCCCTTCTTTTTATTTTTCCTTTCCCATAAGTATATTCTATGAAATTTTAATTCAAGAAGTTAGGGTGAGAAAACCACGTAAGATTCTTTATTATACGGCTTGCCCCTGTTGCATCGATAGGGCGTCACTTTATCAGCTTTTAAGTTACCAGGTTGTGCTATCATGTGTGGCATGGATTTTGCTTGAAAAGTAAGGTTATTTATCATGTCTTGAGTAGGTAAACATGACATTATCAGTTGGTCAAAAAAGATAATTCTTTTTAACCTGGAATCCATAACTAAACGGAAGATCTCCTAAGCGCCTAGAATCTTCCTTCATTCATCCCCTTATCTTTCACATCCAAACTGTCGCTAACTCTAGTCTTTGTCTTTCTCTCTCTCTCTGTTGCTAGCTGGACTGCTGCAAAGGCTTCCTTATCAGCTCCTTGTTTCTACCTTTGCTGTTTCACAATTCATTCATTGCACAGCAGCCAAAGTGATCTTTTAAAATGCTGTATTAGGTACTTCCCTTTCCTGTATCACACCTTCCAACTTGTTCCTTCTGTCTAGACTCATCCCCCTTCATTGATTTTCAGAGTGCTCTCTCTATCTCGTCATTAGGTTCTCAGTTTAAATACCAGTTTTCTCAGAGAAGCATTTTCAAAGAGCAGTAACCCTATCACTCAGTTACATTTATTCCCTCCGTGTTGTTTTATTGTAGCAGTCATCACTATCTTACATTGTATATAAGACATACATTCACTTATTATTTATATTAATATATGTACATACATACATAAATACTGCAGCCTTGACTTCCTGGACCCAAGTGGTCCCTCCAGCTCAGCCTCCCAAGTAGCCGGAATTAGAGGTGTGAGTCACTCCACCTGAGTCACACATATATTTAGATGCGTATATGTTTGTATATCATTGTCTGCTAGATAGCAGGGAGTTTTCTGAATTGCTGGTCTTCGTAGCCTGCAGAGAGCCAGATAAGCCTGATAGTGTATACTCAGTAAACATTTTTTAAGCTGATGATTACAAATTTGATAGTAGAGTTAGAAAGAAGACTGCTTGCTTTGTGGTAGAAAGTAAGATACACTGGTAGCTGGGAGGTGAGGGACCCAGAGAAGATATCTTCTCCTGCACTTAAACGTGCCCTTGAAAACTGAGTCCAGAAAAGTAGGAATGGAAACTTTGTAGTACTTTGCTAACCTAAGTTTCTGTATTTTCTTCATGTATTTTCTCATATAGTACTTAGTAAATTTCTTTTCGGAAGTGTTAGTGCCTCTTTTATTGTGCAGAAGGGAATAAGGAGTGGAGACTATCTCTGTGTTGGAGGTGCAGTGTCAGTAGGGGAGTCACTTCTGTGTCTGGGGTGAGATAAGGTAGTAGCAGTAAGCATCCAATGAGAGGACCTGGAAGGTGAGGAAAAACTTGGGAAGAGCACTAGGGCTTGATTTTTGTTTTTTTTTAAAGCAATCTCTTCTACTAGGACATTCACCTCCTTTTAAGGAGGTATATTAGTCTGTTCTCACACTGCTAATACATACCAGAGACTGGGTAGTGTATAAAGAAAAAGAGGTTTAATGGACTCACAGTTCCACATGGCTGGGGAGGCCTTCACAAATTCACAAATCAAAATTCAGAAATCACTGTGTAGTCCAGGGTCCACAGTAAATGACTAAAATAAGATTAGTAACTGGAACCAGAAAAACTGCAAATTTCCTAATCCTCAGAGGGAACTGAATGTAGTGGAGATGTGGGCTATCTCTCAGCTCTAGTGGTTTCCTGTTACATGGATAAATGGTTTGTGATGATACATTGATAAAATATTGTTTTGAGAGGATGGGGGTAAGGATCTATTATGTTGTTGTAAACAGGATTTTGCAGGTATACCAGTTTCAAATTTTTAGATTGGGCCTTTTCACTCCCCTAAAACAGGCTAATTCTTCTCTACTGATTTCATTCTGATTATTTTATGCTTATTATTGTGAATGAGACAAATACCATTCTTGCCTCTCTCATGCAGGATTAAAACTCGTGCAGAATCAAGAATCAAAGCGTGCACAATCTTGCATACTTTGTACCCATCTATGTTTTCTATTGTGTTTTCTTTCCCCTACCATCCTGCAGATAACTCTGTACTTCAACTGAATTGTTTTATTCATTCCTTAAACTTGTCCTATAATCTCCACCTCTGTTTTCCCCACTATTCCTGCCTGAAATGTTCAAGTCCTGCTCATTCTTCTTAGCATCATTTATATAGCCCTTTCTTTGTTTTCTCTTTTTGGAAATGGAGTCTCGCTCTGTCGCCAGGCTGGAGTGCAATGGCGCAATCTTGGCTCACTGCAATCTCTGCCTCCCAGATTCGAGCGATTCTCCTGCCTCAGCCTCCTGAGTAACTGGGACTACAGATGCACACCACCACACCCAGCTAAGTTTTGTATTTTTAGTAGGGATGGGGTTTCACCATGTTAGCCAGGATGGTCTTAATCTCCTGACCTCGTGATTCGCCCGCCTCAGCCTCTCAAAGTGCTGGGATTACAGACATGAGCCACTGTGCCCAGCCTAGATGGCCCTTCTGATAATACACTTTTCTTAATTATTTTTCTGTCTACTCTCTATGATCCTTTCTGTTTTGAATAGCCAGTGATAGAATTATTTGGGTCCTTTGCCTCTGTCTTCCTGGATTTGAAGGCTCCCAATGTAAGAGCATATTATCTTTCTTCTCAGTGCACTGAACATTGTTTCAAAAATACCAGCCCATATAAACATCATGAACATATAAAAATTTTAAATTAAATTAATTGTAAAACACTTAGGAAGCAGGTGCCATTTTAACGAAGTTGAAGTTAAGAGTGATGTTTTGTGGTTTGGGGTTCAAAAGGTCTGTGACGTTTGGCTTTTGCTTCCCTTTGCCTCTAAGGATCCTATAGCTTGAGTTGAGTGCCGTTAGAGCATCACAGGCCAGGAAGGATCGATAAGGCTCACTGAGCTCTTTTTTCTTTAGAAAAGATCATAAACAAATGGTCCCAAACATAGGAGTATCTCTACCTTGTTTTTAGAAAACATCTAAAGGGGACGTTTACACACTTTTCTTGATAAATCGTTATAAATGACTCCTGCTGTCAAAAATTTTACTGTATAATAACTAAATACTTAATCATGTAACTGATGACAATTTTATGAGTTTAAAACTTTAGCTGGAAGTATCCTTTGTTTTGACCTTTGTATTTTCATAACACCCTGTTGAATGTATGGAACAGTGGAATAGCTTCTCCACTGATACCAGTGAGCCCTGGAGCTTCTGTTCCAGCCCATAGTATCATAGCCATGTTTGGATTTTCCCCAGTACCATCATGTCAGTTCTTGCTGATAAAAGCGGTAGGGGTTCTCTGTGACTCTTCAGATGAAAATACCTGAAGTACTTGAAAATCGCCATTTTTGAAAAAAGGGAATTTAGTTTGTTATGCATGCAAACCTCAGTTTTGGACACGTTTGTTGGTGCTATAGAAGTTGCTTCTTATCTCTTTGGTTACTTAATACTGTACTTCTGTTTTTGGACTCCACTGTTAATTTATGTATGTTTTCTTAGCTTTTATTACTGGGGAAAATGTTATGTTTATTGGTACAAGTACCCTTTTTTCTTTTATAGTGGTCACACTCTCATTTTTTAAATACATTATTACATTGGTATTATTTTCCTGACTCTAAAGAAAGGAACTTTTAAATAAATTAATTATTGTCTTCTGCGTTATTGAACATGTGGTCAGTTGTCATGTTCATACATCCCTATGATCAAAGTCTGAACTTCTGTCTAATTCTTCCCTGCTGTTAGGCTACCCTGTCATGATCAAGGCCTCAGCAGGTGGTGGTGGGAAAGGCATGCGCATCGCTTGGGATGATGAAGAGACCAGGTGAGAGGCTGTCCAAAATACACTTTTGATGAAAACTGCAGTTACTAGAGTTTTATTAGACTGACAGGTAAACAGATACCAAAAGCATAATGGAGTAATTATAGTAACCATCTAATTTTTACACTTTTGAATGGGAAAAAGATTGAAATTATGTGGAAACCTTCCTTATTTATATTTTGATGATGATTATCTTATTATAGAAAGGGTTTTACTATTTTAAACATTAACAAAGGATTTTCTTTTTGTTTTTACAGTATATTTTTAAAAATTGCAGTCATGATTCTATTTTCTGGGCAGAAATTACTAAGATTTGGCTATATAATTCTAAATGTCATCTAAAGATTTAAACCAACTATATTTAAAAGCAGTTATAATTTCATTGAGACTTAATGTATTACCTCAGTATGTACTTGCTTTCCTTTGCTAGTGCATAAAAGTAGTGAATTACCTTGATAATTTTAGAGTGTGAAATATATTCTTTTTCCTTGAGTTTGAAATTACTGTGTCCTTTATATGGAATGCACTCTTACTGTAATTTAGAATACTTTTTATGACCCAGTCTCAGAAGTTACACAGGTTTCCCTCCAGTGAACACAGCTTCTACTCAAATTCAAGGGGAGGGGACTGAGTCTCCACGTCTTCATGAGAGAGTGGGCGAGATTCTTAGAAGAGCATGTGGAATGGGAGATACTGTTGTGGCCATCTTTGGAAAAGGCAATCTGCCACAGCCCATTTTGTGGGAAAGAATGGTATCATAAAGAAGTCGAACACAATGGTTTTGCAAGAAATGTGTATTTTGTGGACTTCAGATTTTTTTCTCATTGTTTTTCTATTTTGCACAGTACTTACATAGCAATTTCACTGAATGCTTAGCGCTTATTTTTCATTATTCATCTTAGGATCTCAGGTTTCTTATTAGTCATTTCCCCAGGGCTACTGTTAGTAATATACTCTTTTATGGTGCAGATTACTCTTTATAGTTTCCTGGAAGTGAGGTTTGCTGTGCTGCTGTTGATTTATAAATTTTAATTTAAGAGCTTAATATTTTGAGAAATCACCATATCCATTCATATATTAGGCATCATTGTATAAATAATTTAACTCTTTCTTGGCAAGTAAATAGCACATTGATTCAAAACATGTTTATAAAATTAATAAAAATACATGAATAATTTTCTACTTAAAATATTACTCTCTTCAACTTGATAAATAAACTATCTCAGAAAACTTGAGATCCACACAGGCGTGACTATTAGATTTAATAGTACAAGCTCCTCATTTTAAAAAGTTGCTCTATATCCCTTATTTATTTTGGAAAGTCAAAACTACCTGAAAAGGGAAAGAACAGTACTGCAAACATGCCTGTGCTTGTCTTTTGGAGCCACTAACCGTGAACACCATGCCACAACTTATCCACCCCTTCTTTTCCTCTCTCCCTCTGGAGAAAGTAATTGGTTTTTACATAATCCACAAAGATTTTATTTTTCAGGTACAAAGGAAAATTTAGTGCTTAATTGCTTTATTCCTTTATCCTAAGGGCTGTCTTTTTCTTGTAACATCTTTCCTATTTTTTTGGGGGGGGGGGAAGTAGCATCTATGACTCTTCTTAGAATCTGTAGGACATCTGAAAGATTTTTAAAAAACTGTAATTTTTTTTTTTTTTTTTTTGAGACAGAGTCTCGCTCTGGCACCCAGGCTGGAGTGAAGTGGCACGATCTTGGCTCACTGCCATCTCCACCCCCTGGGTTCAAGCGATTCTCCTGCCTCAGTCTCCTGAGTAGCTGGGACTACAGGTGCACGCCACCACACCCAGCTAATTTTTATATTTTTAGTAGAGACGGGGTTTCACCGTGTTGGTCAGAATGGTCTTGATCTCTTGACCTCGTGATCTGCCCGCCTTGGCCTCCCAAGGTGCTGGGATTACAGGCATGCACCACTGCGCCCAACCTGTAATTATTATATAGTAAATTTGGGTGAGAATTATGAAGATTGTTGAAGGTTCACTTAGATATTTTCATAGTAGTCTCTGACTTTGTTTTCCCTGTTCAAGTTTAAATGAAGTGTATCGCATGATTGAGAAATTGTGTCTATATTTTTGAATATCCCCACTAAGACTTTTGGCATTGTGAGTGCAATTTCTCTTTTATTTTTGTATTCCTAGCATCTGAAATATATCCAGGTACAAAGTTCAGTAAATACTTATTGAATGAATGTATAATTGAATGTCACAAATGATATTCATAATAGAGTTTCCCATGAGTTCTAAAATATGTTGTTGGCAGTGCTTTCAAACTTGCTGTTTATTTTATTTTGGTGACTTTGACTTTTTACTTGTGGTGGTGTGGGTTTAAATGCAAAATGAAAGCTCTCAATCATTATGGTGGAGGCAAACTGTAAAGTGCTATATTTTTTCTTTCTGTTGTTATATCCAATCTAATAAAAAGTTGATTGTATTGTATTGAAAACTAATTAATTTTGCTTCCAGTTTCTTTGAAGTTTGCAGCCTCCTGAGATCTAAACTTTATTCCCCTAAATCAATGATGTAATGGAGGACTGATACCTTTCCTCTGAGACCTCTGAGAAATAAGAGTTTTTTGCAATGTTTTAAAATTTTTCTTCTAATCACTTTTACTTGCAGTGTTGTACAAAAACAAGCAAATTAGTTGTGTGTGTGTGTGTGCCTTTTTTTTTATGAAATGGAGTCTCGCTCTGTTGCCCAGGCTGGAGTGCAGTGGTGCGATCTCAGCTCACTGCAACCTCTGCCTTTTGGGTTCAAGCGATTCTCCTGCCTCAGCCTCCCAAGTAGCTGGGACTACAGGCGCATGCTGCCACGCCTGGCTAATTTTTTGTTTTTTAGTAGAGACAGGGTTTCACCATGTTGCCCAGGCTGGTCTCGAACTCCTGAGCTCAGGTAATCCACCCGCCTCAGCCTCCCAAAGTGCTTGAATTACAGGTGTGGGCCACGGTGCCTGGCTGCAAATAGTTCCAATATTACTAGGTGGAGTGTAGGATTAAATGATATTATTTTAAAGTTGTGATAATTAAAACTCATCTTAAATGTACCAACCTGGATTACCATATGATGAAGATTATCATTAAATTTTTCTGTTTGTAGTCTCTCATCGCCAAAACTAGAAGCAGCTCTTGAGATGAAAAACCGTCCTTTAAAAAAAAAAAAAGGAAGAACAGTCAGACTAACAAAACAAATAGAGCAATAGAGCTGACATTATTAAAGAAAACGCAAAACGAGCAAATCAGATAGTTGTTTCTTATATTACTAGATGGACCATTTGCAACTTAAAGGACTGGAAGAATTTGGTTTCAGTATTGTACGTTAAATGCAGACATTTAATCTTCAGATTAAGAAACTTTATTAAATATAAAAGGAATTAAAGCACAAAAATAAGCAAATTGGAGAGTTATTTCTAATAATACTAGATGTACCATTTGCCACTTAGGGGATTAGAAGAATTGATTTTAATGTTGTACATTAAATATAGGTATTTAATCTTCAGATTAAGAAACTATTACATGTAAAGGAATTAAATTTTATATGCTGAGTTTATCAATGGATAGACGGCAATATATGCTCAATTACTTTTAGGCAAGCAAGTTTGTTTTTTTTTTTTCTTTTTCCTTTTTTTTTTTTTTTTTTTTTTTTTTTTTTTTTTTTGAGATGGAGTCTCACTCTCACCCAGGCTGGAGTGCAGTAACATAATCTCTGCCCACTGTAACCTCTGCGTCCCAGGTTCAGGCCATTCTCTTGCTTCGGTCTCCTGAGTAACTGGGACTACAGGCATGGGCCACCACACCCAGCTAATTTATGTATTTTTAGTACAAACGGGGTTTCATCATGTTGGCCAGGCTGGTCTCAAACTCCTGACCTCAGGGAAGCCACTGTGCCCGCCCAAGTTTGGGTTTTTAATGCATTGGTCAAATGAGTCTATTTTATTTGAATAATAGGCATATTTTAATAGTAATGATTTAAATTATAGTTTGTGAACAAAATATATAAAGCAATAATTAGGTCAATATTTTTATTTTAAAAAACTATACTTTTGTATACTAATTTTGATCAATTTTATAGAAGATAAAATTGTAATGATCTGTGTGGGTGTATGTGGGAGGCAGTTGCATTTCAAGATGTGGATTTAAAATATTAAGCAGTGTTCTTGAGAATCTTCCTATTGGATGTTCAGTCTCAATGAGTGTATTTGCTGTAGTTCCACTCCAGTCATGCAGGTACTAAACCCTTTACATTTTTCTTTGCATCGTCTGACTTCTGAATCAAACAGATGTATTTTTATATTTTTACTAGTGGAATTAAGGTATATTATGGTTGAAGAAATGGAATTAATTTTACTTGCTCTGTATGGTTGATTAAAATACCATATTTAGGCTGGGCACAGTGGCTCACACCTGTAATCCCAGCACTTTGGGAGGCTGAGGCGGGTGGATCACCTGAGGTCAGAAGTTCGAGACCATCCTGGCCAACATGTTGAAACCTTGTCTCTACCAAAAATACAAAAATTAAGCGGGTGAGGTGGCTCACACCTGTAGTCCCAGCTACTCGGGAGGCTGAGGTGGGATATTGGCTTGAACCCGGCAGGCAGAGGTTGCAGTGAGCTGAGATCCTGCCACTGCACTCCAGCCTGGGCGACAGAGCGAGACTCCGTCTCAAAAAGAAAAAAACAAAAAAAAAAAAGAAAAAAAATTCATATTTAGCAGTTGGTAAAGTATCGGCATTCCTGTTTCAGTGGAAAATCTAGGATCTGGGAAGTTAAATAACTCATCCGTGGTCACAGAGTTAGGGAGTGGAAAAGTTGCAGGTCAACCAAAATTAACTTAGTTATTTGTACATTGAGTAAAGTTTTTTTTTGCTTTGTTCAAAATAAGCCAAAATAAATATTTAATTGATATGTTTTCTTTTATAATGATAGCTCTATTTGTTTTGTTAGTCTGACAGTTCTTCTTCTTCTTTTTTTTTTTTTTTGCAGGGATGGTTTTAGATTGTCTTCTCAAGAAGCTGCTTCTAGTTTTGGCGATGATAGACTACTAATAGAAAAATTTATTGATAATCCTCGTCATATAGAAGTCCAGGTTGGTATATTTAGAATGCTTTTTATTACTGTGACTTTAAAATAATATCATTTAATCCTATTGGAATGATCTTTTCTTCCATTTACAATGATTGTGAATTGTTTTGATACGTACAAAATAAATCGATTACCTGCCTTTGGAATCTGTTGTACTTTCTGTTAAAGTGCTAGGATGCTGCTTGAGATTGGGAATGGTAACAAAAATCTACCTCCAAAAAAAGCATTCCCGAGATAGCTGACCAGGCTATGTCATTCCAAGACTGGGCCATTATAGGGCATTTTTTAAAAAAGAAAAGTGCCTGACCTGGACTCCTGTACTACTTCAGTTTACCAAATGTCCATATAGCTTGCTATGACAGGTGTTCTGCGAGGAACTGGTTGTATAGAGATCCTTAAATCATTTCTTCTATTCAGTTTAAGATATTAATCCTTAAAGTGGTAAAACAAAATGGGTTTCCTAAAATAAAACAAGGAAGAAGACAAGTCTGTTGAAATTTTCATTTGCCTGTTGAAAATGCCTTCATGCGAATTTTATATATTATGACTATGAATTGATATGTAATAGCTAAAATTGATTTAAAAAAATGTCAAATTAGAAATAACGAATTTTAAGTATTTTTTAAAATCTCAATTTGGTGTGGAGAGAGAACCAGATAAATAAAAGGTTTTTTGCTGACCTTGTATTTTCTGACAGGGGCATGATATAAAAAGTTCTAGATTCTGTCAGTTTGTTCTTTAAGTTTAATGGTCACTTTACAGAGATATTATTTATGGGTAGAAAATCAACATTTAGATCCTCAAATTTTCTAAAGTGAGAAAAAATATCCAAACTTATATAATCAGTTGGATGTTTTACAACATTGAACACAGTTTATTTCCAAGGCTAGCAGGCTTTGTTTTTGCCTTTTTAAAAAGATTTTCTAAATTGAGATATTGTATATATATGATATCTGTATATCATATATATATGTACAGTGAAATCCATAAATCTTAAGTGTACAATTCAAGACAATTTCTATGCACACACATCTAATTGTGTAACAACCATCCATATCTAGATAGAGAATGTCCCATCACACCTCTTCCCAGTCCATCCCTACCCGTCGCCACCAAAAGTAACTGCTGTTCCTATCTGATGTCATAGATTAGTTCTTAAATTGCGTAAATGAAATCCGGTGATGTACTCTATCATGTCTTCTTTTTCACACATCATCGTGTCTTTGAGATTCTTCCCTGAGGTTCTGTTGTCCTTCGCTTCTCAGAATTGCTCTGTGCTCTCCCATTGTTTGACTCAGCTGTAGTTTATCCATTTTCCTATTGATGGATCTTTGGGTTTTTAGTTTCTTTATATTAGAAATAAATTGCTATGTCTTTTTATGAACATATATACATCTCTCAGATAGACTGAGGAGAGATATTACTGGATTACGTAGTAAGGTTATTTTTAGTTTTAGTGGGTACTCTGGTTGTACTAATATATACTCCCACCAGAAATACATGAGAGTTTCCATTAATGCCACCCCTGCCAGCATGTGATATTTTCAATTTTTAAAAACATTTAGCCATATTAGTGGACTTGTGATGATATGTCTGTTTAATTTGCATTTCCCAGATGAATAAAGATGTTAAGCATCTGTTTATAAGCTTATTGACCATTTGAATGGCTTATATTGTGAAGTGACTTCTCAAACTTTCATCCTTGCCTTCCTTTTTCAAATTAGATTTTTAAAAATTATTGGAATGTCAGAGTTCTGTATCTATTTGCTTATGAGTCGTTTGTCAGATGTATGTGTAGTGTATCCTTCTCCCTTCATGCGGCTTGCCTGTTCACTTTGATAATAATATCTCTCAAAGAACAGAAGTTCTGAATTATAGTGAAGTCAAGTTTAAGTCTACTTTGTGTACCCTAGTTAGTAGTTTTTTGTTTTAGGTATGATATTTAAGTCTGTTACTCTCCTTTAATTATTATTATTTTGTTTGTTTGGTGTGAGGCAGGGTCAGATTAATTTTTTAAATTCTGATATCCACTTTCTCCAGCATCATTTATTGCAGTGACCATTTGTTGCAAATTAAGTGAGATTTTGTCATTGTCTTAACTATTTTGCTTTTATAATAAATCTAGAAACCTGATTCTGTAAGTGGTCTAGATGTATTGTTTTTCTGCAGATAGTTTTGATTCTTTTTAGGTTATTTGAATTTCCATGAAAATTTTAGACTTCACTTGTCAACCTGTTCCCCCTACAGACACCTATGCCTACACCCACCCACTCCCACCTCCACCTCCACCTCCACTCCCACACACCCCATCTGATGGGAAATTTGTATTTGGGTCGTATTGAATCTAGAGATTATTCTGGGGAGAACTGACGTCTTAACAATGTTGAATTTTCTTTTCTTTCCTTCCTTCCTTTCTGCCTTCCTGCCTCCCTGCCTCCCTTCCTCCCTCTCTTTCTTTCTTTCTTTCTTTCTTTCTTTCTTTCTTTCTTTCTTTCTTTCTTTCTTTCTTTCTTTCTTTCTTTCTTTCTTTCTTTCTTTCTTTCTTTCTCTTTCTCTCTCTCTCTCTCTCTCTCTCTCTTTCTTTCTTTCTTTCTTTCTTTCTTTCTTTCTTTCTTTCTTTCTTTCTTTCTTTCTTTCTCTCTCCCTCCCTTCATTCCTTCCTTCTTTTCTCTCTCTCTCTCTCTCTCTCTCTCTCTCTCTCTCTCTCTCTCTGTCTCCCAGGCTGGGGTGCAGTGGTGTAATCATGGCTCACTACAGACTTGGCCTCCCAGGCTCAATCAATCCTTCCCCCTCAGCCTCCCCAGTAGCTGGGACTGTAGACGTGTGCTACCATACCCAGCTACTTTTTGCATTTTTTTGTAGAAACGGGGTTTTGTCTTGTTGCCCAGCTGGTCTCGAACTCCTGGGCTCAAGTGATGTGCCTGCCTCGGCCTTCCAAAATGCTGGGATTCCAGGCATGAGCCACCGTGCCCAGCCTACAACGTTGAATTTTCATGGATCCATGAACTGGAATAGCTCTTCCATTATTTAGGTCTTGTTAATTCCTTTCAGCACTGTTTTGTATTTTTGAGTGTAGAGGTTTTGTGTATCTTTCATTAGATTTATTCTTAGATATTTGAGGCTTACGTTATGTGGCATAGTCTATTATAATAAAGCTTTTTCAGGAAGCAGTATAGCTTAGATACTGTTATAATTTTAGATACTGTTATAAACGTTATTTTCTATTATAAATATTATTTCGGATCTGGTATCTTTGGTAAATCCACTTGTTTATTTTGTGTATTTTGATGACCTTTTGCTCAGTGACAAGCCACCCCAGAATGTGGTGATTTAAAACAACATTTAAGGCTATGCAAGAATTTGAATATACTTAAGATTACCGAACTGTACACTTAAAAATGGTTAAAATGGTCAATTTTTTGTTATAGTATGTTTTCCCACAAAGCACACCACAACATTTAACGATTCCTCATGATTCTGTGGGTTACTTGGGTTCAGCTGCCACTGCTTTTGCATTACACATTGTTCTCTGGGGCAGTCGTTATACTGTAACTTGACTGAGTGTCCCGTGTTAGGTGCCCTGGAAGGATGGCGTAAAGCCTGAGCTCGGCTGAGACACTTTGGTGGGCAGTGGGGCCTCTGTCTTTCTCTCTGTGAAGTCTTGGGGTATCTGGACATGTCTTCTCCATGTAGCATTTCTACAAGGATATCCAGAATTCTTGTCACTGGTCAGAGCTGCTTGAAATCACTGTCCTATTCTTTGAAGGTTTAGGCTCAGAACCGGCACAAAATGACTTTTGTTGCATTTGCAAAGTTCCTTCCCAGTCTAGAATCATTGCTGGATGGAATTATATAAGGGTGGGACTACCAGGATTTGTGTTGTACATGGAGTCATCTTTGGATACTACCTACCACAACCCATTCTTTGGCCCTCAATGATCATGCCCTGTCATAAACAGAATACATGCAACTTCCATTCCAACTTGGTCCAGGTCTGGATGAGACTTTTTTTTTTTTTTTTTTTTTACGGAGTCTCGCTCTGTCGCCTAGGCTGGAGTGCTGTGGCGCAATTTTGGCTCACTGCAACTTCTGCCTCCCAGGTTCAAGTGATTCTCCTGCCTCAGTCTCCTGAGTAGCTGGAATTACAGGCTTGTGCTATCATGCCCAGCTAATTTTTGTATTTTTAGTAGAGGTGGGATTTCATCATGTTGAGACCAGGCTGGTCTCAAAATCCTGACCTCAAATGATCCACCCACCTCAGCCTTCTAAAGTGGTGAGATTACAGGCATGAGCCACTGTGCCCGGCCTGAGACTTCTTATGTATGGTCCTTCAAGAACAGTTCTTCTGGTGCAAATACCTGAATTTAAAGTCTGATATTCATTCATCCAGTGTACAATGATGAGAAAAGGATATGACACTCCAATAAATACTCCTATTTGACACAGTTAAGAAAGGGAGGCACACAGTAGTCATTCGTTCTTAGCAATTGATAGCCAGCATGAAAGCCGAGAGATCCCTTTTGAGGTTCTTGCTGTCGTAATTTGGCTGAGAAAATGATGGTGGTTTGGGCCATAGGGTTGGCAGTGGAGGTGGTAAGATGTGATTGAATTCTGGGTATTTTGTGAAGGTAGACCACATTTTCTAATAGATGGATGTTATGTACAAGAAAAAAAAATAAGGTGATTTTAGGGTTTTGGCCTGAGAAATAAGAAGAATGGAATGGCCTTTTACTGAGATAGGAAAGACTGTGAGATGTGCTTGTTTCCGAGGGAGGAAATCCGGTTATAAAGTTGAACAAATCAAGGTTGAAATGCCCATTAGATATCTAAGTGTAGGTGTTGAGTAGACACTTGGCTCTTTAAATCTGTAATTTAAGGGAGATATTTAGATTGTCCTTCTTGTAAGATCCTAGGGGCAGAATTAATTTTGTCCTTCACTGTATTCCCCATCTAGCACTTGTTCACACTACTGGAAGACCACTTAGGTAGGCTGTTTTATCTTTAACTAGTTGAATTTCCTAATAGGCCGTGAGGTCCTTGAGCGTAGAGAGTAGGTCTTACTCATTTGCTGTCCCCAGCAACCAGACCATTGTCTTTCACTTTACTAATACTCAATAAATGTTTGTTATTTTGTGTTAAGTAATTACATATCTAGATCAGCTTTTTAGTTTATTTTATTTAGCCATGGCATACAGCGTGGGTGATATTTTCAAACATAGGTGAAAATGCCTCCCAGTAACTTAAGTAGGCAACACAGATGTTCTCATATCTGATCTATACTTGGAAGGGTTTTTCGTTTACTTTTCTTTAGTTTTCACTTATTTATTTATATTAGGTAATTTCTGCACATGATAAAGGGTAATCAATAAAAAGTAAGCATCCCTTTTACTCTATTTCTAAGTCCTCTAGTTTCTGTCCCTAAATGCAGGCACTGTTACTGTTTCTTGGCTATTCCTCTGTACATAGTCTATGAAGTATATATATGTGTGTGTCACCTATTATTTTTCACATAAGCCATTATATACTATGTCCTTTCCACAATGAAACTGCACTGGCAGCGTGAATGGCACCTCTCTTTGTGGCGTAAACCAGTATTTCTCAACCAGGGCACTACTGGCATTTCCTGGGTTGGGTCTAGGGATACCAACGGGCTTGCATTATGTGACATAGTCTATTATAATAAAGCTCGGCCGGGCGCGGTGGCTCAAGCCTGTAATCCCAGCACTTTGGGAGGCCGAGACGGGCGGATCACAAGGTCAGGAGATCGAGACCATCCTGGCTAACATGGCGAAACCCCGTCTCTACTAAAAATACAAAAAATTAGCCGGGCGAGGTGGCGGGCGCCTGTAGTCCCAGCTACTCGGGAGGCTGAGGCAGGAGAATGGCGGGAACCCGGGAGGCGGAGCTTGCAGTGAGCTGAGATCTGGCCACTGCACTCCAGCCTGGGCGACAGAGCGAGACTCTGTCTCAAAAAAAAATAAAAATAAATAAATAAATAAATAAATAAATAAATAAATAAATAAAGCTTTTTCAGGAAGCAGTATAACTTAGAGATTTTTCTACATTCAGTATGTGTAAACCTATAAATTTTTTTAAAAACTCATAATGCATTTAAGGATTAACTGCTCTTAAAAGCAGTATTTATTTATAATGTTTTCTGATTACATGGCTTCCTCATTTATTTAATGGAATAAATAATCACCAAATCATTTTTGTTGAATGCCTAGTAAGTGCACAGAATTTTAAAAAAATGAACTGGGAGACTATACAGAATTTAGAGAAGAACAAACTCTTGATTCTGTATATGAATCTGATATTTTATAGTTGGAAATATTTCTGAGAATTCATGGTTATTTTGGCTTTATTGCTTGGAGACTGTCTACTTTTACTTTCTTGTCAACTAGAATTTAAAAAGAGGTTGAGAGTTATTTTAATGATTTCAAATATGTTTAGATTTACTTCATGCAGCCACCTTTGAGTCTTAGAAAATTCCAACTTATTGGCATTTTATTGCTTTTATGTTTTCCTTCATTGCTTGGAATCATTCTTGAGTTTCAGAAAGGGTTTGTTCCTAAAAATTAACTTTACAGTCATATATTAACTATTTATTTTACATTTTACCAATTATAACCATAATATTTATTTATTTGGTTTTTTTCAGCAGCCATATAAAATATTAAGACTGATACTATCTGCTGTTTATAATGCACGAAGAAACAGAATGACTTGTCCAAAGAAGTTGCATAGCTGTTTGGAACTAAAATTAGTGCCTGGCCTTTTGACTTCTAAAACAGATCTTACCTCTGTAAATCTAATATATGTATTTGGAAGTATACATCAACTTCTTAAATCTGAAAATAGATTGGTCCATTTCTGAAAATGAGATGTTGTAGGCAAAAACTTTAATAAAGAGCTGCTTTTGAGTTTCCGAATTTAGCTGAAAAAGATACATATTAAATTTGAATTTCAGATCAACAATGATATTTTTAAATCATTGTTCCATGTGGTACTTGGGACATAGCTAGAAAAAAATTATTCATTGTTTATCTGAAATTCAAATGTAGCTGGATATCTTGTATTTTATCTGGCAATCTCAGCTTATTTTCCATTACAGGTTCAATATATCTCTTAACTGAAATGCTTGGGACCAGAAGTGTTTCAGATTTCAGAATTTTTTGGGTTTTGGAATATTTGCATTTATACCTGCTGGTTGGGTATCCCTAATCTGAAAATTCAAAATGCTCCAGTGACCATTTACTTTGAGCATCATGTCAAAAAATTTCAGCTTTTGGAGCATTTTGGATTTCAGATTTTCAGGTTAGAGATGTTCAACGAATATCGCAAATGGGAAAAACTATAATGTGTTGTATATTAACTCCAGACCTTTTACCAGTTTCCTAGAACAAAAATAAACCACAGTAAAGACATCCATAGATAAATAACAGATTACGTATTGGATGTAAATGCATGCAGTGTCATTTCCCAATCAACAGACATTCAATAATGTTAACTTCAAGCAGATGTTTGTAATAAAGCTGCGGTGGCAGTCCTCAGCAACATTGACATCCAGTGTTTATCCCCTTCACTAACACTCAGCGTCCTTCACAAAATTTGTACAACTGATTCTGATGTTTTACTCATTGTATTTGAAAGGTGATATGAACACTTTTTCCTCAAATCTTTTTGATAAAAATGTTTTATTGAGCTTTGGAATAATAAAGTTTTCCTCTATTAACATGAATCAAAATAATGTTTTGAGAGGTATGTATATACTATGAGGTTTGAGTATTAAAAACCAAGAGATGTTGCATGGGGAAAATATTAACCATCATCTACCTTGTGGGTGTGGTTATATGGTTTTTCAAATGGTATTGCTTTTTCAGGTTCTAGGTGATAAACATGGGAATGCTTTGTGGCTTAATGAAAGAGAGTGCTCAATTCAGAGAAGAAATCAGAAGGTGGTGGAGGAAGCACCAAGGTAAGTCTCTCCCAGGGAACGTTTATAAAGTGGCTGCTTTTATGCATTTCATTCATTCACTCATTCATTCATTCAGAGACAGGGTCTCACTCTGTTGCCCAGGCTAATGTGCAGTGGTGCAATCACAGCTCACTGCAGCCTCCACCTCCCAGGGTCAAGTGATCCTCCCAACTCAGCCTCCCATGTAGCTGGGACTACAGGCGAGTGCCACCATGCCCAGCTAATTTTTGTATTTTTTGTTGAGATGGGGTTTTGCCATGTTGCTCATGCTGGCCTTGAACTCCTGGCCTCAAGAGATTAGCCCACCTCAGCCTCCCAAAGTGCTGGGGTTATAGGTGTGAGCCCCTGCACCCAGCCACATTTCTTTTTGTATTTGTTTGCTTTATTGGCTACAATTGCACTAATGTTCATGTGGACTCTCTTACTGCATATTTTTATAATTAAGAACTTGTTACTTGATTTCTTCAGTGCTTTAATGTATAAAAATGAGAGAATACTTGAAAAAGAAGTGGGTTTTTATTAGAGGAGAAGTTGGGTAGACAACCAACTATGACTTCTGCAGGCTTCTAGGAAGTATGGAACCTGATGGTATTTCATGGGATTTCTGAGATATCCTTCTAGACTTTCATGTTGGTGAAGGGTTCATAAAGTTGGTTCTGAATTTATCCTACCATGAAAGGCTTTTGGAGTGTGGTTCTTGGAAATTCCTTGAATTATCAGAGCCACTTTGGGTACTTCTCCAGGGCACCTTTCATGAGTTTGGTGTATGGAGCCTCATTTCTAATTTGATGCTAGTTTGCTATTTGTATATACTCTGGTATTCTCTTTGTTCTTAAAAATCCTCAGGTGAGTGTTCCTAGTAATTTTTAATTACCAGACACTAAGAAATATAGCTTATTGTAGCTTTAATCAGCCGAGCTAGCATATCTTGACATAATGCCTGTATAGTTTCTGAAAATAGTGAGAATGTGAGTGTATTTTTAATCCCAGAGTAATGGTTAAAAATTAAAATCTATTTTAGTTATATTGGTTTTTAAAAATATAGCATGGTGTATTAGTTTTAAAGCATGGACCCCAAATCCTTTGACATTTTTCTCTTTGAGCAGTGAGGGGAAGGATCAGTGTTCCCTTTTCTTGATTCTGTGCTGTGTGAATGCTTGACCCATAGACTACTTAGAAGTGATGCTATGCCAGTTTCCAGCCGAGGCCTTGGGAAACTGCCAGCTTCCACTTCCTGTTCTCATGGGATGCTTGTGCTTACACGCCAGCCAGTATGCTGTGAAGAACTGTGTGTTTTTTTTTTTTTTTTTTTGAGACGGAGTCTCGCTCTGTCGCCCAGGCTGGAGTGCAGTGGCCTGATCTCAGCTCACTGCAAGCTCCGCCTCCCGGGTTCACGCCATTCTCCTGCCTCAGCCTCCCGAGTAGCTGGGACCACAGGCGCCCGCCAGCTTGCCCGGCTAGTTTTTTGTATTTTTTAGTAGAGACGGGGTTTCACTGTGTTAGCCAGGATGGTCTCGATCTTCTGACCTTGTGATCCACCCGTCTCGGCCTCCCAAAGTGCTGGGATTACAGGCTTGAGCCACCGCGCCCGGCCAGAACTGTGTAGCTTATATAAGATGTGGCCATCTAGTTCTCAAGGCCCAGGACCAGGATGTAAGAAGGGAGGAAGAAGAAAAGCCAAAGGGAATCCTCTTCCTGTGTCTTTAGGAAGATCCTGGAAGATGCCGAAGCTAATTACTTCGTGTTGATCTGAAGTTAGACACTTAGCTAGGGAGACTTATAAGTATCTTTTTCTTAAGAAACCGTGTGCTGAGCTAGAACTAATTCTGTAGTACTGTAATACTGTAGTATGGAAGAAGGGGAAAAAGGATACTGGTAGAACAGTAAGAGTCTTCAGCACACTTGTCTTGTAATTTTCTGTTTCCTTGACTGCATTATCAATTCCAATTCAATTAACCTTCTGTTTTTAGTCAAAATCTACTCAAGTCTTACCTGGGATAGAAATCTTTCCCAGACTGGGAACTTTGAATCATAAAATCTGTTTGTTTTTTCTCTTTGTCTAGAAATGTAAACTTCTCATAATGAATACCGTATCTACTTATTTAGAGAAAAAAAGGAAAATTTACAGCAGTAGGAATCAAAATGAAAAAACTAGAACTCATCATTAATACTGACTTGATATGTATTTGTACACTGTGAAATGTTAAAATAAATGGAATGTGCAGTTTTCAGTCCCTAGAATAAGAATTGCCTGGGCACGGTGGCTCACACCTGTACTCTTAGCACTTTGGGAGGCTGAGGTGGGAGGACTGCTTAAGCCTAAGAGTTTGAGACCAGCCTGGGCAACATAGTGGGACCTCATCTTTACAAAAAAGTAAAAAATTAGCTGACTGTTGTGGTGTGTGCCTATAGTTCCAGCTACTTAGGAGGCTGAGGTGGGAGGAGTGCTTAAACCCAGAGGTTGAGGTTGCAGTGAGTCGAGATCATGCTACTGGATTCCAGCCTGGGTGAGAGAGCAAGACCCTGTCTCCAAAAAAAAAAAAAAAAAAATTAATTAAAAAAAAAATAATCTACTAGTGTGGTTTGAGGGCAATGCTAGTTAGGGTCATTCATATCTCTGGGTATCTAGCAGGGCTTTTGAAAAGGACAAAGGGAAGATCAAATAGGAGAAGGAGAGTTTCACTCAACTGCACTGAGATTCTCCAAATGTTATGATATTGTTAGTTGGTTTTTTTTTTTTTTTTTAGTTGCATTAGTTTTGTCAGCCAATTATTATTGAAATGTCATCTATGTCTATACATTAGCTTAATGCAAACTATATTATTGATAAGATTCAAAACACTTGAACCCATTATTTTATTCTAATGTCACCAAAAGGGAGACAGTAGGAAGTACACTTCCCACCTGTGAACTCTTCCCCCTCCCCCACCCCAGGCTAACTTGAATATATTCAAGGCTCTGAGTCTAACTAGCAATCTATATGAAATAGAAATGTAATGTGAGTGTTAAAAGACAACGTGGAGTTGCATGCAGTTGAACCAAGAATGGGAGGAATGAGACAGTAAAATGACCAGATCCTTGGCCAGAAAATGGGGAAGGGGGCATTCCAGATTAAAAGAGTCTTAAGATACAAAAACCAATCAAATGCAGTTTTGGACCTTATTTGGATCCTGATTCAAAGAAATCAGCTGTATAAAGATATTTATGAGATAGAGAAATTTGAATACCAAGTGGATATTAAATGCTTTTAAGAAGTGGATATTAAATGTTTTTAAGAAGTTCTTGTTTTTTGTATAGTTGTGTTACAAAAGAGTACTTTGTCTCATAGAAACAGATATGTATGTTTTTACAAGTGAAATGATACCTAATTTGAGATTCACTTTAAAAAGAATAAAGGGTGGGCCTGGTAGAGAAGTGGGCGTGTAGCACAGATAAAGCCAGAGTAGCTATGGATTAATAATTACTATATATTGGAGGCAGGTTCATGCAAGTTTATTATACTATTCCATAATAAAGCTTTTCTAGCATGCTGTCTCAATCCTGCTCATTTGAGAATAATTTTAACCCACAAGTAGAAAAGTCGTCAATGTTTTGTTCTCAGAGCCTTTCTTTCATAGAAGCAAAATCTGTGAAAATGCAGAAGTGGTTTGATGATATTTTTTCAGGGTTTGTTGAAATCATTTTAGCTTAACTTGCCTGCCTGAAGGTGGGTTTGGTATCTTGAAGCCAAACCTGCAGGATTTAGTGGATATATTGCTGATTCTTGTTACTTGTGGCGGTTATGTTCTCCAAAGTCACCTTGATTACTGAATTAGTCTACACTGAATAATTGCCCCAGGGGAAATACAGTGTTAGGTTCCTGCGAGCCTTTGCTCATAACATTTTCCTCAGTGGATTAACACATAATTTTGTTTTATGTGTATTTCTTATTTAATATCTGTGGTTGATTCGTTAACAGTGAACTCACAATCCTGGCCAACAAGACTCTAACACATGCCTGAGTGAAGCTTATTCCACACACATTTTCTCCAGACAGTATTTCTTGGCCTTCTTGCATATGGAGACCCCAGACAGCACCTCAGCACAATGCTTGGAGGGCCATTTCACACAGTGAAATGACACACACACACACAAACACACACAAATGCAAAAAAAAAGTGACACTAAATAGACCTTGAAAAGGACGCTTGTTATAGTATGAGCATTGAAACAGGAAGGGAGAGCATCACCTTGTTCAGCCTTAGCATGCTGGAGTTTCACATTTTTCACCTCTTTGCACTTGTTCACAAAGGACCATGAAAGCGCCTTAAGTATTGATTTTGGGGTTACAAATAAATTTCAGCAAGTAGGCACATTTGTAAATACGGACTCCATGAACAATGAGGATTGATTGTGTATGTTAGTTTCTAAGAAGTTATTTTTCTCCCAGTTTTTGGCTCGAAGCAATTCTGAATATATATGTATATATGTTAAATATTAAAAGTTGAAGAGATAACAAGAATCAGCAATATATCCACTAAATCCTGCATGTTTGGCTTCAAGATACCAAACCCACCTTCAGGCAGGCAAGTCAAACTATATTTTGTAAATGGATTGAAGTTGCAGAGTAATGTGAAAAGTTCAAATGTTAGTTTTATACAAATCCAAAGTTGACTTATTTAAGCATGTTATGCTTAATAATATAGTCAACATATATTATAAAACGTATATAAAGCATCATATTTTGAATTCTTAAATTGATATAGATGATCTATATCTGAGTAAACTTTAAGAAAACGTTTATGTAATGCACACAAAAGATAACTTTATTTTTGTCCAAAATGTAGACAAACACTTTTTCTGTATATGTAGCATTTTTTTGGATGCGGAGACTCGAAGAGCAATGGGAGAACAAGCTGTAGCTCTTGCTAGAGCAGTAAAATATTCCTCTGCTGGGACCGTAGAGTTCCTTGTGGACTCGAAGAAGAATTTTTATTTCTTGGAAATGAATACAAGACTCCAGGTAACAACAACTGTTTTTTATTCCTCTCCATGCCTCTGTACTTTACCCTTCCTTCTCCACTCCTTTTTGTTTTATAAAAGTTAAAAAATTAACTCCGTAAAGTGTTAAATATTTAGTTTTCTTTTCTTTTTTTTTTTTTTTGAGACGGAGTCTCGCTCTGTCGCCCAGGCTGGAGTGCAGTGGCCGGATCTCAGCTCACTGCAAGCTCCACCTCCCGGGTTTACGCCATTCTCCTGCCTCAGCCTCCCGAGTAGCTGGGACTACAGGCGCCCGCCACCTCGCCCGGCTAGTTTTTTTTTTTGTATTTTTAGTAGAGACGGGGTTTCACCATGTTAGCCAGGATGGTCTCGATCTCCTGACCTTGTGATCCGCCCGTCTCGGCCTCCCAAAGTGCTGGGATTACAGGCTTGAGCCACCGCGCCCGGCCTACTAGTTTTTTTTCTTTTATTATTATTATTATTATTATTATTATTATTATTATTATTATACTTTAAGTTCTAGGGTACATGTGCACAACGTGCAGGTTTGTTACATATGTATACTTGTGCCATGTTGGTGTGCTGCACCCATCAACTCGTCAGCACCCATCAACTCGTCATTTACATCAGGTATAACTCCCAATGCAATCCCTCCCTCCTCCCCCTCCCCACGATAGGCCCCGGTGTGTGATGTTCCCCTTCCCGAGTCCAAGTGATCTCATTGTTCAGTTCCCACTTATGAGTGAGAACATGCGGTGTTTGGTTTTCTGTTCTTGCGATAGTTTGCTGAGAATGATGGTTTCCAGCTGCATCCATGTCCCTACAAAGGACACAAACTCATCCTTTTTTTATGGCTGCATAGTATTCCATGGTGTATATGTGCCACATTTTCTTAACCCAGTCTGTCACTGATGGACATTTGGGTTGATTCGAAGTCTTTGCTATTGTGAATAGTGCCGCAATAAACATATGTGTGCATGTGTCTTTAAAGAAGACATTCATACAGCCAACAGACACATGAAAAAATGCTCATCATCACTGGCCATCAGAGAAATGCAAATCAAAACCACAATGAGATACCGTCTCACACCAGTTAGAATGGCGATCGTTAAAAAGTCAGGAAACAACAGGTGCTGGAGAGGATGTGGAGAAATAGGAACACTTTTACACTGTTGGTGGGATTGTAAACTGGTTCAACCATTATGGAAAACAGTATGGCGATTCCTCAAGGATCTAGAACTAGAAGTACCATATGACCCAGCCATCCCATTACTGGGTATATACCCAAAGGATTAAAAATATTTAGTTTTTATGCTTGTGCTAAGACATCTGTTAGGAATGATGGATAAGTATCCCTCTAAAGTTCAGTATCTAGACCTCTGCTTTGTCACTGTTAATACTTTATGTTGGAAATACCACTTTGTTTTTTTCTTGAACCTTTCTAGATGAACTGTATTTGTCAGTGTGTATGTGCTGTTAAGAGAAATTACTCTAGCTATTATAAATAGGAAGTAATTCAGTGATTATAAAATCTTTGGAAGGATGGAGGAAGGAAGGGTACCCAGAGTGAACTTCCTGAGTGACCCCCACTGCTGTACCACCCAGCCAGGCTCCCAGAGGAACCGGCACCTCTGCCACAGTGAGGAGGTTGAGAATCAAGTGGCTGCCCTTGGAACTGTTGGCTTTGGGGGACATATTCCTTAGTTCTAACCAAATCTCAGGAAGCTACCGGAGTTGTAACTGGTGGCTTTATTTCCTTCCTCCTTCCCTTTTTTCTTTTGTTTAAATTGTGAACTATACAGAAACATACACAGAACACAGGTGTATAATTGAACATATTATTATAAAGCAAAAATTGATGTAAACATCAACTGGGTCTAGAAGTATTTACAAAACAGCCCCCTCTTTTTACACCAGCCTCATTTTCTTCCCCTTCTCAATGATTCGGATTCCCCCTCCATCTTCCCTAGAGCTGTCTCCTATCTGACTTCTCAGAACCCTCAGTTTTCATATCATTCTTCCTTTGAATTATACATACCTAAGCAGTGTTATTGCTTTTGTTTGTTTTTTAAAACTTTATATTAATGGGATTGTATAGTATTTATTCTTCTGTGCCTGGCTTCTTTTTTCAGCATGGTATTTGTGAGATTGATGCTATTTCATGGAACTCCTGTATGATACGTTTTCTAAGAAAATGCCACTATTTCTTTATCTATTAGATTTCTATAGATAGTTTATTCTAGTTTTATGAAATTTGTGTTGGTTTGCTAGGACTACCATAACAAATGATCGTAAACTGTAGCTTAACACAACAGAAATTTGTTCTCTTATGCTTCAGGAGGCCACAGTCTATCATGCAGGTTCCAGCTGAGTGTGTCCTTCCTGGGGGGTTGGAGGGAGAATCCACTCCATGCCTCTCTCCTGGTTGTGGTGTTGCTGACAGTCCTTGGTGTTCCTTGGCTTTGGCAGCATAACTCTGATCCCTGCCTCAGATGTCATGTTGCCTGCTCCCTGTGCATCTCTGTGTCCAGAGTTCCGGTTCTCTATAGGGACACTAGTCACATTGGATTCAGGACCCTTCCTATTTAGTACGGCCTCATCATAATGTGATTACCTCTGCCAAGATCCTGTTTCCAAGTAAGGTCGTGGTCACAGGTTGTAGGTGGATGTGAATTTTGACAGGACCCTCTTCAGTCCAGTACACCATTCAAACAACACATGTGGCCTACAGAGATAAATACATCGTGCTTGCCTAGGACTGGGGTGGGTGAGTGGGGGAATTATGGGCTGATGACTAAGGGGTGGAGTAGGACAGGAGAGACTGAGAAAGGCATACTTATGCCTAAAAACAGTGTCAACTCTTCTTCTGTTAGGCCTTTGGGGGACGGGGTGGGTGGCAGGGCGTGTTGAGTCACTGCAGGCATGAGCTGGGTCGAGCTGAAAGCATTCCTGCTGTAGTTTTCACATGTGCACCAAGGGGCTGCTTGTGGGGTTTCTGCATGCCTGCTTCATCCTGAGCTTGAGGGCTTGCCTCTGACCCCGTGCTTCCTGGGAGCCGTGTCTTTATGCCTGTGCCTCTTTCCTAGGGGGAGACTCCCTTGGGCCCTGGTTAGCCCTCCCATGGGTGCAGGAGGGCTGTTTTCTGTTCCCCGTGCCTTAGTGGTAGACAGACCTTGTGTCCTTGAATTTTGAGGCGAGTTCCGCGGTGGCCCTGCCGCTCCCCAGCAGTTGGGAAGCTGATGGTCTGGGCTCCAGGTGGATTTCTACCTCTTTCCTGATGGTTATCTTTCGCATGCTGTGGCTTTCTTCATCCTTTTACTCTCGACCTACCTGTATGAAGACAGTTATATGTGCCTCTGTAAGCAGTGTATAATTTTTCAGCCCGGTTTGATATCTTCGTCTTGTGTCTTGACCATTTGCTCCTTAGAAAGTTAACAGAAATGCTGGTATATTTGAGTTTAAATTTCTAATTTTAAAAAATATTTTCTTCTTGTATAATCTCTGGTCTTCTTCCTTGTTTTTCTTTCTTTTGCAGTATTTATCACTTAATTTTTTTCCTGTACAAGTTTGGGGGTTATAAATATTTCTGATCTTTTGGCAGAACCTCTGCATTACCACAGGAGATCAAGACCATCCTAGCTGACACGGTGAAACCCCGTTTCTACTAAAAAATACAAAAAACTAGCCGGGCGAGGTGGCGGGCGCCTGTAGTCCCGGATACTCGGGAGGCTGAGGCAGGAGAATGGCGTGAACCCGGGAGGCGGAGCTTGCAGTGAGCTGAGATCAGGCCACTGCACTCCAGCCTGGGCGACAGAGCGAGACTCCGTCTCAAAAAAAAAAAAAGAAAAAAAAGAAAAAAAAAAATCTGATAACAGTATGTTTTCACCTGAGCTGCCGGACTGTACAGGGGAGCTTAAAACATTTAAAGTCCGTTTACTGTTTCCTGACTTGAGTACAATTATCCCTCAAGGCCATTTCTCTTATTATTTTAGTCATCATTCATTCCATTCCTCCCACATATTTACCTTTTGTTTGTCCTACTTTGTTTCTGGTAGTTTCTTTTAGAGGTTTACTTGTGACAAACTCTTTTTGTTGACAGCCAATGACTTTGTGTTGCCTCGTTCATGAAATGCGTGTTTACTCCTCTTAGGCATCTTGGCTGTGTGCAGTGGCTCATCCCTGTGTTCCCAGTGCTTTGGGAGGCTGAGGTGGGAGGATCCCTTGAGCCCAGGAGTTCAAGATCAGTCTGGGTAACATAGAACCTGTCTGTACCAAAAAAAAAAAAAAAAAAAAAAAAAGAAAAGAAAAAGAAATAATTAGAAATCTTAGTTTGGCTAGTATTTTTTTCAATTTATTGAAAATATTATTTCACTGTTTCTGGCGAGACTTCCCCACTCATTCTGTATTCTGCTTATTTGGACATAATTGCTTTTTGCTTTTGGTAGCCTTTATGAATTTCTGTTTCTCTTAGATTCTCTTTAACTTTTCGCTGATTTGCATACATGTGTACATGGAATTTATTGAATATTTTTTCTGTGGATTAACGTCTTTTAATATTTTTTTGGAAATTCTCCACCATTACTTCTGGAACAATCTCACACACACACACACACACAGATGAATAAACCTATAACTTTCATTTTAGACCTCCTTAATATATCTCTTATGTTTCTTATGCCCTCTTTGATATTTTTCATCTTTTTTGGAAAATTTCTTCTGTCTTTCTTCCCTTCCCTTTTGCTGTATTTAATTAATCACCCATTGAGTTCCTGATTTCAATTGTTTATATTTCAGTTCTGAAATTTCTGTTTGGTTCTTTTAAAAGTATGATTCACTGACTTTTATCTTTTCTTGTCTCCTATTTGAATTTTCAATTTTGGCTTTTGTTTTTTGAACATAATTAGCTTATTTGTTTTGTAGTACGTGTCTGATATTTTGACATATGACGTCTTATGACTACTTCTGTTATCTGTTTTTTGTGCTGTTTCTTGGTTGTGCTGTTGATTTCCTGTTGGGCCTTGTTATTATACTGTCATATACAGTTATTTTAAAAATTGTTATTTTATTGATTAATTAAAACCCAGGATGATGGATTCTTTCTTATAGAGATTTTTCAATTATTTTTTCTGCTGCATGCCTATGGACAGTAGTATTTTGTGACTACAGCAATCTAAGCTCAAAGTGTAAGGTTCCTTGAACTCCTGAAGGGATACACAGCCCAGTTGCAGTTCTAGAGAATGGTTGGTTTTATTCCAGTTCAGTCTTATCTGTAGGTTGCATTCCTTTATGGTGCCCACTGAAAGTGGGGGTAGTTTATCAGGGTTCTTTGATAAACTGATACTTTTGGTGGCCTCCTGTCTTCATGGTTATGCTTTTGATTTCTTGACGCCACCAAAAGTATAGCTAATATTCATAGTCCTTTTTTCCTGGAATGGCAAATGACTTTAGGGCAGAAATGGTGTTGAGTGTTGGGTTTGCAAATCTGTGTTTTCATCTTGGTTTTGGCTGATTCCTTCCTATATTCTTACCCCGTGATGTTTTTAAGAAGACCTCCCGCATCTCACATTCCCCACCAATTGTTTTCTAGTCCCCAGTAAGCCCAAGTTCCAAGCTGATGGCTTTAGAGATACATTATCCCTATAGATTAAATAAGTTTGTGTCCTGACTTTCAACACCCCCCAAAAGCAGTGAGCAGGCGGTGGAATGACAGTCTGTGCATCACTGCTACCTCACTTTTCCTTTCCAAATTTCATGCATATGCACTTGATTGACACATCCAGAACCTCATGCAGTCACATGGAAACCTCAGCTGTAAGGGAGTCTGGGAATAGGGTTTTTAACCGTCTGTATTCTGCAGTGTAAGAGTATACCTTAGAAGTAGTTTGGAGGGAAAGTTGACTGCCAGCCCACCATTTTCACATGAATATAATCACCACAATTTTAATCTGTAAGTTTTGTGTAAAAAGTTAAAAACATTGCTGCATTTTCATTGTAAAGTGTAACTATCAAATAATGGGGCTGATTTTCATTAAATGTGGCAGAAGTGATCTATCTAGATGCATTTTGAGACCAATATTATAAATACTTGCAGCATTTTTATAGATAGTAGCTCAGTAATTGTTCCTCAAAACTCATACTTCCTTTGAAATTACCTTTGTAGCCTATATTTTATTTTGTGACTATCTTTAGAAGTGACAGAATTTTTCTTTTGAAGATTAATTTGATTTTGATTAAAATATATCTTTATAACTAAGTATATTTAATTAGATAATTAGCTGGGAAATCATGTTTTTGGTTAAAGTGGAGACTTTATTTTGTCATAATGAGAATAACAGCTTATAATTTGATTTTGAAGACAATTTGAGATGACTGCAAAATATTTGTATTCTTTTCCAGACCCAAGGGATACAAGATTTTTTAATTGAGGTACTTATCAGTATTTATGGAATTAACAAATGGGCAGTTTGTTACTGTGTTCTTATGTTATCTTTTTTTCCCATTTGTTTTTGGCTCATTTATCTCAGGTTATAAGTTTGTTCAAGTTTGTGCTATGGTCATTTCTGTTATAAGACCCTATGGTTGAATATTTTTTTTTAAACGAAGTCTCACTCTGTCAGCAGGCTGGGGTGCAGTGGTGTGATCTCAGCTTGCAAACCTTCGCCTCCCAGGTTCAAGTGATTCTCCTGCCTCAGCCTCCCGAGTAGCTGGGATTACAGGCGTGTGCCACCACACCCAGCTAATTTTTGTATTTTTAGTAGAGACAGGGTTTCACCATGTGGCCAGGATGGTCTCGATCTCTGACCTCATGATCTGTCCCCCCCACCCCCGCCAGCCTCCCAAAGTGCTGGTATTACAGGCGTCAGTCTCCGTGCCCATCCTGAAGTTGATATTTTTATCAAATAATTCTGTGCAGTTGGTCAAGGCTATCTAAGTACCTATGTTTTGTATATTGGATAGCTTGCTAGGAAATTACGTTCCATACCCTCTACTTTATTTCATAATGGCCCCGGCACGCACGAGTATTGTTGCTGGCAATTCATATATGCCAGAGAGAAGCCAGAAAGTGCTTCCTTTAGGTGAAAAGGTGAAAGTTCTAGGCTTAATAAGGAAAGAAAAGAGTCATGTGCTAAGGTTGCTAAGATCTGCGGTAAGGATGAATCTTCTATCGGTGGCATTGTGAAGAAGGAAAAGAAATTGGTGCTACTTTTGCTGTCAAAAGTCAAACTTCAAAAGTTATGGCCACAGTGCGTGGTAAGTGCTTAGTTAAGATGGAAAAGACATTAAAATGTATGTATAAGACATGAGTAGAAAAGTGTTCTAATTGAAAGCGATCATATTCTATACTATCCACAGTTTCAGGCATTTACTGGGGACCTAGGAACAAGTCCCCCAAGGATAAGGGGGGACTACTATGTATGTAATTTGCTGGGATAATTTTAGTTTCTTATTTTATTGAATGGTAATACTCAGAACTTATAATACTTCATTTAAAAAAATCTAGTGATTCATAAGAGTCTACAATGGAAAAGTTACTCTGCATACCACACTTTTATCACAGCCATTTATTTTTCCTCTGTCAAAGGAACCTTTGTTTTTTTAACGTATTAATTTGGGAATATTCCATGCCTAATTTAAAGCATTATCTTTTTCATTTTGGTGACTTTTAATAACGAGTCATAGGGATGTAACAGTCATATAATTTCACCAGATCTCTATTGATAATTTTCCCAGTATTTCGCTATCCCAAATAATGCAATTATGAGTGACCCTTTATATCCACTTTGCACGTGCAGAAGTAGAATTGCTGGGAATATATGTGCTTTTATAAATTAGCTAAGTTTTATCAGTTTACCTCTTAAAGGAGAGCTTGTTTCTTCTCTCCCTGGTCGAAAGTGTTTTTTGCCTTTTGATCTTTGTATGATAGTGAAAAATGGTATATTGTTTTCATTATTTATCATGATAAAGTTGAATTTTTCTTTATAGATTCATTTATATTTCCTTTTCTGGGTATTGACTGTTAGATCGTTTGCCCTTTGGGTTTTCTTATTGATGTGTAGGTATTTGTTTATTTTCGGGGGACATTAGCCCTTTGTGGTATTGTCAGAAAGGAGTGGCTTTGTGAATATTTTCATAGGTCTACAGGGCAGGTGCTTTCTGAGCAAAGACCCTGGCAGTTGGATTAAGGGGTAGCAACCCTAAAGGCAGAGCCCTTGAAGCCATTTGTTGACAGCCCAGGCTGGTAAAATAGAGACCTTCCCCTTCTCTGCCCCTCCCCAGAGAGCTGTGCTGCCTCTCCACATCACCTTCTCACCCCCCTATCCCCACCACCAAAAGTTGAGGAGGGGCAGATATGCCAGCAACTCTTCTACAAGCTCTGAGTTTGATAGTCTGAGCTTTCCTTTCTTTTTTTTTTTTTAATTATTATATATATATATTTATTTTAAAAATTTTTTTTATTATTATACTTTAAGTTCTAGGGCACATGTGCATAACGTGCAGGTTTGTTACATATGTATACTTGTGCCATGTTGGTGTGCTGCACCCATCAACTCGTCAGCACCCATCAACTCGTCATTTATGTCAGGTATAACTCCCAATGCAATCCCTCCCCCCTCCCCCCTCCCCATAATAGACCCCGGTGTGTAATGTTCCCCTTCCCGAGTCCAGGTGATCTCACTATTCAGTTCCCATCTATGAGTGAGAACATGCGGTGTTTGCGATAGTTTGCTGAGAATGATGGTTTCCAGCTGCATCCATGTCCCTACAAAGGACACAAACTCATCCTTTTTTATGGCTGCATAGTATTCCATGGTGTATATGTGCCACATTTTCTTAATCCAGTCTGTCACTGATGAGCTTTCCTTTCTAGAGGTGCATACTCCTCTGCATGTGTGGGGGAAGCAGGCCATTAACTACACTGCCCCATGGGGAAGCGAGGTATGAGGAATGGGGCTAAGATGTTCTGTGAGTAAACAACTGCACTGATCTATGATTCAGCAAAAAGCTTTTTTTTTTTTTAATATGATTTTCTTTTTAATTCTCAGCAAGTCAAGGTTCTTCTATAGAAGGGTGTGCCCTTACAG
Source organism: Macaca fascicularis (assembly GCF_037993035.2). Taxonomy (NCBI): domain Eukaryota; kingdom Metazoa; phylum Chordata; class Mammalia; order Primates; family Cercopithecidae; genus Macaca; species Macaca fascicularis. The sequence continues at coordinate 91,164,354 of NC_088391.1, forward strand.
ATGGAGCAATGGTGAGCGCACACTTAGACAAGGGAGGGAAAGGGGTTCTTATCCCTGATGCACATGGCCCCTGCTGCTGCGTCGTTCCTTTGTTGGCTAGGGTTAGACTGCACAGGCTAAACTAGTTCCGATTGGCTAATTTAAAGAGATAAATTGGATAAGGTGGAGGACATTAAAGGGAGGAGAAACCTTTTTTTTTTTTTTTTTTTAATGTCCTGGCAGGATAACAAATACATATATGAAAACATAACAGATATGATTTTTAGGTATTTTTCCTTATCTATTGCCTTTTTAACTTTGTATATATTTTTTCTTCTTATATAGAAAGTTTTTATTGGTATGCAGTTTAATTTTTAAATCTTCTCTTTTGTGATTTCTGGTGTGATATACTTAGGCTTTCTGTGCTCTATGAGAAATCAAACTGTTTTCTTTCATGTTTTCTTCAAATATTTCATCTTTCATGGTGAAATCTTCATTTGGAATTCATTTTATTTTATTTTCCAATGACTACCTGATTGTTCCAACAATTATTGAATAATCAGTCTTTTCTGTAATAATTAGAAGTGCTATCTACATTACATACTGAAATCACAGATGTATGCAGACCTATTACTTCACTCTTCTTTTTTTAATTTTTCTGCTTATTCATCTCCTAGCACCACACTGGTTTAGGTATTATAGCTATATATTATAGAACAGTATCTAGTAGAACTATTCCTTTCTCATGACTTTTATTTTTCCATATGAAAAATTAGCCTATAGATTAGCTTATTATATTTACATTTAACAGAAGAAAAAGAAATTAGAATGACGGAATTGCTGGACTATTAAGATAGATGTTTATAACTTTCCACAGATAGGTTAATTCCTAAAATATGTTCTTTTTTTCCCTTCCAGTGACGTGGAACTAAAATATGTTGTTAATAAGAAAAGTGATTATGAAAAACATTTATATTTTTGTCATCATTTTTCTTCATATTTCAGCCTGAAAGAGTATATTGTTTCTTTTTTACAAATGTAATGGAAATTGGCATGCTTATATTTAATCCTGCTGTCTTTACTTCCTAACTCTTCATGTTTGCTTGTTTTATTATTAGTTCTATGTGATTGTAGCTTTTCCTTTCTTTTCTGTAGGCATGGTTCTCCTAGAGCTTTCATCTTACTTGTGTATTTTATCTCTTTATGGTCAGTGTCAGCATCTCACCATAGCTTCATGATTAATGAGTTCTTTATTTTGATTCATTTTATATAAAGTTAGGGTTTTTTAAATCAAAAATTTATTTTTTAGAGATACCTGTGGGTACTGTATTTGAATTCTTAAATGGGTAATAAGGTTACCCTTATATTTGAAATTAGAACTCAGATGCAAACCATTTGATACTGGTATCCTTCATGATTGTAGGACTTCAAACATCTTTCTGTGGTAGACCTTCAGAATTTTATGAGGGAATATCATCTATTAAAATTTAAGATTATCAATTGTTTTATTCAATTCCTCTATATATCTTTTCTTCTTTTTCTTTCCCTTTAAAAATTGAATCTGTTTAAGAAAGAGATAGGTGGAGTTTTTCATCATAATTTTAAAAGCTAACTTTATTTGTTAGAGCAGTTTGGGTTTATAGAATATATAAGTACAGAGAGTTCCCATATGCCCCTCCCTCACCCCACACCATTTCTCTACTCAGTGTCTCATATTAGTGTGGTGCGTTTGTTACAACTGATGAACCAATATTGATGCGTTGTGGGTTTTTTGTTTGTTTGTTTGTTTGTTTTTAGAGATGGGGGTCTTGGTGCCACCCAGGCTGGAGTGCAGTGGTGAGATCCCAGCTCACTGCAGCCTTGGACTCCTGGGCTCAGGCGATCCTGCCACCCCAGCCTCCCAGGTAGCTGGGACTACAGGCACACGTCACCACGCCTGGCTAATTTTTGTATTTTTTTGTAGAGACGAGGTTTCACTATGTGGCCAGGCTGGTCTCGAACTCTTGGGGCCTCTGTCTCCTAAAGTGCTGGGATTATAGCCCTGTGCCAGAGCACCTGGTGATACATTGTTTTTAACTAAAGTCTGTAGTTTACACTGAGGTTGCTCTTTGTGTTACACAGTCTGTGAGTTTGGACAAATGTATCTGCCATTATGGTATCATAAGAATAGGTTCATTGCCTCAAAAATCTTCGTATCCAAGACATCTTTGCATTTTTTTCCTTCTTTCCTTCTTTGGTTCTTTCCGTCTCTCTTCTTTCCTTTTCTTTCCTTTTCACCTTCTTTTCTTTCCCTTCCTCCTTCCTCCCTTTGTGTGTCTGTCTCACTTTCTTTTCCTCATTGTAATTTTCACACATACAGAAGTACTTCAGAATAGCAATAGTAGTAGAATAGAGCCCCAGGGATCTGCAACCAGCTTCCTATTTACTTCCCAGTGTTGTTTCAGGTATGCCTTCTTTTTCTCAGTTGTTCTTCTCTTGGCTGGAGTATTTTAACACAGATATCAGACATCATGTAATTTCACGTTATACTGAAGTCTTTAAGTTTTCTCTGCATTCCTAATGCATATTTTTACATATTTGTGTGCAGCGTAATTTGATGTATGTGGGTTTATGGCTCTTATACATGAATTCTGTGCCTTTTTTTCTTGCCTGAATGTTCATCTTGTTTAAATATTTAATCTCAAATCCTACTCTGACTCATATCATATTGTATCTCCTCCTTTTTTTTCTGGTCCTTTATTTTAAAGCCTTCTTTATTAGTTGTTTTGTTTTTTTTAGTTTAGAAAAAATTGTGTGTGTGTATGTATTTGTATACAGCGGGTCTCAACATATTTCCCAGGCTGGTCTGGAACTCTTGGGCTCAAGGGGTCCTCCTGTCTTGGCCTCTGAAAGTGCTGGGATTACAGGAGTGAGCCGCTGGCACCCAGCCTGAAAAAATTTTCTAAGAACCTAATCCAACATTTTCTTTTAGTGTGAAAATTTACTTCTTCCCATTTTAAATACTTGATTTTATTTATTTTATCTTATATTTTAAGTGTTTTTTTCTTGTCTTCTGTTTTGTTTTTCCTCTTCTGTTTGTTGCTGAAATAATTGTTAATTATCCCTTTTGTTTCCCATTGATAATTTGGAAATTCTGTTGTCCTTTAAAATTTTATTTATTGTTCTATTCAGACAGACGTTTTCTCTATCATTTGTAAAGATGATGTAACTAGTTCCCTCGACTTTCCAACACTGAAGATTTGCTAAGATAATTTAATACTTCTGAGCTATTTTTGACTTTCTTTTGTAGTTTATCTCTTGTGTTTCCAAAGACCTTTTTTAACTCCTATGTATACAGCCCAGACACATCTTTCATTATTTGCTGTATCTTCATCTTTCTTTTTTGAGATTTCTGCCCTAGTTCATTTGTTTATGTAGCGCATATTTTTCATGAAATTTCTTCAGTAGAATTTGTGGAGTATACGCTCTGAAATGTCACATCCTCAACTATGTTTCTTTAGCCCTGAAAGGGGAATACTGTTTTGATTGAGTACAGGATTCTTGATCAGGATTGGGTTTCGGTTCTTGGCTTTCAGGAGTATATGAATTTCAGCTGTGTTCTAGCTTCTAGTATTATATCTGGTGTCATTCTCATTTCTTTCCCATTAGAGATAATGTAGTCTTGCTGTCTGAAAGTTTGCCCGATTTTTTTTTTTTTTTAATTTCTCTCTTTCTCTCTCTCTCTTTTTCTCATCCTGTCACCCAGGCTGGAGTGCAGTGGCATGACCTTGGCTCCCTGCAGCTTTGACCTCCTGTGCTCAAGCAGTCCTCCTGCCTCGGCCTCCCAAGTAGCTGGGACCATAGGTGCATGCTGCTACGCTTGGCTAAATTTTGAATTTTTTTGTAGAGACGAGGTCTCACTTTGTTGCCCAGCCTGGTCTCAAACTCCTGGTCTCAAGTGATCCTCCAGCTTGGCCTCCCAAAGTGCTGGGATTACAGGCATGAGCCGTTGTGCCTGGCTCTAATTTTCTTTTAATCATTGGAATTCAGGGACTTTTTTTCCAACCAGGATATGCCTTGGTGTGTGTTTGTATACGCTAACCCTGCCTTTTAGTCCATGCCCTTTTTCAGTGTTCAGGTTTAAGTATTGCTTCATTTCAGAGGAAGTTTCTTCTGTTATTTAACTATTTCTTTCCCTCAGCAATTTTCTTCTCCTTGTGAAACTTTTAGTTTTTGCAATTTAAGTCTACTGGATAGATTTCTCTTACGATAACTGTCATTTTGTATTTATGCTGTGTCTCTTGACATTATTTCTTTATTGATCTTCCAGGTTACTAATTCAGGTTGCAGCAGTGATTATCCTCTCCTTGAAGTAACTGACTAAATTGTGCAATTGGGAAATCCCATTGTTTTAGCTCAGAAATTCTAATTGTGCATTACAGTTAGCTCTCCTTACCTACTAGTTCTGCATCTGTGGATTCAATTAACTGTGGCTTAAAAATTTAAAAATAAAATAAAAATATCAATTCAGCAATGAAAAAATGCCAGTAAAAACACCATATAGCACAGCAACAGCTTATATAGCATTTATATTGTATTACTATAAGTAATCTAGAGATGATTTAAAGTATATGGGAAGGGCTGGGTGCTGTGGCTCATGCCTGTAATCCCAGAACTTTTGGAGGTTGAAGCAGGAGGATTGTTTGAGCCCAGGGGATCAGTGCTGTGATGAGCCATGATCATGCCACTGCACTGAGCTGGGGCGACAGATCAAGACCCATTTCTTAAAAAAAAGAAAAGTGTACGGGTCTTTTGATATGCATAGGTTAGATGCAAATACCGTGTTATTTTCTATCAGGGACCTGGGCATCTGTAGAGTTTGGTATTCACAGGGGTCCTGGGACCAATCCCCTGGGGAAATGGAAGGAGGACACGGGGTGTGTGTGCACATGCACATATGTGCATTGCTACTCCTTAAGTTTTTAAGTGCCTTTACTGCTTTTTGGGTAAAGTTGTATTTTCCCTGTCCTTCAGCAGCTCTGTTTCACTTGGCCTGTGTAATCAGTATTCTGAATGTTTTTTTCTTTCTCGTGGTAGTAATCCCCCTGCTGTGGTTTTGCTGTGGTTGTTTGGGGGTTATCAATACTGAGTTCTGCTTCTTGAACTATTCTAAGTGACAGCAGCCCTTCAAATGGTTGAAGACACAACCATATCTCCTCCAGAGGCCTGGAAGAGCATATGTCTCCTAGCATTCTCATCTCAAGGACAGAATTGAGCTAATTTTTATTGACTACTTGGATTCCTGGGCAAAGAGACCATGGACCCATCTGGAGCCTTTATTGACTTTTCCCCCGAGGTCCATGACTCTTTGCAGGCCAATCTATGTCCTTGATGTGTTCCTTTCACATTCTTCCCCTAGAGTTCTCTGAAGCTAGTCTCCAGTTTTCATTCAGCCAGAGAGGGAGAAGAGCCTGTTCCCAGTTCTTGGCTCTCATCTTCTCCCTCGATCTTGGTGCTTCCCGTGTCCTCAGCTGCTTGTTAACTCTGGGGAGATAGACAGCATGGAGTTTGGAGTGGAGAGGTGGGAGCCAGGCTGGTTTTGACAGGATCCCAAAGCAGGAATAGCTAACCTGGGTTATCTGGATCTCTCACGAGCTTTAGGGAAGTCTGTAAACCCTATGAAGTCAGATATATAGTTTTTTATGGAGACATTCAGTGAGATTCAAAATTGTAAAATGTTTTAGAACAACTGTAACTGACTAATGGAGAACTCATTTAATCATTGTTTTTCTTAATTGCAAACATCTACTATTTTCACTCAGAGCAAGTAAATTCTAGTTCTCTTCCTACTTAGCTGTATGACCATAGGCAAGTTCCTTAACTTCTGTATGTTTTGATTTCCTCATTAGTAAAATGACATTAATTGTAGCATTTGCTGTATAGGATTGTCAGCATTAAATGAGTTAATATAGTTTAAATATTCAAATTAGTACCTGGTTTATACTGAGCACACATTCTTTCTGCTAACTGTGAGTGTCTTATCCATAACATTTGCATGCTGTTTGTTATATATTGGTTGACATTTTTACTCTTACTGTTGTCATTATTATTAACATTATTGCTATTGCTATTGTCGTTAATATAAAGCCTGTCTCACATCTGAAAAGATGGCAGACTTAGCCACATATTAAATAATAACTGTCTCTCATTCTCTTGTCAGTTAACTGCAAAATTATTGTTACATGTGAACAAACATATTTGAAATATTAACTACTTTTAAAGAGACCTCCTTTTTGTTTTTTTTTTTTTTTGAGATGGAGTCTGGCTCTGTCGCCCAGGCTGGAGTGCAGTGGCCGGATCTCAGCTCACTGCAAGCTCCGCCTCCCGGGTTTACGCCATTCTCCTGCCTCAGCCTCCGGAGTAGCTGGGACTACAGGCGCCCGCCACCTCGCCCGGCTAGTTTTTTTTTTTTTTTTATTTTTTAGTAGAGACGGGGTTTCACCGTGTTAGCCAGGATGGTCTCGATCTCCTGACCTCGTGATCCGCCCGTCTCGGCCTCCCAAAGTGCTGGGATTACAGGCTTGAGCCACCGCGCCCGGCCGAGACCTCCTTTTTGTTAAAGGGTGTTTGTGTAAGAAGAGTCTGGGAGGAAAAATGGAAACTGAAATCTTTTCTTCCAAAAATGAAGCTGATAGAGAAAAGTATTTACTACATGGCTTAGGCCTTTGTGTTAAGATTAATATTAGGACCCTTAATAATACACATTTCCAAATTCGTGTATGTGTATGTGTGTGTGTGTGTGTGTGTGTGTATGTGTGTGTGTAATTAATTTCCAGATGCTAGGTTTTTTTAGATTTAAATTTTTTGGAAAAGCAACCTCTGTATAGTCTACAAAGGCTATAGAAGTTAGAAAATTCCCAAATAGAAAGGAATAAAATCTTAATAAGTAATTAAAACCCCAAACATGGTTAGTCAGCTGTCCATATCTTTGAGAACAGACGGGTAAACTGTCCCACTTTTGTTAGCCATAGTCAGTTGCTTATATTGATTGGTGCAGTGGAGGAGGAATCTCCTCTTACCATGGAAGGAAAGGTACAGTGCGATTGTTGAATTCTATGAGGGCCACACACTCTAATCTCATCAGGGAGAATTCTGCATCACAGGGAACCTTTATATCCAGAAGGATTTCAGAAACTTTTCTTGCAACTTGATTTTGCCCTTGGGTGTTGCATTTGTTTAAAAATTAAAAACTACTGCAACCTAAATTCTGGTTTATAACAATTGACTATAATTGAAAAAATACCATATTCTAATTTCAGAGTAGTTTTGGATTAAAAAAAATATTTCTAGACTTGCCAGATGAAAAGATTTTGGTCTTTTATGGAGTTGGAGTGTTTGGTAGAAAGAATGAGGAGAAATTATTGGGAAAAGGATTTCTAACTAATTGTAAAATTTCATTCGTGTCAGAAGGGACATTTTGGATGTGAGCAAATGTTGACCTTTTTGATTATATTTAAAGTGATAGAGGCCAGGGCTCTCAGGCTGTTTAGAGTAGGCCAGAGTTGGGCTGTTTGGGCATATTTTGTGCTGGGAAACTGAGGATGGAAGGTATGATGTGTTATACTCTTCCTTATTATTTACTGAACCTTAGTAGAAAGTTGAAGGAAAGAAGTTTTTGGTGTACAGATATGTATAGGTAAGCCTTTCAGGCACTTACAATTGGGATTTTGTTTTAAAGCATATTGTAAACGATCTTGCTGTCTGAGTTCTGGACTCTTGATCTATGTTTAACTTTTTAAAACTGGTCTTTGTATTAGTTTGCTAGGGCTGCCATAACAAAGTATCATACACTGGCGTGGCTGAAACAACAAAAATGTGTTTTCTCACAGTTCTGGAGGCTGGAAGTCAAAAATCCAGGGGCCAACAGGGTTGGTTTCTTTTGGAGGCTGTTCTCATTGCTTGTGGGTGGCCATCCTCTCCCTGTGTCTTCCTGTGGCCTCTCCTCTGTGCCTTGTGTTGTCTGGGTCCTGATCTTCTCTTCTTACGAGGATACCAGTCATGCTGGATTAGGACCCACTCTGATGATCTCATTTTAACCTAATCACCTCTTTAAAGACCATGCCTCCAAATGTGGTCAACTCTGAGGTAGTGGGTCTAGGACTTCAACACAGGAATTTTGGGGTGGGGGGGACACAGTTTAGCCTATAACAATTTCCTTATCATTTCTTCATGTGATTATTATTCTTGGGGTCATCAGGGGAGCCCTGTAATAGAATCTGTTCAGTTTTTATGGTCACTCTTGAATATAACCATTATTTCCAAGGTGAGTTTATAGGAGTGATGTGTTGGGGCCTATTTCCCAACATGCTTTTTATCCTTGAGTGCTGTGGATCAAAATCTAATAACTTTAGATCTTTATTTTGAAATCCTGTATTCTCAGGAGGTAGAGCTTCAGAATTTTAGTAGGTACATGCTAGATTCTGTTCTGTGAACAGAAAGAGCAGAATCTTTCTGAACAGACAGAGCAGAACCAAAAATAATGGCATTGACCATCCTTTCAGGCTGGAATAGCAACAAACTACAAAGACAGAGGCCTATTATGCCACACACTTATGAAACTGAATTTTATGTAATGGGACAGTTTCCTCATATTTCAATGGGTAATCACACTAAACTACTTTGCTAAGTTGAATCCAGCAAGCTCTGCTTACAAAAGACAGCTTTCAAAAAAAAAGTCTTTGTAATATCTGTCAGTTTAGATGGGATATATTGAATAAAAATGTCACTTAAAATTTTGTTAATTTAAAAGAACATTATTTTGATAACAAAAAATTTCACCATTCTCTCACCACACCGTATCTTGAGAGCAATCTCCTATGCCTTCTCTATTAAATGACAGTGATGTATTGAAGAAGTTTGTGCATGTGTGGAAGGATTTTGTACATTTCAAAGTGCCACACTGATGTTGGTTATACTTATCTATGGTGGGCCTTACACTTTTAGGGGCAGTTTCTGCTTTGACTAAGCAGCTGGGCCACTACTTACCAGCTGCCAAACAATTCTAACTGCAAATATCCCACTGTTGAAGGAATTTTTAACACTTCTCATCAGCCTCCTCCTCACAGTGGCCAAGTTGACACACAGTGCATCCTTCTGACTTCTTTTTACATGTTGTGACTTTTTTCCTTTTCCCTTAAAACTGACTTTCCTCAGTTTTAATTTTTCATTTCAAGTCAACTCAGGTATATAATTAAAATTTCCTTGAATCTTGCTCCCCTTCAGGATGACTTGCCTGTTACTCAGTTACTGATCCTGAAAGTGTTAGGAATTATTAGGTAAACATCACAGTAAAATATTTAAAAGTTTAGGTCAGAGGAAACATACCGCCAAACTATCTGCTATTGTATAACTATTTTTATTTAACATAGTGGGAAGATTCTGACAAGAATGTTGATCAAGTCAGATGTCTTTATTTTTAATAATGTTTTGTAGTATGAAAAACAAGTCTTTCTAGGGACACTGTTTTTATTTCTAGTAACTTTTTTATTTTTTATTTTTTTGAGGTAGGGTCTCAGTCCCATCTCCCAGACTGGAGTGCAGTGGTTCGATTTTGCCTCACTGCAGCCTCGACTTCCCGGGCTCAGGTGATTCTCCCACCTCAGCCTCTCAATTAGCTGGGACTACAGGCTTGCGTCACCATGCCTGGCTGAAGTTTTTTGTATTTTTTTTTTTTAATGGAGACAAGGTTTTGCCGTGTTACCCAGTCTGCTGTCAAACTCCTAGGCTCAAGATATCCACCTGGGTTGTCCTCCCAGAGTTCTGGGATTATAGGGGTGAGCCACCGTACCCTGCCATATTTTTCTTAACTTTAAATTTTGAAATGAGTTCAGACTCACAGAAAAGTTGTAAAAATATTACAGGTAATTTCTGAATACACTTTGCTCATATTTACCACATTTGCTTTATCTTTCTATCTATATCTGTATTTACTGGAAACATTTCAGAGTAAGTTGCAGGCCTGGTGCCCCTTTACTCCTAAATATGTCTGTACTTCCTAAAAACAAGTACATTTGCTTGTATAGCACCATAATCAAAATCAAGATTTGAACATTAACGTATTACTGTTGTCCAATTTAGGGACTATATTCAAATTTCCGCAGTTGCCTCATTAATGCCTTTTGTGGTAAAAGAAAAAAAAAATCTGGCTCAGCATCCTGCATTGCATTTAGTTGCTATATCTCTTTCTTCTCTCTCAATCTGGAATAATCCTTAGTCTTTTGGTCAGTTGTGATCTTAACATTTTTTAAGAGCATAAAGCATTTATTTTATAAAATGTCACTCATTTTAGGTTTGTCTCTTTTCTTGTGTACTAGATTCAGTCTTTGCATTCTGGGCAGGAATTCTGCAGAACTGACACTGTCCGTCTGTGAGCACCATGTTGGTAGCATGAAGTGTCCCTTTATCCCGTTATTGGTGGTGTTGGCTTGGTTAAGGAGGTGTCTCTGGCGTTTCTACGCTGTAGACTTTCTAGTTTTCCATTTGTCCTTGATAAAGTATCTTATAGGGAGATACTTTGAGACTCTGTAAATAGCCCAGCATACTTTCACTCACTAACTTTAGCATACTTCCTAGTTTGTATTTAATGAGGAATAGGCTAAAGATGACAATGGCAATGTCAGAGTTTGTTGTTATAATTTTTAGAATCATGATGTAGGTAACAGCACAGTGCCAAGGAGATTTAGTTTTCCTAAGCTTATTCTGCTACCGAAATGAGATACATTAAGCACTCAGAGATGAAGCACAACCTAATTTACCTCACAGTTGCATTTGACAAGCTTAGTTATATTTTGGGAAATAAATTTGAAGCAACAGATGAGCAAGAGGGAGTGGTAAGAGGTTTGGACACAATGCTAATAGTGACAGCTTGATGGTGATTAAGAAGACAAAACTAAATTAAAATAGCAAGTAGATCTATAAAAAGCCAGCCGATTGTTAACATCTAGCGTAGGTGTATGGAACTAGATATATTTATTCTAGTCCATGAGGATGATAATGGCCTGGGATATTATGAGGCATGATTATGTCCTATAATATGGCATTTGATAATTTTTTGTACATGTTTGAACAAAAGATTCATGGTGAGCTAGGGATGTAACCAATATAAATGAATTTATCAACAACTGTTAGACTCTCCAGTGTGGTACTCCCTTGAGAAATTTGTCTTTGAGGACTCAGGTATTATGACTTGGTAGGGCTTACTCCTTTTTTGTGAATGGGATTTTTTTTTTTTTTTTTGGCAGGGGGGTTCGGGCTTACTGTTGCTCACTAAATCCCAAGATTTATATATTCACATGCTAATATGTTAACAATGCAAAACAGTGCTCTCTGGTGGATCCCTGATTTGTGTGCTTTTTAGAATGAGCGCATTGCTGTCAGGTAGGAAAAACATAGGAAACCAGGTTCTAAAATATTTGTGTGTTGAGGATGGAGTAACAATAAGGGAATTCCATCTTGTATTTTGAATGTTTTTAAGGCATTGTTTCCAAAAGTGTGTTCCATGGACTTGGCAACTCATAAAGGTACTTTGCAAAAGGTGGAGGAAGTGCTGCACAAGGCCCTTCTCTAGGAGAGTCACAGGACATATGGGCATGCTAATGACAAGAGTCTTTCCTAAACAATCTGTTGAACTGAGATTAACCCGGTGTTTCCCAAATAGAAGTGACACAGAAACCTTTTCCCCCCACATAATAGCCCTCACAACAGATGCTTATTAGCATCAGACTTCTGTAGTTACATTTTTCTTCTAAGTGGGACAAGATGAACTTGTTGGTTTACCACACACCAATTTTTGACTTTTTTGTTTTTTATTTTTATAATCTTTTGGTCAAGTTAACCATCTTTTCCCTCCCTTCCTTCCGTCCGTCCTTCCGTCTGTCCTTCTGTCCTTCCTTCCATCCGTTCTTCTGTCCCTCCCTCCCTCCCTCCCTCCCTTCCTTCCTTCCTTCCTTCCTTCCTTCCTTCCTTCCTTCCGTCCGTCCGTCCGTCCTTTTGTTCCTTCATATAACCCTGTTCTATCACTTAAGTATTGAGCTTAACTTATAGAGAGAAACTGTTGCTAAGCATTTGGGAATAGAGGGATATTTGTGATTATTTAAGCAATGTTGTACTTATAAGATTTCTGGTAATAACACAGTCTAAAGGAAAGGTTTCATATCCTGTGGAGTAGCTTTGGAATCCTATGTATTTAGAAGGATTTCTTTCGAAAATGTTTAAAATTTTAAGTTTTACTTTAAAGAAGTTGATTTCTTTTACCTGGAAAATTCAAGCAAGTTAGACTATTTTGTGGACTTATGCAGTACTTGTCAAAAGGTAAATGTTTTTTAAAATTTCTGTTAGTAAGGATTTTACCTTTAGCAGCTTGTTATTTTAGTTATCTGCTTAGTTGCTTCTAATGTGAATTACTTGTAGCTCCCTAATTTAGACTGTAAAATGTTATGGATCTGTTATATGACTGAGTTTAGAACACAGTGGGTCTACTTTTGGATCCCATTCAAAGTGGATCTGATGTACCTATTTTCCTACACAGTTATAGATCCATCTTCAAATTTGGATCTTGAAACCTTGATAGTAATATGCTTTTAAAAAGATATGTATACATAATTGTATAGCCATTGCATATACTTTTATGCATACATTTCTTTCATATATATTTCTGTCAGGAAGATCAGGAAGATAACGTCATCTCTGCAGTGAGATAAGTTCCAGCTCCATCTCGACCACTTACTATAGGTGTGAATCTGTATTTGTTGTTCATTCATTCAATATATATTTATTTGCCTTGTATATGGTATATGCTTATATGGGCACTGGTCATAGAAAGAGGAAACTGAATGGTTCACTTAACTCTTAAAGTTGTCTTTTCGTCTATCAGGGATGTGTGAATAGTATTGATGTAAAGCACTTGGCACATAGTAGGTTCACCTCTTTTTTTTCTTTCTTTTTTTTTTTTTGAGATGGAGTATCGCTCTGTCACCCAGACTGAAGTGCAGTGGTGCAATCTCGGCTCACTGCAACCTCCTCCCGTGTTCCAGCAATTCTCGTGCCTTTGCCTCCTGAGTAGCTGGGACTACAGGCGTGTGCCACCACACCTGGCTAAATTTTTTTATTTTTAGTAGAGACGGGGTTTCATCATGTTGACCAGGCTGGTCTCAAACTCCTGACCTCAAGTGATTCTCCCGTCTTGGCCTCCCAAAGTGCTGGGATGACAGGTGTGAAGCACCACACCCATCCAGGTTCACCTCTTGAGTAGAGTGCTGAGATGCTTTCTCACATGAAATTGGTTTCTAGTAATAATAGAGGGTTTCTTTTTTTTTTGCTAGTTACTTTCTTATTATATTTATCTTATAGAGTCTTGGTTCTTACAAAATCATAATTTGTTTTCAAAAATGTATATTTTAAACTACCTAATAAGATCTTTATTTAGTGTCACATTTATTTTACGAAGGGTAGATGCTTATTTTAGTGATGATTTGTCATTAAAATTATGTCAAAATGTCTTAAAATGTTGTTGAAACTGTAAACAAACTCATAACACACACAAAGCTAATTATGGATGCCATCTGTTTATTTTTACAAAGCTTTTTTTTAAGACTATGGCATTGTCTGCTTATAATAAGCTTCAAGATTATTATAATGACTAAGTCCTATCCTTCAATTAGTGTAGTTGAAGATGGGAAGATAATTCATTTGTTCACTGACCTTTTCCTGTGTCAGAGTGTATGAAATATGACATGTCATGATAAAGAAACTATTGTGAAGTGCATTTAGAAGATACTTAGTTTTTATGAGAAAAAAATGGCGTCAAAGCAGCAGATGTGGCCAAAGTTTTGTTTAAATTCTTAGAACTTATTCAAGGTTTTAGATGAAAGGTAGATAATTCACTCTTTCCCAGTGACTTAAGTGGAATTAAATTCTTAATTATTAACTTAAATTCTTAAATTCTTAACTCAAGTTTAAGAATTTCTAAGTGATCCACCAAGTTTATGTTGACATGTATCCCTGTTTGTGTATCTATAAGTCAGCACATGTTTTTGTACATACATATCTCCTGTGTTAGTGCAGAAGGCCAGGTACTTGCATGACAGCATCAGCCCAAGTAGTTATCAGCAATTTGCTGAGAGGGCAGAGCGATCACACTGGCTCCGTTTTGCAATTGTGCCTGCTAAGCATTACCCAAGTCAGTGTGGAGGGAAAGCAACCTGAAGGATCCATCTGCTCCCTTCTGCTACGCTGCCTTGATGCAAGATTACACTAATCTGGCTGCTTGTCAGGACGGGTTAGTGAAAGCATGCAAGTGGGTGAGACTCAGGGTGGACTAGCGCTTTGGAAAATCATAAGCTGCCCCTCTAGATGCCATGTTAAGTGCTGCAGAATAGGTTGATTATCAACCACATCGAAGATTGCAGTGAAATAAATGTATAGTTTTATGGTTAAGAATTAGTTTCAAAATTAAAATTCTTAAATATTGTTGGACCACAAATAAATCAAAATTGAGAAAAATAATACAGATAGTTTACAAATACTTTTAGGCATTAGTTTTTTTTTTAATGATTTGTGTATTGTGTTCATTCTTTCATGTTATTCCCCTAGCTCAAGAGTTTTTAGTCAAGTATGTTTAAATGTTACATCTAATTAACTTCATTTTACCCAAAAACTTTTGTGATTTTTCTTGTTTCTATTTATTTATCTTTTTCTACACCTACTGACTGGCAGACCTTGGCTTTGCAGGTTGAGCATCCTGTCACAGAATGCATTACTGGCCTGGACCTAGTCCAAGAAATGATCCGTGTTGCTAAGGGCTACCCTCTCAGACACAAACAAGCTGATATTCCCATCAACGGCTGGGCAGTTGAATGTCGGGTTTATGCTGAGGTAAAAATGAATGGTGTTGGGAAGAAGGATGGTGGTTGTGTCCAGAGTCACGAGACCTGGTATAGCCAAACAATGAGGTAAAGTTAGGGTTTTATAACGTTGCCAACTATTGGATTGTGTAATCCATAATTAAACCAGAAAAAAATTAGATAATTTTGACCTAATTCCAGATAGTTTTAAATAATTGGGTTTAGTTAATTGTCATTTATTCGTAGATGGGGAAATAGCTACCAATCCTTTAAGAGGCAACAAAGCGTTAGTTAAATATTCTTGAGCTTGAATGGACCATGGTTTTTGTTTTGTTTGCATTTTCTTTGTTTATTTTCAAACAACACTAACAAGAAGTAACATTTATTTCCACGGGTTTTTTTTTAAGCGCCCACCTTGGGTACACATTAGTTGTTGATTGGATACTTAAAATTTTTCCCAACATTGTTTTTTGTATAATTTTCTCCTTTATTATTATATGAAAATATCAAAATTTAAATTGTAAAGCTTTAAGTAAAACTTGTACTCATAATTTATAATTTTAATTATGGGTTTTACTCATAAACTCTCAGTTCAGTACTTTTAAATGCTTTTTTCAAATAACTAAAACAAGAATGCAAGGTAACATTTGTACTATTTTTACTTTTCGACAGCAAAAATGTCTGTCAAGATTAAAAATAAATCAATGTCTGTGTTTAAGAATACTGAAAGCTGGTTTGAAATATTTTTCAAGGAGTTCAAAAATATGTTTTGGCATGACTGTATTGCTCTTGCTTTTTTCATATTTTAAGTAGTATTGCTTTCATTCTTATGACATTGAACCTATTTATTCTGATGATCTAAGATATTTACAAATGAAGTACATATCTAGTAGCATGTGCAAAGTTTTTTTTTCAGGTCTTTATTTGAAGAACCCAAATTCTCAAGTTTTACCATATGTGAGCTGTTTGAGAAGTAAGAAAAACAAATATCTTTAGTGTACCACATTTGTTGTTCTAAACTTGAGTATGTTTTGATGTAGGGCCTAGGTTATTTTATTTTTTGCCCAAGGCATTCTAAGAAGTTTTATAAAACGTTGGAAT
Source organism: Macaca fascicularis (assembly GCF_037993035.2). NCBI lineage: Eukaryota > Metazoa > Chordata > Mammalia > Primates > Cercopithecidae > Macaca > Macaca fascicularis. Next base: position 91,180,313 of record NC_088391.1, read on the forward strand.
TTTACCAATTTCAATAAAGTATGAACAAGGTCAGGCTAAATTCTGCTTACAGTTCTGTTTGATTTTTAAGTACATTCTAAGTTGTCTAGAGTAAAAGACAATATTCTGAAATCTGTGATTTGGTAAATACCGTATGTCGAAAATAGACCTATAAATGGTTCTTCATTGTGTAAATATTTAACCTTACTTGTGCTGATTTATATTTCAAAGACTGTGCTTCCTTTCCTTTGAACTTTCAGGACCCCTACAAGTCTTTTGGTTTACCATCTATTGGGAGATTGTCTCAGTACCAAGAGCCATTACATCTACCTGGTGTAAGTCATTAAGCTGTAATACCAGCTGAGGGGTTACACTCGTGATTTATGTCATACTTTTATGTTAAAGCATGTCAACACCAAAGGGTGTAAATTGAAGGACAAGTGAAATTCATGGGAATCATGGTTTTTGTGTTGAAAACAAAATTTTTTCAGTGTTTTGCGGTATTCAAGAAAGTCAGGAGCCACTGGACAGGGGAAGCCTGGAGACATCTGATGATATAAATGATAGCTTACAGTGTTCCCAATTCTTTTGAAAATTATAATAAAAAAGACTGTGAATCCTAAGAATGAGAAATGATGTTTTGTGTTACAATTTAATCTTTTCAATGAACTAATCCAACCCTGCTATGTAGTCACTTGTCAAGAAATTCAAGCACAAAATCAGTTCCTTAATTGAAATTTAAAGAAATTGAATTGATTAAGGCAAACAAAGTGTGTCTCAGTCTATTAAACCTCATGGACTTTAAGGAGTACATATTATTTATATCAGATGAAGAAAAGTGACCACTGTCCATTTTATTCCATAGCTCTTCTATATTTAATAGCTATTTTAAAAATAGTTTTTGTTGCAAAAAAAGAACAAGGACATACCCTTTTTCTTAATCAAGGTAATAAGCGCATATATATATGACATTATGTTAGCTAGTAGATGACAAGGCTGTACCATCTGTGAATATTCAAATTATTCATTTTGATTACCGGCATGAAGATGGTGAAAGATTACAGGAAGAATTCTAGATCTGAAGATGTTATTGGATATATGATTTATTTCACTTTTTAAATTGTTTTTGCCCATGTGCTTTCTAAAGGGACTTGACCCTTTCTAGGCTTGGAGACTCCATGCTGTGTTCAAAGCCAGAAGGCAGAAAAAAAATTGTAAAGATTTAACAGGCATTATGTGACGTTAAATAGCAGATGAGAAAACAAGTATCATAGGGACATATCTAAATACTTCTTTAATCAAACAAAAGAAGTATTAAATAAGAATTCATAATGATTACTCTAGTCGTTAGAAGTTTTCACCATGTTGTAATAGCTAACAAGATGTCAAACATTTTGCCCTTGCAAGTTTTTGCAATTTGCAATTTTCAAACGTGAGACCTGTTGAAAGTGCAAGTGATAATGGACAAACTATACCCCCTACAGTCTTCGTCCCACCAAATCTTTCTTCAATTAATGCTGCAGCAGGAGTTTTATGTAATAACATTTGCAGTTGTGAGCCATCCATAGAAAGAAAAAACAATTAAAATGCCTTAAATGTTCTGCTTACTGCTGTTATTTGCTTGTGTGAATGTTGCATGTCAGCTAAATGGACCAAGGAATAGATAAAGTGATTGGGTGCAGGAGAGTGCACACTAAGCTTTGTCTATCATTATTGCTGGGAGCAATCAAATTGATGTCAGCAGGACAGTAGATGCGTTGACAGCTGTAATTATGTATCTCCATGGTGATCACTTTTGGCCTGTCATGGAGGCCCACGAGTCCCCTCCCTTGGAAGCATTTAATCAGATTGGGCTGTCACTTGTCAGGTAGACATGGCGGGCTGGGAGTTGTGCTTAGGGGGAGAGGTGAATTGAGAATGAAGGGTGGGAGACGTCTTATAGTTTCACAGGGTCCACTGTGGTACTGAGGACAGAAATTTTAATTATGCGAGAGGTTTCTGAGCAATGGTTTGAGAATCTCGTACAGAGGTGCTTGGGTGTTTTGTTGTGGTTGTTACTGTTTGTTTTCCTTCCTTGCCTTATTAAAACTAGAGCAGTCAGTTTACCTTAGACAACAATTTTTGGCTCTTACCATTTTTGGTCACGAGAATGCCTACTTAAGAGCTAACTTATGGTTTGTACTTTTCACATGCTTCATTAAGGCTGACATTTATTAATATGGCAGAGGTGAAGATTTCCTTTTTTATTTTTGATCATCATCTTTTGTAAATTTGTTATTTTCAGACCACAGTTTTGTTCTGCTCAGAAATTTGGTTCTGATTTCATTTGACTTTTTTCTTAAAGCTTTCGGTGCAAATTTGTATAGCCTTTCATGGAGTAATGGAGACTTGATCTGACTTCACATTGGTTGTTAAGAAATAAAAATATAGCTGATTATTACTTGGAAAAAACAGCATAAATAGTAAATTATAAATCAGAGTTTTCATACTGTGGTACAGTTTTTAATTGAAAATACTGATTTGCTTCTATAAAGATACATGTTGATTATATCTTGATTTTATCCTGTGTATTTTAAAGTTAAGATGATATAACTTCTGTGATCATAATATTAGTAAATAACACAGTTACATTTAAGAGCTCTAGGTAACACCTTATAGGATGATATTATTCAAGGCAACAAAAGTTTTAAGTAAGGAACTATAGAAGAATGTAATAAATATTCTTTATTGTCTATGTTATTTTATTTGTGGGTTGAACATCTAAGTTCCTCCTAGCTTTGTAGCAGTTTATGTAGCAAATGATAGGATGTAGTTAAAGTCAGAAGTTTTAGAACTTGTATCAGTCTTATTTGATAGGATGTAGTTAAAGTCAGAAGTTTTAGAACTTGTATCAGTCTTATTTTTAAACACAGCATTAGCAAGCATGCTATGGTTTTAAAGATGACATAGTGGTCAAATTAGCTCTTTCACTTTTTGGTATTAAAATTAAGAAAATGAAAACTCACAGATATCTTTTCTGTTATGTAACCTGATTACTAGTTGCCATTTTGGGGCTATTTAATGTGGGGAAAAGGTAGATTGTTATTTTATTGCTTTTAAAGCTGCTCCATTAATTTTTTTCTAGTTTTTGTCAACACTGAATTTCATAGAACATCAGTTTATGTCCTGAAATATGTTTTCAGAAAATAGAAAGCCAAGTATATTTCGTAAGTGTGCTGAATCATTTTTGTTTAAAATTAAGATTTTTGTATATGAATGTGAATACGAACACAGATATCTGTATTTTTGTTTGTGCTTGCAAATACAGAAATAAAAGCCCCTCAGGTATGTTACAGTGTTCCTTTTACAACCTTACAAAGAGAATAATAGTAGTGTGAATTTTAAGAAAATGAAACTATAGCTTGTCTTCTGATGTCACCGTATAATAAAGCCATCATTATACCCTCATGTGGATATCCTAGACAGGAGGTTCTACATGTGGTCCCTTGATAATTGCCTAAATTAAAATATTAAAGGCCTAACAGCCGCTGTGTTGACCTTTTTCTGCCTTGCTGCAGACAGATGAGCTGCTGTTTATTAGGAAGGCTTCTTCCCACAGGTGGAAGGCTACGTGAGCTTCCGCTCTTCTCTTCCCACCCCTTTACAACGTTGGGCATCAAAGTCCTGCTGTTCCAGCAGCTTTGATTCAGTTCCTCCGTCCTCAAGACCCCTAGGATGTGCCTGACGGTCTGAAGTATTTTGATTAGCTTTTAAATACTTCAGATTCCAAAACTTCTTTCAAATAATTTAATAAATATTCTGTCCTCAGTAACTGCTCATTTTTAAAGTTTTGCATGGCTAACCTCCGTGCCTTGCTGCTGATATCAAACTGGGAAATGAAAACAAGAATCAGCGATGTACTAACTCACTCGTTGGCTGGTTAACAGCAATCAGCCTCTTCAAAAGAATATTTTGAACTTGTGCTATCCCCCTACCCCACACCCCATGAAAATCACAAAATCAGAACTCTAATTGGGGCTTTACAAAGCAAAGCCATAGGAAAAGCTGTGTAAACATTAAAGCCTCAGGGGACCAACACTAACAGAAAAATAGTGTTTTACAGTGGAGAGGGTGAGGCAAAAAAGGAAAGTGTTACAGACATGAAAGGCCCAGGCCCACGTTCCTATGGAGCTGAGGAGCAGGCTTGACTAGGGGCCTCACTGGCGGGCTTAGAAGGGTCCGGTGGGGAGTGCAGTTAGCAAGGGCATCGTCCATGCCATGCTTCAGCGGGAAGACGCCGTCAGAGAGCCACAGCATCCTGGCATAGTGATATAGGAAGTCTTCATTTTTTATTTTTTTTGCTATTTCTTAGTTTCTTCATTCAGTGGCAGACCAAAAAATGTGTTGCATTGCGTATTAACGGATCAAGATTTTAGGTTGTTTTCCTATTTTCCAGAACTGAAAATGTTATTTGAGATTGAAATTCTCTATCCATCTTCTCCATGGAAATGAAATTTGTGATTACAAAAAAGTATCTACACACTATGAATTACTTTTATTTTTTTTCTTTTTTTCTCCCAGGTCAGAGTTGACAGTGGCATCCAACCAGGAAGTGATATTAGCATTTATTATGATCCTATGATTTCAAAAGTAAGTTTAATTTCTTAATGGATTATTTGATTTCTTCTGAAAAATCAGTGATATTTAAAAAGTCTGGGCCGGGCATGGTGGCTCAAGCCTGTAATCCCAGCACTTTGGGAGGCTGAGACCGGCGGATCACGAGGTCAGGAGATCGAGACCATCCTGGCTAACCCAGTGAAACCCCGTCTCTACTAAAAAATACAAAAAACTAGCCGGGCGAGGCGGCGGGCGCCTGTAGTCCCAGCTACTCGGGAGGCTGAGGCAGGAGAATGGCGTGAACCCGGGAGGCGGAGCTTGCAGTGAGCTGAGATCCGGCCACTGCACTCCAGCCTGGGCAACAGACCGAGACTCCGTCTCAAAAAAAAAAAATAAATAAATAAAAAATAAATAAAAAAAAATAAGAAAAAAAATAAAAAGTCTGGAACTGGGCCTTTATCTGCATCATATGCTATGAACAACTAATTATGCACTGATGTAATGCGAAAGCAGAGCAGTTTTTTCTCTTGAGAGAAAGTTCAGCGTTATGTTAGTTTGCAGTACTCCTCCTCCCAAACTATGTCATATCACCACCATCACACACATGTGCATGAACGGTAGTAATAATAAACATCTAACCAATGGTGCCACCCTAACTCATCGCAATGAGAAGGAATTAAGGTTTCTTTTTTGGCCATTGGCAGAAATTACCTGAGATGAAAGTATGAATGAATGGCAAGAGTTGGGCTGATAGGCAGTGTTTGTTAGAGTACTTTTTGATCTTTTCTCTTCAGTTTTTATAAATTACCAATTACGTAAGTAGATTTGATATAAGAGTATAAGATTCGTTTTGGCCACCTGTCTTTTTGAAGTTTGACTTTCCAGAATAAATGAATTGAATTTTTGGATCTTTAACCTTGAACTTTTGCATCTTTAAATGCTTAAAACCTTATAAAATTTAAAATGCTGTAATAATTAAGATTGTGGATTTTATTTTTATTTTATTATTATTTTTTTGAGATGGAGTCTCACTCTGTCCCCCAGGCTGGAGTGTAGTGGCACGATCTCACCTCACTGCAAGCTCCGCGCCCGACCCCAGCTTCAAGCGATTCTCCTGCCTCAGCCTCCCTAGTAGCTGGGACTACAGGCTTGTGCCACCAAGCCCAGCTAATTTTTTTACTTTTAGTAGAGACGGGGTTTCACCTTGTTAGCCAGGATGGTCTCCATCTCCTGACCTCGTGATCTGCCTGCCTTGGCCTCCCAAAGTGTTGGAATTACAGGCGTGAGCCACCGCGCCCGGCCAGATTATGGATTTTATTTTGAAAATCTGTGTTCTCTGAAGTGATACATCTGTATTGAGGAATGATTTCTTTATTGAACCCTGTTTCTCAAGATGGCTTTTCCCCAAGTGTCCTTTTTAATGTTGTCGTTGCAGTAAACAAACCATTTTTTATCTTTCTTTTTTCAGTTAAGGTTTTAGTGCTTTTTTTTTAAATGATAGTGTCTCATTTTTTCACCCAGGCTGGAGTACAGTGTCACAATCTTGGCTCAGTGCAGCCTCGACCTCCCAGGCTCAAGCGATCCACCTGCCTTAGCCACCCAAGTAGCTGAGACTACAGGCGTGTACTACCATGCCGGGCTATTTTTTTATATCTTTTGTAGAAATGGGGTTTCATCATGTTGCCCAGGCTGGTCTTGAATTCCTGAGCTCAAGCAATCCGCCCGCCTCGGCCTCCAAAAGTGCTGGGATTACAAGCATGAGCCACCGTGCCTGGCCTAAGTTATTGGTAGTATTAAAATAAAGTTTAGGTCTTTTGTTTATAGAGAACCACCATTTAATTTAAAAATAAAACTATGTAAAAATATTGTAGGTTGATTTTTAAATATTCAATTTTTAGATGAATGTTTTTCTCTTCAGAAAAATGGCCTACAAATTAATTTTCAAATTTGCTTGATATTGAAGAGCTAGTAAAACCTACTAAAATAAAGACAATCTATAGATTGGCTAAAATAACTGTCAGAAAAATCTTTAATGAATAGTTAAGGTCTTATTTCATTGCTAAATTATAGAGATATGTATAAGTAGGCACTAAATCATGTAGAATGGTAAGACTTTTCTGTTTTTTTGATTTCTGAAAAAGTACCATTTGCTTCTGTATATATTATGTGTAAAACTGCGAATGATTTCTAAGTCGTCTTCTTTCTTTATACTTTTATTTTTGAGACTTTACTTTTTTTGTTAGTTATGAAAGTGTTAAGGGCTGGACGCAGTGGTTCATACCTGTAATCCCAGCACTTTGGGAGGCTGAAGTGGGTGGATCACCTGAGGTCAGGAGTGTGAGACCAGCCAGGCCAACATGGCAAAACCCTGTCTCTACTAAAAATACAAAAAAATTGACTGGGCGTGGTTACACATGCCTGAAATCCCAGCTTCTCAAGAGGCTGAGGCGAGAGGATCTCTTGAACCTGGGAGGCGGAGGTTGCAGTGAGCCAAGATTGCGCTGCTGCCCTCCAGCCAGGGCAACAGAGTGAGACTCCATCTCAAAAATAAAAAATAAAAAGTAAAGAAAGAAACTGTTAGCTGTTCAGGGTATCAAACTTGGAAACCACAGAAAAATAGGGAAAAAATGTCTTATCTAATCCTCACCACTACCCTAGATGTTTAAATCCTATCTCAAATATTCACATTTAGCTGTATCTCCTTTTAAATTTTTTCTGTACTTTTGTTACGTTTTTGTTTTTGTAAAATCACTCTTTACTATGATAATGAAATGTAGGAGAAAAGTCTGAAATAGCTTGATTCTAATATTTATATACTTAAAAAATCATAATTGACATATTGAAAACTGAACTATTATAAAATTTCAAGATATATTTAGATATCTGTTATGAAATATTTTAATTTTTACTAAAATGAATCATTTAACATTGTTCTAAATATATATATATTGAGTTTTTTGTTTGCTTGTTTTTAGCTAATCACATATGGCTCTGATAGAACTGAGGCACTGAAGAGAATGGCAGATGCACTGGATAACTATGTTATTCGAGGTAAAAACAAAGATTTGCACTCGTTGGTTATTATATATGGTGTCCAGTTCCAGAGAACAGCCTCGGTTTACCAATGAGAATATGGCACGGCACATTTGCTCACTGTGTGCTTAAAGAGAAATAAGAAAAGCTTCCATCCATCAAACCACCATACTAAGTATAGGGGTTTCATTTTCCTTGGCACTCCTATACTTTACATCTACTTCTTAAGATATTAAACTTACAATGTATGATCTTTCCTAGGTGAGCATCTAATATTTTGTGGGTACAATTATGTATTGTGTGTGAAATGAGAGCCTTCAAAGTAAAGAACCACTGACCAGTGCAGTTTGAGAGCAATTTTGCTAGATTATTGTGTATGGAGTGTCTGTTGCTGTTGTTGTTTTAAAGTAGAAAACTTGAAAATGTATGGTGATAGAAGTGTAGTGACCTACATTTGACTAATTTGGGGAAAGAGGGAATAGCTCTTTGCTTCTGTGATTAGAACACATTACAGACTGTCTTCTAGGAAGTGCAGTTTTGTTACCTCCTGTTCATATATGATAGTTCTAATGCCTGACAAAATGCGAGACTACCAGCCTTTAGCATGTATAGTGATAAATGAATTAGAAGCAGCCATTACATTGAAATAATCAAAGTACAGTTACGCTTATACCCCTAAGGAATTAAATTTCATTCTAAATTTTAGCAGCTTTCCATTAATAATGAAAAGCTTACTTTAGTGCAACATAAATCATCATCTTCAGAATAACAGGCTTTAACACCAGACTTAAAATATAAGTTCACACTGAATTGTGAAAGAATAGTGTGGTCAGAGAGCATTCCATAGGCAAGACTGGCTTCTGTATAGTTTTGTCCTTTTCTAGTGGCTCTCTGGATGTAACAGTAGGCTGGTAGGCTACATTTGGAGGCTGAAGTGGTACAATAGTAGTGGAGTAAGACTGCACAGTCCCCTTCAGGACCAAATGGAACTTTTATGAAGGTTTTGAAAGTCCTCTTTTTGCAGTAGACAACTTTTAGGTACCCAGGAAATGGACTGAAGCTTTGTGTGAAAAAGAAAAAGTGCTTTATTTTCAGGGCACATCCTTCTCTGAGACAGGAAGCCCAGCTAAGCAAAGGAGCATGTCAGGCCTTTGCTTTACCTCCCTGACTGAGTACCTTTGTGCAGTGAACCATTTGTACAACTGTACAGGAGTACCCAGGGTAATCAGTGACTGTATTTTCACATCTACCTTTCCCTGCTTATTTTTATCTAATAATATTGAATTACATCATGTAATCCACACTTGCCCTTGCCTTTTCTCTTTGAGTTTTTCCCTGTTAGATCAGGAGGCTGTCTTCCTTCCCATCCCCCACCGCCAACTCCCCCCTACCTTTTTTTGAGATGGAGTCTCACTCTGTTGCCCAGGCTGGAGTGCGGTGGTGCAATCTCGGCTCACTGCAGCCTCCATCTCCTGGGTTCAAGCAATTCTCCTTCCTCAGCCTCCCCCCTTCCCTTTTAGCATTACCCTTTTTTCTTTCCATTTGTTAACTAACAAGTGATGGAGATTCTAATTAATCTTGTGTGCTAGTGATTCATCCTTGTGAACTAAAGAAAAATAATAAGCTTTTGGCTGGGCGCGGTGGCTCACACCTATAATCCCAGCACTTTGGGAGGCTGAGGCGGGTGGATCACTTCAGGTTAGGAGTTCGAGACTGGCCTGGCCAACATGGAGCAACCCCATCTCTACAAAAATACAAAAAAATTAGCTGGGTGTGGTGGCGCATGCCTGTAGTCCCAGCTACTCAGGAGGGTGAGACAGGAGAAGCACTTGAACCCAGGAGGCAGAGGTTGCAGTGAGCCAAGATTGTGCCATTGCACTCCAGCCTGGGTGACAGAGCCAAACTTCACCTCAAAAAAACAAAAAAATGAAAAACGAAAAATAATAAGCTTTCAAGTGAGCCTAGGTGTAACTTAAAAGAAAATCAGCAACATTAATATCCACAGCATCTAAAAACTGGAAAAATCCCCTTCACATTCTTTCTAGCTCATTTTCTACTTTTTTTTTTTAAGCCTTGATTATGGAGTATTTTCTGACTTCATAACTTTGCTGTTTTCACTGTTTTAAGCAAATGCATATTTTCTCCATATACCCAACGTCTGTAGTTCTCTATATAACCAGTACACGATTGTTACATAGGCCTTGAGGAGGGCGTCTTTTTTCTTACAGAAGTAATATTGCTGTGGAGAGGCCTTTAGTGCGTATTTGGGACACACGTTCAGTTTATGTGAGTTTATCTATGTTTATCTATATATGTGAGTTTAGATAGACATAAATAAGTTACTTGGGAAGATTATTCCTGGAGGACATTAAAGTATTTGTAAGCACATTCTATGGGGATTTTCTTCCTTTTTGTCTCTGCATTTTTATTGTGGTAATTGAAATACTAGATTTTGGTTAATTTAAGTTGTACTCTAATGTGCTTGAACAGTAAATCCATGAATTTGAGAGTCTGAGTAAGAATATTTTGTCAAAACACATCTCTGTTAAACTTTGATATAATACGACATAGTGGCGTGACATGGCATCTGGGCAGTTTGTCAAAATATTAGATTAGTTTTGGTCCAAACTAGAAGTTATTTATCTACTCTATCTGGCTTCTGAAAGGAGTATTCTCTCATATTTACATAAATACCCTGTCATGTTTTATACTTAAATGAACATTTTTCCACTAATTTGCTTACTATACTTTATATATATAGGTTCACCAGTTACTAGTTTTTAAGTGACTGAAATACAAAGTAGGCTTGCCATTATTCTCCTAACTTTATACGTGTCACATGTAAAAAATGTGTTTCGTTGTATGGGTAGATTTTTCCAGGCTTAGTCTGAAATTTTGCCTTTGAATTACTGTGATGTAGTAGACAGAAACCAGACAAAGCTGGGTTCATAGCCCCTGTCCTGATGCCATTTAATAATAATGTGATTTTTGGCCAGGCGCAGTGGCTCACACCTGTAATCCTAGCACTTTGGGAGGCGGAGGCGGGTGGATCGTGAGGTCAGGAGTTCAAGACCAGCCTGGCGAAGATGGTGAAACCCTATCTCTACTACAAATACAAAAATTAGTCAGGTGGTGGTGTGCGTCTGTAATCCCAGCTACTCGGGAGGCTGAGGCAGAAAATTGCTTGAACCCGGGAGGCGGAGGTTGCAGTGAGCCAAGATTGCACCACTGCACTCCAGCCTAGGCGACAGAGTGAGAGTCCGTCTCAACAACAACAATAAAAAATTAAAAAAAAAAAAATTATGTGATTTTTGTCAAATGACTTTGTCTCTCTGAATCTCATACTCCACATTTGAAAAATGGAGTGATAGTCTCTGCCGTATAAATTACTGGTGAGGATTAACTGAGGTTAAGTATATAAAGGGCTTGGCACCACACTGGCTTATGTTGTTCAGTAACTTTAGTTCTCATCCTTTCTTCCTCTCTCCTCACACTTATAAAACCATATATTTAAAAATCAAGGCCAGGCACGGTGGTTCACACCTGTAATCTCAGCACTTTGGGAGGCTGAGGAGGGCAGATCACTTGAGGTCAGGAGCTCAAGACCAGCCTGGCCAACGTAGCGGAACCCTGTCTCTAGTAAAAATACAAAAATTAGCCAGGCATGGTGGTGGGTGCCTGTAGTCCCAGCTACTCAGGAGGCTGAGGCAGGAGAATCGCTTGAACCCAGGAGGTGGGGTTTGCAGTGAGCTGAGATCACGCCACTGCACTCCAGCCTGGCTAACAGTGTAAGACTCTGTCTCCAAAAAAATAAAAATAAAAATTATGTGTTATAAATCACATTATCAATCCATTAGTCATATGAAATTTACTAAACCAAAGATAAACAATATTGAAAGACCATTTTAGGTAATTTCAAATACTGTGTGCTGAAGTTATATGCTTTCATTGTACCCTGTTCGAATACTTCTGCACAGCATTTACCATCACTGTAAAATTAAAGTATTAATTGTGTACTTAACTGTGAAATGTTGGGTTATCCTATAAGAATATTAGGCACATGAGGACACTGATGATCTTTATCTTGTTTGCATGCATATTACTGGTGCTTAGCAGTGTCTGACACATGCTAGATGATTAATAAATGTTTGTTGGATGAATGAATGAGTGAGCGAGTGATACTATCCCTGATTTCAAGGAGTTACTAATATACTTGATGTGAAAAACATATGAAAAGATAACTATAATATTAATATAGCTTCATAGGTGCCACAATGGGGGATTGAAAAAGTGTAGTGGGAGTTTAAGAAAGAGGCTAGCATATCTTTCTTTTCTTACCTCTCTTGGTCCTTTGAAAGTAAAGAGTATTGCTTTAGGATTCATGGGTGTCTCTGTATCTCTTGTCGAGAGTACCTCACTTTGTTCTGCCTTCAAATGATCCTCAGAGTGGCAGCATTTTTAAAAAGACTGGTAATGTCCTGTGTAGGTGACCTAAAGGGGATGGACACACTCAAGCATCTTTGCAGTATCACTTGTTATAGTATTTTAGGAAAATAATCTGGTGTTAGATGTTAAAATAAAAGTACATGCCCTCTGACCCAGCTGTTCATCTTTTGTAAATCTTTCCTATAGAGTTAAAAAACTGAATTATGAGCTTGTTCACCATGACGTTTACAACAACATTGTTTGTAGTAGCCGAAATGCTGATCAGCCACAGTGTCCACTAAATGGATGAATGACTGAGTAAATTACAATGCATTATTACTGTAAAATACTACGTAGCTGTGACTTAAAGACCTGTCCGTATGGATTGTTAAAGTAGAAAAGCAATTTGCAGTCAAGTGATATTCTCATATCACTTGAACCGTCTTCTCATCCTAAAATATTTTAAATTGTGTTGGATGAGCACAGAGAAAGGTGTGGACATCTACATATCACAATGATTTCTTTTTTTAAGGTCAAAGGATTTATCAAAGAGGGATTTTTCTTGACACATTTCTCTTAGACTTTTTAATTTTAGGTATTTTCGAAACTATAGAAAAGTTGAATGAATAGTGCTGTGCATGCCTATATAATCTTCACCTAGATTATTATTTAATTAACTTTTTTGATATTTGCTTTGTTTTTCTACTTCTCCCTTTGTTTGCCTTTTCCTCCTCCTTTCTCACCCTTCCTCTTTCCTTTCCTCCCTCCATTCTCTCCTCTGTTTTTCTCCTGATCCATTTGAAAGAAGGTTGCAAACATCATGGCACATCACTCCTGAATACTTTATCAGGCTTCTTAAGGGGAAGACCATGGTCCTGTAACTGGATTTTTCTTGTGTGCTGCACAGATAAGAGTCAGTTTATTGAGACAGCATTATTGCAATAGAGAAAGAGTTTAATAAACACAGGACTGGCTAAACGGGAGACTGAAGTTTTATTAGTCAAATAAATTTCCCCCAAAATTTGGAGGCTAGGGTTTTAAAAGAATAATTTGGTGGGCAGGGGGCCAGGGAGTGGGGAATGCTGACTGGTTGGTTTGGGGATAAAATTATAGGTGCTTGAGGCAGGGTCTTCTTGCTACCTTCAGTTACTGGGTAAGATCACAGAACTAGTTGAGCCAGTTTACTGGTCTGGCTGCATGACTCCTGAGCCGTCATTTCTAATGTTAGTTTTACAAATACTGTCTGTTCCCCAGGCAAGGAGGGGGTTTGTTTTGGGAAGGGGCTATTATCATTGTTTTACAGTTAAAGTATAAATTAAATCATCTTACAGTTAGCATGGCCTACACCCAGCAATGAACAGGGGCAGCTTGGAGGTTAACAGCAAGATAAAGTTGGGTAGGTCAGATTTTTCTGAGTGTCATAATTTTTGCAATGGCCATTTCATTCCTGCAAAAAAGTACAATACCATCATTACACTCCAAGGAAAATTGACAGCAACTTAACAGTTTCATCTCATGTCTTGTCCATATTTAAGTTTGTCCCTCAGAGTCTTTTTTTTTTTTTTTTTTTACTATTTTTTAATCCCATCTGTGGCCCAAAGTTACACAGTGTCTTTGATTATGTCTCTTTATTGTCTTGCCCTCTTTCATATTTCATTTCATTAATTTTCAGGAGAGTTTACTGCAGTTGATTTGTAGAATGTGGCACATTCTAGATAGAAAGTGTCAACATTGGTTCAGTAAAGGCACTTGTGAAGTGATTCCAAGGATGAGGGTTGTAGGTGGTAATTTGCAATATCACTCTCAGAACTCACGGAAACTCTTTGCTTACTATTATCAGTTTATTATAAAGGATACAGCTTGAGAGTAACCCAATGGAGGAGATGCATAGGGCAAGGTTTTGGGGAGGGATGCAGAGCTTCCATGCCCTCTCCAGATGCCCCACCCTCCAAAACTTCCATGTGTTCACCAACCCACAAGTCCTCTGATCCTTGTCTTTGGGTTTTTATAAGGCCTGACTAGGTAGGCATGATCGATCCTATCAATCTGCCATTAGTTATCAAGTCATTCTTCAGTCCCTCTCCCCTTTGGAGGGTGGGCATGGGGCTGAAAGTTCCAACTCCTTAATCACATGGTTGGATCCTCTGGCCATCTGCTCCCATCCTCCAAGAGTCGTCTCATTAGCATAAACTCAGGTATGATTGAAAGGAGCTTGTTATGAATAACAAAAGATGCTCCTCTCACAACAGTCATTTCTGTGATATTCTTGCCAAAGATGTACAACCTGAATATAATCATGAGGAAATATCAGACAAACCAAACGAAAGACAATCTACAAAATAAATGGCTTCTTCTCTTCAAACATGTCAAGGTCAGGAAACACAAGAGTTGAGCAACTTACGTAGATCAAAGGAAACTAAAGACACATGACAACTAAATGCAGCGTGTGGTCCTGGTTTAGATCCTGGACCAGCAGAAAAATGTTCTTCTTTTGTAGTAAGGGTCAGAAGTGGGACAATTGGTAAGATTTGAATAAGGTCTGTAGATTATGTGATAGCAATGTCAGCATTGTTAGGCTTGTCTGATTTTGATCCTTGTACTGTGATTATAGAAGAGATATACTTTGCTTTTAGGAGATGTACACTGACATATTTAGAAGTAAAATGACATCTTGTCTGCAACTTACCTTCATATGTTTCAGAAAGAAAATTATGTATCTGTGTATAAATAGAAAAAAATAGTGACAAAGTAAATAAATATGATAAGATGTTATTTGTAGAACCTGCATATGTAGTAATTCTGTTCACTATTTTTTACATTTTGAAATTATTTCAAAATAAAAAGTTTAAAAAATAGGGAAGAGCAAGTACCCCCACTCTCCACTAATATTTAAAGAATAAAAACAGAGATGCACTTGGGATTTTGAACTTAGATATTACTTATCTGGCTAATTCTGAAGGATAGGCAGGTTTAAAAACTTGCTTTAGGAAGGGCAGAAAAGGTAAGACAATCTACTGTCTTGTTTGGTAACTGCTTAATTATTCAAATATGAATATTTTTTTCCTGTGCTGATTGTGAACTTTTGTTAAGATAGAGAAACTTCGAAGCAAAAATGTAATTCGGTTAAAGTGAATTTAGAAATCCTCATGAAATAAGAGTGCTTTTGGCCTCTGTTTGATCCTGGCAGCATGTCTAGCTGATGTCTGGGCAGTGTTTTGGAACCAGCAGGCAGTCAGGGGAAGGCCACTCCTAGGGGCCTCTTCTCTGTGGCCTGGTCGTGATTTCCCATACAGATGGGACCTGGTGAACTCTGCCAGAGGTCATCCATGACTACCAGTCCACACCTCCCAGTCATAATTTTTACGAGTATGTGATTAATAATATCCTTGAAGTTGCAAACTAACTCTCAAAGAATACCTCTACTGTCCCCGTACTATTTAAACAAGCATCTGTTCAAATAGTGTTGTCTTTCCTGGGATGTGAAAGAAAGAAACTAAATGCAAAATGGTAACTTTCAAATCTGTGTGATCCTGTTTAGTGCTTCAGTGATTCTTGCCATCTATCTGATCTTTTGAGCTCTTAGATATAAAATAATTTTCTGATTATTACCTTCTTTTGGCTTTAGGATTATTAATGGACAGTAGTTTTGGGAACAGTTAGTTGGGGCATAGGTGTTTGTTGTCTGCCATGAGCCATTATCTCACCATATTGGCCTTAGGAAGGAAAAAAAGATAACGATTTAGTTTTGCATAGTCATATATAATATTTTATTTAGAAAACATTAAAGAGAAAATGGTTTTATGTTTTGATTTTATTCTTAAAACATCATTTAGTGAGATGAAAGTCTGTATTTTTATGCTGTATTTGCTATTCAAGTAGAAAGATTTTTTAAAATTCCATGCTTCATTTATGTGCTTGATGGCTCTGTTCTTTGATATCCAAAATGTAAATTAATATTTGCTTCCAATTCCTTTGAGTTACATTTTTCTCAAATCAACACCTATTTTTCAGCGTTGGATATGGAGGACAAATACAACATATCATTTATCCTGTGAAACTGCAAGCATGTTAACTTTCTGAATGTTATCAGTCACAAATTTGGCGCATCAGAAAATAATCTCTTTTTCGTTCAAATTATCATTAACTATTTCTGAAAGCTATATTGTATTTTAGTGATGACAGAGTTTGGTTCCAACTATTTTAACATTGGCCACACAGGGAGCTAAAAAATTTATACCAGCAATAGGCTGTAACATGAAAGCCAGTAAAGTTAAATATGAAATATTGAGTATATATTTGAATAGTATTACTTCTTTCTTTCTTTTTTCTTTTTATTTTGACATGGAGTCTCACTCTGTCACCCAGGCTGGAGTGCTGTGGCACAATCTTGGCTCACTGCAGCCTCTGCCTCCCAGGTTCAAGCAATTCTCCTGCCTCAGCCTCCCAAGTAGCTGGGACTACAGGGGTGCGCCAGCCACAACACCCAGCTAATTTTTGTATTTTTAGTAGAGACGGGCTTTCACCATGTTGGTCAGGCTAGGCTCAACTCCTGACCTCGAGTGATCCACCCGCCTCGGCCTCCCAAAATGAACTGTACTATTTCTATTTAACGAGGGGAGGGAAGTTCAAAAATCCTGAGACTCCTGCTACCTTACCTACTGTTTTGCAAAAACTCTTGTAAATTGAAAAATTCTGAATTATTAATTTGTACATAAGATCAACTTTTTTGGTAAATTAAATCGTTGATGTGCCTTGGTCTAATAACTTTCATCCCTTTCAGTCCCTCCTTTAGAGTCTTATTTTTTCCAGAACTTGATTTATTGTAATATATGAATGATTTGCATATTGCTGGTTTTATTTCACATTTCTCTGTCTCACCCTGTTTTGGATTCCTTCACATATGGGGGATGTTCCCCCCATAACTAGAAGCATCTGTTTTCTGATGTATACCATCGAATCTGCCTGCTTTTCTGAACCTTAATCATTCAGACATCATCTCACAGGCATTGCAAATTTAACTTGTCCATGAATCTGCTATTTTTCTCTCAACCTGTTTCTTCTCTGCAAATGGCAACTTGTCTCATGTTGCAGAGTCACAACTTTGGTACTCATCTCCCCATTCTTTGTAGTTGTTGTTGTTGTTTTGAGACAGAGTCTCACTCTGTCACCCAGGCTGGAATGCAGTGGTGGGCCCAGGGCTCACTGCAGCCTTGACTTCCAGGGTTCAGCTGATCCTCCCACTTCAACCTCCTTGGTAGCTGGGACTACAGGCACACACTAGCACAGCCAGCTAATTTTTTGTATTTATTGTAGAGATGGGATTTTGCCATGTTGCCTAGGCTGGTCTTGAACTCCTGACCTCAAGTGATCCACCTGCCTTGGTCTCCCAAAATGTTGCACTTACAGGCATGAGCCACTGCACCTGGCCCTCATCTCCCCATTCTTGCCATCAGTCCCTGCCTGCCTCCTGAATATCCCTCAAGTCCAGCTACTTCTCCAATCTGTATTGTCAGTGTCCTAGCTGTGGACCTCAGCCTTGCCATTTTTCAGCATATCTCCGCAATTGTCCCCTGAGGAATTTTTCAATCTTCCCTCTTGCCCTTCCCCAGTCCCTTTTCCATATAACAGCCTAAGTGATTCTGGATTGTGTAAATCTAGTCATACCTGCCCTGCTTCCCATTCTAGTTGCTCTGATGGGAATGTGAAATCTGTGCATGGTCTATCACACCCTGAATGCCTTTTGGCCTTTTCACTGCACTCAGCACCATTCTCTCCTTTGCTCATACTCAGACCATGGTGTTTTCCTTTCATTCTTCTCCACAGGAATACCTGGTGGTAATCATTTGCTTTTTACCACAGTGAAATATCTCTCTCTCTCTCTCTCTTTTGTAACCAGAGATAGGGCCTCTCTGTGTTGCCTAGGCTGGAGTGCAGTGGCACTATTATAGCTCACCGCAGCCTCGAACTCCTAGATTCAAGTGATCTCCCTGCCTCTGACTCCTGAGTAGCTGGGACTACAGGTGTACCACCCTACCCAGCTAATTTTTAAATTTTTTGTTGAGGCAGGGTCTTACTGCGTTGTCCGGGCTGGTCACAAACTCCTGGCCTCAAACAGTCCTCCTGCCTCAGCCTCCCAAAGGGCTGGGATTACAGGTGTGAGCTTAATTCCTCCCTAATGTTACCATAACCTTAGCTACTCA
The DNA here is from genome assembly GCF_037993035.2 of Macaca fascicularis. Lineage (NCBI taxonomy): Eukaryota > Metazoa > Chordata > Mammalia > Primates > Cercopithecidae > Macaca > Macaca fascicularis. Next base: position 91,198,546 of record NC_088391.1, read on the forward strand.
TCTTTGGGTCCTTCTCATCTTTCTGTTTTCCTTCCCAGCCAGGAAAATCTGTGTAAGTCTCAAATGCTTTCCTCTTCCTGAAACACCAAAGCTGTCATTTCCTATGCAGGTGAACCTTTCTGGCAAGTGATATACCTCTTTTCTTTTTCAAAAGCACTCTAGTTTGTCTCTTTGTGAAACATGATCAAGGGATTAATTTCCCATGTTTTATTTAGCCTGATCTCTTTCAAGGAGCTTTTTATGTTTTTGCCTACCTAATTGTTCTCTCTAAGCATACTAGCATATTGCCTTCAATTGCTCTTCATTTTCATCTATCCAAAAGCAACACCACATTTTTTCAATGATTTCTTAGGTATATTGATGTCATTAGAAATTTCAGATGCCTTCTACTATGTTTCTCATTAAAAAAAAAAAAAAAACTTACTAAAGCCCTCTGAAACATCAGTTATTGTATATGGACCAAGTAAATCATTACCCACAGGAGAAGCATGAAATAGCTGTGTGTATCTCATGGGCATGCGCTATAGAAGATCTGTGTGTGTATGTACATAAAGCAATCTATAAGGTATCTATATGTATGTAGTGAACAATATGATCGATTCTGATATATGTAACTTTTTCTATGGAATATTCATGTATCTAAAGGAATAGGATTAATTTGAATTTGTGAAAGTTTTCTAAATGTTTTGAGGTAGTTTTGTAAATTGAGATTAGCTTTTATAAAATTTAGATATATAGCATCTGTTGAGTCAGGAACGGAAATGCTCAGGATTTTCCATATGGTTGTGGATATCGTCTAGTATAAAAGAGATGCATAGGAAAATGCCTGGGCAGGTATACGTGTTAAGCTGTTATCATTGGCTAGCTTACAGATGGAAAGTCATATTGAAAAGGTGTGCCCTGCTCACTCAGACACATGCACTAGGGTACAGGATAACCTGCTGTAACAAAGACTTATAAATCCAGTGGGATAAATAAGAGAGACATTTATTTATCTCTCATGTAACTGTCTGGTCCATGCTGCTAGGAGGGCAAGTCAGCCTCATGAGGTCATTCAAAGATACACACACCCATCCTGATGTGCCACTCCATTTGAATTGCCAAAACTGAGTTTCTGACCTGTTGGAAACCCATAATAGGAGGAGAAGAAAGGAAGCCCAAGCAAGCAATTTTAAAATAAGTGAGTGAGTCAGAAGTTGCGTACTTCACTTTAGCTTACCTTCCTTTTTCTAGGAATTAGTTTGTCATGCCTAGCTACAAGCTAGATGGGAAAGTAGAGTCTGTGTCTGGGTGTCTTTTGCTCAGCCAAAACTCTATTACTGTGGAAAAATGAAAAGCAGGTTTTAGGAGAAACTAGCAGTCTGTCACAATAAACCTCTACATCTTAAAAATTGTTTATATATTATTATATATATGTAACTATTGTGATGTATAATGTACTAAACATTAGGTAAACTATTCAGTGTCTCTGGATTACAATTTTCTTTTTTTTTTTCTGTTTTTTAAAAAATTTTTTATTTTTTTCTTTTAGAGATAGAGACTTTCTCTGTTGCCCAGACTTGGGTACAGCGGTGCAATCATAGCTTACTATAACCTCGAAGTCCTGGGCTCAAGTGATCCTCCTGCCTCAGCCTCCCAAGTACCTGGGACTGTAGGCATATGACACCATTCCCAGCTAATTTTCTGTTTTTATTTTTTGTAGAGACAGGGCCTTGCTATGTTGCCCAGGCTGGTCTTGAACTCCTGACCTCAAGTGATCTCTCACCTTGGCCTCCCAAAGTGCTGGACTTAAAGGTGTGAGCCACTGCACCCAGCACAGTTTTCTCATTTTTAAGGTCCCATTTATCTTTGTAGTTTACTTATTCTATTATTAGTTGTGCAGTTTGCCAAGAGCAGGTACCATATTGTGTGCTCTCATTTTCCTTCCCATGATATCTAATTGCTGCATGAGTAATAGGTGTAGAATAAATGTTGATGGATATAGATAGGTTTGCTCAGATTAAAGGGCTAGATAGTAAATGTTTTAGACTTTGTGGGATACAAGGTTTCTGTTACAACTGCTTGACTCTACTGTTAACAACATGAAAACAGCCACATGTAAACAAACCAGGCTGGCTGTGTTCTAATAAAACTTTATTTACAAAATAGGTAGAAGGCTAGATTTGGCCTTCAGGCCATATTTTGCCAACCATTGTGTTACAGGAAAGTTACACCTTCCAAATAGATATAGGTATAAACTTAGATTTCAGGAGCTTTTTTTTTTTTTTTTTTTTTTTTTGAGATGGAGTCTCACTCTGTCACCCAGGCTGGAGTACAATGGCGCGGTCTCAGCTCACTGCAACCTCTGCCTTCTGGGTTCAAGCGATTCTCCTGCCTCAGCCTCCCGAGTAGTGGGATTACAGGCTTCTGCCACCACACCTGGCTAATTATTGTATTTTTAGAAGAGACGAGGTTTCACCATATTGGCCAGGCTGGTCTCAAACTGCTGACCTCATGATCTGCCCTCCTCGGCCTCCCAGAGTGCAGAGATTATAGGTGTGAGCCACTGTGCCTGACCAGGAGCTCCATTCTTAACAGAAAACAAAACTGAAAGTTAGGTCAGTGCTGAAGCTTAGGATGCAAGGAAAACTTATGTCTGATGTTTCATTAATTACATTTTGTCTCATGTTCTTTGTTTATTCCCATATAACAGGATAGTAATATTCTCTTTTGAGAGCCTGGCATTACATTAAGCATTATCTCATTTATACCTGATAACAATTATGCATAATAGGTTCTATTATTGTTATCAGTTTACAAATGAGGAAACTAAAGCTTTGAGAGGTTAACTAACTTACCTCAGGTAAGAGGTAGACCTGGTATTTGAACTTGACTATCTGATTCTTTCCTTACTTTATGGTTATTGTTGCAAAAGTGGGGATTCTGTGTGACTTTAATAGTAAGATCAGAATCATAATTTGTAGGTTTCTTATGCAGCGTAATGGTACAGATTAGAACCATACAAAAGTGGACTAAAGAAATAGGAAGGAATGAACAAACCTCTGTTTACTTTGACTTCAGCTGTCATGCTGCAGTCACCTGCTCTTCTTGTGGAAGCCTGATGTAATTCCTGCCTTCCCTGGATGTGACATGCTTCCTCCCATTTCCTTTCACTCCTGTGTAACATCTTTGTAATCTGGAATGACCAAGATTAGATACTTCATTCTTCATAAAGCCTTCCTGCATCCTAGAACTCTCCCAACACTATTAGTATCCTCTTGTGGCAGTTACCTTTTTGATTTTACAGTTGACCCTTGAACAACACTGGTTTGAACTGTGCAAGTCCATTTATCCTGGATTTTTTTTTTCAATAAATATATTCTAAAATTATTTGAAGATTTGTGACAATTTGAAAAAGCTTTCAGACAAACCATATAGCCTAGAAGTACCAAAGAAAGAAAAAGGTATATCATGAATACATAAAATATAGAGAGATACTAGTCTATTTCATCATTTGCTATTATAAAATATACACAAATCTATTATAAAAGTTAACATTTATCAAAACTTACACAGAGACCATACATGGTGCCATTCAAAGCAGAGAGAAATGTACACAAACAGTAAAGACACAGCATGAAATCATAACCACATTAAGCTTCACTGTAATACATACTGTACTACTGTATAGTTTCAGAGCCACCTACTGTTGCTATTGGAGTGAGCTCAAGTGTTGCGAGTATCTGCTTAAAACACCGTGCGATGCCAATCACCGCTGTGTGATCAGTTCTCTCTCCAGTAAATTGTGTATGGCAGTAAAAAGTCATCGCTTATGGTTCTGGCGTAGTTTTCATCATGTTTAGTGCAAACCATAAACCTTGAATAACACCATGGAATCCATACAAAGTGCTACTAGTAATGCTGGAGGTCCTCCCAAGAAACAGAGAAAAGTCATGACATTATGAGAAAAAGTTGAATTACTTGATAATGTGTGGTAGCTTGAGGTCTGCAGATACAGTTTCCTGTCATTTCAAGATAAATGAATCCCGTGTAAGGACCATTGTAAAAGAAAATAAAATGAAATTCATGAAGCACTTGCTGCAACTACACCAGCAGGTGTGAAAATCTTGCACTTTTTGTGAAACACCTTTCATTTCATATTGAAGATGCAGCTTTTATGTGCGTGGAGGATTGCTATAAGAAAGGCATTCCCATAGACTCGAATATGACTGTCTATGGGAAAAGTGAAGTTGTTATATGGCAACTTGAAGCAAAAGGAAGGTGGAGGGATATAAAGCTGGATAATGTATTGCCAACCAAGGATGGTTTGATAATTTTAGAAAGAGATTTGGCTTTAAAATGTGAAGACAAAATGTGAAGGGGAAGCTGCTTCTGCCAACCGAGAAGCAGCAGATGAGTTCCAAGACACCGTTAAGAAAATCATTGAAGAGAAAGGATATCTGCTGAACAGGTTTTAAATGCAAACACAAGCGCCTTATTCTGGGGGAAAAAAAGCCACAGGGAACATTTCTTAGGAAAAGAAGCAAGCACGAGGAGTTAAGACAGTGAGGAATAGGCTAACTCTGTCTGTTGTTCTGTGCAAAGGCAGTCAGGTTTACGATCTGCACTTATCTGTGAAGCTGCTCATCTCCTCGCCTTGAAGGAAAATGATACGCACCGGCTGCCAGTCTTCTGGTTGTACAACAAGAAGGCCTGGACCGTGAGAACCCTTTTTATGGATTGATTCCATTGATGCTTGGTCCCTAAAGTCCGGAAGTGCCTTGCCAGTAAGAGACTGTCTTCTGAAGTTCTTTTGATATGGACAGTGCCCCAGCCACCCAGAACACATGTTTAACATCGAAGGCATCGAAGTGGCCTGCTTCTCCCCAAACCCAACAAGTCTAATTCAGCCTCTAGCTCAGGGTATTGTAAGGACCTTTCAGGCTCATTATCCACAGTGCTATATGGAAAGGATCATCGACACCATGGAAGAGAAAAAGTCTGGAAAGATTACAGCACTGAAGATGTATTGTTGTCATATAAAAAGCTGTGAAAGCTATCAAGCCCAAAATTTTTGCTGGAGAAAACTTTGTCTGGATGTTGTGCATGACTTCATAGGATTTATGAAAGAGGCAACCAAGGAAATCATGAAAGAGATTGTGGATTTGACATGAAAGGTGGAGTGGGGGGTAAAGGGTTTTAAGGTACGGATCTTAGAGGAATCCAAGAGTGAATAGACACTGCACCCAAGGAATTAACAGAAAATGACTTGATGCAGATAAATCCTTCCGAATCAGTGCCAGAGGATGAGGAAGAAGACATAGAAGAAGCAATGCCAGAAAACAGGCTCACATCAGAGTGTGGCAGAAGGATTCCGATTACTCAAGACTGATGTTGACTTATTTTATGACATAGACCCTTCTGTGATACTGGCAGTAAAACTAACACAAACAGTGGAAAAAGGATTGAACTCATATAGAAACATTTTTAGAGAAATGAAAAAGCAAAAGCAGAGAAAAATTACAAAGTATATTCATAAAGTTATACCGAGTGTGCCGCCTCTCCTACCTCCCCTTCCACCTCCTCCACCTCTCCTGTCTCTGCAACCCCTGAGACAGCAAGACCAGCCTCTCCTCTTCCTCCTTCTCCTCCGTCTGCTCAACATGAAGAGGAGGAGGAAGACTATTACGATGATCCACTTCCACTCAATGAATAGTAAACATATTTTCTCTTGTGATTTCCTTCATAACATTAGCTTTATTGCAAGACTACAGTATTTAATATATATAATGTACGAAACGTGTAATCGACTATATTTTCAGCATGGGTTTCAGTCAACAGTATGTTATTAGTGTTTACTTTTTTGGGGGCATCAAAAGTTATGTGTGGATTTTTGTATGTGCAGGAGGTCGGCACCCCTAACGCTCATGTTATTCAGTCATCACCTGTACTTTGAAATTGTCATTGTGTACTAGGCTCAATTTTTATCTACTAGATTACATGCATCTTTAAAAAATGACTTATTGAGGTATACTTGATGTAATAAATTTCTAATATTCAAAGTATTCAATTTTATGAGTTTTGACATACATATCCACCTGTGAAACCATTACCACAGCCATGGTGTTGAACGCTTCTTTCACCTCCCGGAGTTTCCTTATGGTCTTTGCCATTTACCCTCCCTCTACCCCTTTCCCAGTGTAATCGCATGATCTGCTTTCTGTCGCTGTAGGCTCGTTTGCATGTCCTAAAATTTTGTATTAATGGAATTATACATTATTATGCATTCTTTTTGGTCTTGCTTTTTAAACTCAGCATAATTATTTTTAGATTCATCCTTGTTATTTCATATGTTATTGACTCTTTTTGTGTATATGTGGAATAGAATTCCATTGTATGGACAAACCCACTTTTGTTAATTCATCTGCCTGTTGATGGAGATTTAATTGTTTCTAGGTTTTGATTATAGTAAATAAAGCTGCTATTAAACTTTGTATGTAAGTCTTTGTATAGACATATGTTTTTATTTAACTTGACTTAATACACAGGAGTGAGTTGTCTGAATCAGTGAGTATATGTTTAACTTTTCCAGAAACTACCAAACCGTTCCAAAGTATGTGTATCATTTTATATTGCCACCACAGTGTGACAATTCTCCTTGTTCCATATCCTGACTGGCACTTGCTATTATCTGTCTTTTCACTTTGGCCATCTAAATTGGTATATTGGTGGCAGCTCATTGTATTTCTTTAACAATAATGATGTTGAACAATTTTTCCTATGCTTAGTGGACATGTTGACTGTTTTTTTTTTTTTTTTTTACTTGGTTTGTTTTTTGTCTTATAATTGTGTTGTAAGTATTCTTTATATATTTGTAGATACAACTCCCTTGTCCAATATATGTATTGTGGGCCAGAATTGGTGGCTTATGCCTGTAATCCTAGTACTTTGGGAGGCCAAGGTGGGTGGATCACTTGAGCCCAGGAGTTCGAGACCAGCCTGGGCAACATAGCAAAAACGTGTCTCTACAAAAAAATATAAAAATTAGCTGGGCGGCTGGGTGCCGTGGCTCATGCCTGTAATCCTAGCACTTCAGGAGGCCAAGGCGGGCAGATCACGAGGTCAGGAGATAGAGACCAACCTGGCCAACCTGGTGAAAACCCATCTCTAGTAAAAATACAAAAATTAGCTGGGTGTGGTGGCGTGTTCCTGTAATCCCAGCTACTCAGGGGGCTGAGGGAGGAGAATTGCTTGAACCCGGGAGGCAGAGGTTGCAGTGAGCGGAGATTGTGCCATTGCACTCTAGCCTGGCAACAGAGCGAGACTCCGTCTCAAAGAAAATAAAACAAAACAAATTAGCTGGGCATGGTGGCATGCATCTGTGGTCCCAGCTAGTTGGGAGACTGAGACAGGAGGATCCCTGAGCCTGGGAGGTTGAAGCTTCAGTGAGCCAAGATTGCACCACTGCACTCTGACCTAGGCGATAGAGTGAGACCCTGTCTCAAAAAAAAAAAATATATATATAGTAATAATAATATATTTAATGTGAATATTTTCTCTCAGGCTATAGTTTGCCATTTTATTTTCTTAATTGCCTCTTTTGAGGAGCAGACTTTAAGTTTGATGATGTACAGTTTGTCAATATTTTTATAGTTCATGGTTTTTGTGTAATAAGAATCTGTTGCCTACCTTAAGGTAACAGATTTTTCCTCCATAGTTTCTATTATAGTTATTAAAATAGTTTTAGGTTTGTGATTCATTTGGAGTTAATTTTTTGTCTGTGTTGTTAGGTGTTAGGGTTGAGGTTATTTATTTATTTTTTTTTTGAGATGGTGTCTAGCTCTTTCGCTGAGGCTGGAGTGCAGTGGTGTGATCTCGGCTCACTGCAACCTCCACCTCCCAGGTTCAAGTGATTCTCCTGCCTCAGCCTCCCAAGTAGCTGGGATTACAGGCACCTGCTACCACGCCCAGCTAATTTTTGTATTTTTAGTAGAGATGGGGTTTCACTGTGTTGGCCAGGCTGGTCTTGAACTCCTTACCTCATGATCTGCTTGCCTTGGCCTCCCAAAGTGCTGGGATTACAAGTGTGAGCCACCGTGCCTGGCTTTTTTTTTTTTTTTTTATTTGGTCCAAATGGTTAGCTGGTTGTTCTAGTACCATTTATTGAAACGACATTTATTAGGTTGGTGTAAACATAATTGCTGTTTTTGCATTGCTGAAATTTGCTGTTTGATATTGGAATACATTCTTAAATAGATGTGGTTATGTTATACATCATTTTAATGTACATTTCTTGCTTTGTTTCTTTTTTTTTTTTTTTTTTTTTTTTTTGAGACAGAGTCTCGCTCTGTCGCCCAGGCTGGAGTGCAGTGGCCGGATCTCAGCTCACTGCAAGCTCCGCCTCCCGGGTTCACGCCATTCTCCTGTCTCAGCCTCCCAAGTAGCTGGGACTACAGGCGCCCGCCACCTCGCCCGGCTAGTTTTTTGTATTTTTAGTAGAGACGGGGTTTCACCGTGTTAGCCAGGATGGTCTTGATCTCCTGACCTCGTGATCCGCCCGTCTCGGCCTCCCAAAGTGCTGGGATTACAGGCTTGAGCCACCGCGCCCGGCCTGTTTCTTTTTTGCTAATGACTTACTACTTGCTGTTTATTTTATATTTAGAGTATGGAAATGATGTTAGACAAAAAGCAAATGTGAGCAATTTTCTTATTTGAGTTCAAAATGGTACGTAAAGAGCAGAGACAACTTCGCATGTCAGCAATGCATTTGGCCCAGAAACTGCCAATGAACATACAGTGCAGTGATGGTTCAAGAAGTTTTGCGAAGGAGATGAGAACCTTGAAGATGAGGAGCTTAGTGGCCAGCCTTCGGAAGTTGATAGCAACCAATTGAGAGCAGTTGTCGAAGCTGATCCTTTTATAACTACATAAGAAGTTGCTGAAGAACTTAGTGTCAGCCATTCTATGGTCATTTGGCATTTGAAGCAAATTGGAAAGATGAAAAAGCTCCACAAGTGGGTGCCTCATGAGCTGACTGAAAATTAAAAAAATCGTCATTTTGAAGTGTAGTCTTTTCCTGTTCTACACAACAATGAACCATTTTTTGGATTGTGACGTGTGAGGAAAAGTGGATTTTTATATGACAGCCAGCGATGATCAGCTCAATGACTAGACCAAGAAGAAGCCCCAAAGCACTTCCCAAAGTCATACTTGCACCAAAAGAAGGTCATGGTCACTGTTGGGTGGTCTGTTGTTGGTCTGATCCACTACAGCTTTCTGAATCCTAGTGAAACCATTACATCTGAGAAGTATGCTCAGCAAATCTATGAGATACACCCAAAACTGCAATGCCTGTAGCTGGTGTTGGTCAATGGAAAGGGCCCATGTTTTCTCCATGACAGCACCCAACTGCACGTTCCACAACCAATGCTTAAAATTTGAACAAGTTGGGCTATGAAGTTTTGCCTCATCCGGCATATTCACCTGACCTCTTACCAGCTGACCACCACTTCAAGCATCTCAACAACTTTTTGCAGGGAAAATGCTTCCACAACCAGCAGGATGCAAAAAATGCTCTCCAAGAGTCCGCCAAATCCCAAAGCATGGATTTTTACGCTACAGGAATAAACAAACTTATTTCTTATTGAGAAAAAGGAGCTGATGTAATGGTTCCTATTTTGATTGATAAAAATGTGTTTCAGCCTAGTTTTGATGATTTAAAATTCATGGCCCCAAACCACAATTACTTTTGCACCACCCTAATACAGCCTGTTGACTTGACTTGGCAATACCAAGCTTCTTAAGTTTATATTTACTGTTTTATTGATACCACAAGTTCAGATATTTTTTGTTGTTAATAGAAGTCAAGGAAATAAGTAATCTTGAATGGTTTCTGCTAGGTCATAGAACAATGATGATAAATTTCCCCACATTATCAGAATTCCATTTTTCACTGATTCATTGTTCTTCAATTTGATATCATTTTACTTTTAGGTGTTACACATAATATTGCGTTACTTCGAGAGGTGATAATCAACTCACGCTTTGTAAAAGGAGACATCAGCACCAAATTTCTCTCTGACGTGTATCCTGATGGCTTCAAAGGTTTGTATGCAGTAAAAATATTTTAGTGTTTTAAAGTTGTTATTTTTATACTTTATTGTAATACATAATTTCATTCTATTTTGAAATTAAGGCCTTTTGGCTATATTATACTTAATTAGCATTTTTAGAACATGCAAGACTGTTTACATTCATGATTTTGAGTATTTATGGGTGACTCAAGAGTGTGATAATCTGCAGTCTTGTGGAGGGCAGAATTCAACCATATGGAATGTTCTATGAGTCCAGTGTTTTGAAGCCAAACATGTAGATAGATGATTAGCCTACCTTTTTGGTTTCTGAAAATCAAATCAGATTTGTATTTTCTACTGAGGTGAGTATATAAGGACCTCTTCTAAAGTGATTGTTAAAAGATATGTTTATGAAAATAGCACAGAATATTTCAGAAAACCAGATTCTAGTCCTATTAATGAAAATCTAGGAAGATGATGATTTTATTCTGAAAAATGAAGTTTTGAATAAAGTAATGAGTGGAATGTGAAATTAACACTGCAAAGTTCTCAGCGAGCATTTCCAGGTAGTAGAAAAATTGCTCATCAAGTGAGAGATAGAGAAAACCCTTTAGTGAGCATTCAAAATATAGTTAATATAAGATATCAAAAGATAAACAAGATTTAGATGAGACTTAATAGAAATGTTATTCAGGTGAAAGCCTCTACATACATTTTTAATGAGCTAGCTAGTGATGTATGAAGGTTAGATAGTCTGTCCCACATTTCAAGTGTTCTTTATATCCATTAAAGTGTTTTAATGTAAAATGACTCACATTCATGTTAGGAGCTATATATAGATTCAGGTCAAGTTGATGTCGTTGAGTTGTTGAATGCATTTATAAAGCAGTTTTCCACTCAGAATTTATAATACAGAGTTTTCATAAGACTCAACAGAGATAACTGATTTGAATATTCTTTTAAAACTGTAGTGTTATAGAGTTTTATTAAGGCAGATGAAGAATGGCTCTGATTTGGGATCTTAAAACAAAAACTAATGATTTATTAGGTTGTTTTTCCTAAACTTTTGAATTTTTAAAAATACAAAATAAAATACAACCAGGATAGTAGTTTTATACTTTTGTGATTATTCTTTTAGTATTTGTTGGTTTAATGAGGCTAAGAACCCCTTAGGTCATTGCTTTTCATTTTATCCCTAGCACAAAACATAATAGATACTAAGTATTTGTTGAATTAATAAAAAAAAAGAAATCTTACCCATAGTATTGATGAGAAAGGATTACTTTGGATTTTTTTTTTTTTTTTTTTTTTTGAGATGAAGTTTTGCTCTTTTGCCCAGGCTGGAGTGCGGTGGCACGATCTTGGCTTACTGCAACTCCGCCTTCCGGTTTCAAGTGATTCTCCTGCCGTAGCCTCCCGAGTAGTTGGGATTACAGGCGTGTGTCACCACACCCGGCTAATTTTTGTATTTTTAGTAGAGACGAGGTTTCACCATGTTGGCCAGGCTTGAACTGGATCTCCTGACCTTGTGATCTGCTGGACTCGGCCTCTCAAAGTGCTGGGATTACAAGCATGACCACCGTACCTGGCTGCTACTTTGGATGTTTTTAATCATTTATACATGTATCCAGATAACCAGTTCTTTCTATTTTGATACTAACATTTAGTTTCTTGCCCTTCCTAAAATTTTAATTAAAAGTTGTAGTACGTTTTGAAGTGGACTTAGGACTTGCATGTTTTCATGTCTGCCTGGCTAATTCAGTGATAGTGATAAGACAGGAAACAGTGGGCAGAAGGAGAAAGCAGGGAAAAACTATAGAGAACCTTTAGAACAAACGTATGCGTGTATGGGTATTTATATAGATACACATATACACATTTATATATAAGTCTCTATATATGTATGTATGGCAAAGTATTGCAGAGAAGAAGAAAATGGGGCATTTAAATTTTCTAATCAGAGTTGGTTACTATGTGCTGGACTGTTAGCAATAATAGAGAATATCCCAAATCCTCTAGACAAGGGATCCCCTTCAAACTCAGAAATATACTTAAACCTAAGTATTGCAGTTTTCTGTGGTGCATATAATATATTACATTTCTTTTTTGGTAAGGAATTAACAGCTTGGACACCATAATTTTGTTTTTTATGCTTAGACCAGATAGGAACACAATTTAAAAAATTGTCATACATTGCTTTTAGCAATAATTTAGTTGAAGCCTTCATTTTACATGTGAGGAAACTAGAGCTCTGAGATACCCGTAAAGCTAAATGACCAATAAGATAATAATGCCACGAATTGAACCTAGGCTTATTCAACTCCTATTTGAGTAGTCTTTGAGTTATGCTGAGATTCAAATTCATAAATCACTAATGTTTTCAATCAGGGTTTGCTACTTGTTATATTGCCTCTAAATATTTTAGAAACACACTCCTATATTTGCCATTCTTAATGTCTCCCTCTTATTTTATTTTCTCGTTATTTTCATGTCATTTGTTCTTTGAATGGTTACTGTCTCTCATTCTTCTTCAGATTGCTGTATTTCTCATTCTCCATTTTCCCCCCAGATCAGGTCTTAGATATATTAAACTGTATCGTCTTTGACTGTTTGATATATGTGCCCTAGAGACCGCAGGAAGTGGTAACTACAGTTAATCCAGGATCCTCTCCATATGTTTGGGGCCAGGTCATTTTGCCCCTTTGGGGTTCCCCATCTGCTTCCCATCTGTCCAGCTGTCCTAGGCACTATTATAGGCAAGCACCTATTTTTATGACTGCATTAACATTTTCTATTGTATATGTTTATTATCCCACATTTATGTGGATGTAAACTAAGACAGTTTTACTAGAGATTCTTAGAGTTAAACTTTGAAACGATTGCTTCTAAAATTAAAAAATAGGATACATGAGAAATTATTCTTGTCATTTCTTTAGATGTGAATGTTGAAAAGCTGTTTCCCTTGATTCTGAAAAATAAATGGAATATGAGGAAGAAGGTATCTTAAGAACTATAATTTCATTTGGCCTATAATGAACATTTTGGGCTTATTTCTCTGATACTTTCCTATACTTCAACCTCGAGCCTCATCAAAAGAAATTGTCAGATTTATCTCTTTCTTTTAAGAAGTTACAGATCTTCTGGTAAAAATTTCATTCAACACAGAAAGTATATAATTACTTATACTTCTGTTTTTTCTGTTGAATTTAGTCAAGTATGTCTACACTTTTAAAAATACTACTATGATATTTGGACTGAATTCAATCATTAATTCAACAAATAATTGGCCGGGCGCGGTGGCTCAAGCCTGTAATCCCAGCACTTTGGGAGGCCGAGACGGGCGGATCACGAGGTCAGGAGATCGAGACCATCCTGGCTAACACGGTGAAACCCCGTCTCTACTAAAAATACAAAAAACTAGCCAGGTGAGGTGGCAGCGCCTGTAGTCCCAGCTACTCGGGAGGCTGAGGCAGGAGAATGGCGTAAACCCGGGAGGCAGAGCTTGCAGTGAGCTGAGATCCGGCCACTGCACTCCAGCCCGGGCTACAGAGCAAGACTCCGTCTCAAAAAAAAAAAAAAAAATAAATAAATAAAAAACAAATAATTGGTGTAGGCTGTAGAAGAAAATCAAAGATGGGTATATTTTACCTGCTCTTAATGAGCTGACATCATGAGAGAAATAGTCACGTAAAGCACCAGCTGTACTACAGGACGGGATAAAGCAAGTGCCTGGTAAAGATGTGAGCAAAGTATCTTGATAGAAGAGCAAAAACAAAAACAAAAACAAAAAACGAAAACAAAACGAAACAAAACAAAAAACACCCAAAACCCAGTTCCATTTGAGGGAATCAAGAATGACTTTAAGGATGAGGTAGCATTTAGACTATTGGAATACCTCTCCACGGACTCTCCATGGGAGCTGGGCTGCACTTGTGAGAGCCATGTGTGCACATCTTCATAAGCCAATCCCCTTTGAAGTTGGTGGTTTGAAATCAGCCATGAAGAATGTATTTACTGTAAGGAAATTGGTTGTACCCTGTGGCTTTTCTCCTTCCCACACACCTCATTTGTTTGTTAAGCATTTACCAGCAAACCACTGCCTGACTCTTTGGCCTGCATATTGAGCAGAGTCCCTGGTATAAAAAGGAAAAGGATTACTCATCTAGGGAGGAAGACCTAGAAGACTCACTAAGGACAGGTGGTGCTTAGTTTTAGAGCTGCTGTTGTAGGAGGCAGATGACTGTGCTTACTGAAAAATAGGAAGAACACTTAAAAATACTGAATTAGAGGAGAAAGACATAATGAACTAAAAATCTGTGATTTTTCTAAATAAAACAATTCAGCAGTCAATGTGGAAGGTAGGATGGTCACTACTAAGATCCAAATTAGCGACTCAAAGGAATAAATAGAAGTATCTCAAAATACGTAGCAAAAAGGTAAAGAGAATGAAATCATGTGGAAAATGATAAAGATATGGAGGGAAGATCCAGAAGATTTTACACATAAATGCATACTAGGAGTTCCATGAAAAGAAAAATGGGAATGAAGGATATTTTTAAAGAAATAATAGAAAGTGTTTTCTCACTGTTCTTAAGAAAGTGTTAGGTACTCTTGGAAAGAGTCACTGAGATTCAGACAGGATTAATTTAAAAATTAACTCCACTAGGCATATAAAAAAAATACTTTTTTAAAGCTTCCAGAAGAAAAGAAAGAAGATGCAAGGAATGTACAGTGAGATTATGTTCATACTCTATAAACTGGAAGTTAGAAATCTTAGAATAGTGTCTGCTACATAGGAAGGAATTTGACTCAAGAGTACTATACCCAGCTAAGATATCATCATCAATATAAACAAAGTTGTTTTCAGTTAAATAAGGATTCAGAACTATTTTACCATAGATATTCCTTTTGAGGAAATTGCTAAAGAAAATACTTTAACCAGTTTTGAGGTAAGATGATAGCTTAAAAATATACACATTTTTTTGCCCTATCCCCAAATCTACTGACTTGAGTTTTTAAAGACACAAGCCCACTAGGAAAAAGAAAGGAAATAGCATTTGGTAAAATGAAAAGCTGAAAGATGATTCTTAACTGACTTAGTAACCTAAGAAAGTTGAATCCTAAGCTGACAATGGAGAAACTGAGAAGAAGTAGCTCATTACCACTGCAGAACCCTTCAGAAGTCTCAATAATTATTAGCTCCAGGTACCCTAGGAAATTCCTAAAGAAGCACTACTGGCCTAAAATCTCTGTAAAGTTTTCTCCATATCACTTCCTTCACTCTTCAGAGTAAGGCGACTCTCTCTCCCTCATCCTGGTTAAAGCTTTCAGATTCTTCTCTGCAGAGGATAAAAACAAGGGGGCACCAGGCACAGGAGGACAAAGAATTGAGGGAACATGGACATACTAAATGTGACACTCCCTGTCCCAGCCTTCATTCCTCAGTTGATTCCCAGGATACTGGCAGACACACAGGTATGCACAGACATGAGAGTAGAAGATCCTTGAAAAATCTAACCCCCAGTGAGATTACCTAAAGATTCCCCAACAGAATAGTCCAGCCACATTACCCTACAGACAAAGCTGCCAATGGTCAACAAGCCATAGCCCACAAAGAGAGAACGGGCCTGGCTCAGAATCAGGACCTCTATCCGCATTATTTAATACAACACTATGGCCGGGCGCGGTGGCTCATGCCTGTAATCCCAGCACTTTGGGAGGCTGAGTGGGGCGGATCACCTGAGGTCGGGAATTCGAGACCAGCCTGACTAACCTGGAGAAACCCCGTCTCTACTAAAAATACAAAATTAGCCGGGCGTGGTGGCATGTGCATGTAATCCCAGCTATTCGGGAGGTTGAGGCAGGAGAATCGCTTGAACCCAGGAGGTAAAGGTTGTGGTGAGCCGAGATCGTGCCACTGCACTCCAGCCTGGGCAACAAGAGCAAAACTCTGTCTCAAAAAACAAAAACAAACAAACACACAGAAAAACCAGAAAACACTACATTTAATGGGAACCGATGCATAGCTGTTAAAATAAATGGTAGACCTAAAACCACTCGGGAAACACGCAGGTCAGGCTTCTTGAAAACTGCATCATGCCAGTGAGGGTGGCCAGTAGCATCAGGGTCATAGTGGCATGTCACAAAGCTTGTGGGTGCTGCTACATGGTTTTGAACTCCAGTAATTAGTGGCTTAATGAACAAGGAGAGGAGATAATAAACATATAGGGGTTGGGACTTTTACTTGAAATTATCTCCCCAGAAGTTTAAGAAGGTAATAGTTGTGAGGAGGAAGTTTTTCTCCTTTCAGTCACAAATACTTATAGAGCCTGTTGGATCAAAGGTTGTGCTCTAGGCTCTGGGAATACAGAGGTAAAATTGTCAAAAAGCCTAAGGCTTTTAAAACCAAGAGCTGCAGCTTTTTCCAGACATGTCCTCACTGAAGAGCCCACTGTGCCCAGCCTCGTTGACAGCGCAGTAGAGGCTCTAAGCTTGAATGCTGTGAACGTTCCAAGCTGGGTTTAAGAAAGCCTTAGAACTCCATCTAGACCTGTAACAAGTACAAGTGACTTGGTCCTCTGAAGAGTGCTCGAGGCTGCATGTGTCCCGCATGTGAGGCTGGAGTGCTCAGTCCTTCTGCCTCCTCAACACCTGTATTCCACATGCACCCAGCAGCATCCTCTCAGTCTTCTCCGTCAGATTTGGGGGAGAGGGGAACCAAGTGTTGGATTACAGCACTCTTGGTTTACTTTCACACTCGCCGAAAGGGGTGGGAAGAATTGGAGAGCTTTTTAAATACGTACTGTGCCCCCAAGTTTCAGGTGCGTAGGATTCATCAGTGAACAGAAAAAGGAGCTGCCCTCATGGGACTTACATGAGGTTAACAGGCAGCAGGTTAACAGGCAGCATGCATTCCCAGCTCCCCTCATGGCAGCCAGGCAGGGTTTACAGATTAGAAGCTACTCAGAAAAGGGAATGAGGTACATTCGCCTTAGCTTACTAGCCCAGAATGCAGTGTCGGTGTGTCTGACTCAACACCAAACTGGTCCACCGCCCCCAGAGGGCAAACAGGGGAGACCATTCAAAAGGAGCTAAAGGTCAGAGCCAGGGAAGACACGCCTTACTTAGTATCAGGCTGCAGGGGAGCTTGCAGAGATCGAGGCCACTCTGGCCTGTGATCAGGAGTAGCATTATGCTAGAATCGTTATAAGAATAGGTCAGTTATGATCAGACTTCTTATACAGAGCCTGTTGGAACCGAGTACCCCCCTTTTGAAGTGGAATAGCAATAAAATGCTTGAAGTTGACGTGCATCATATCAGTTTGCGTGGGAGATGTTATGAATGATGGTCCATTTTATTTGGGAGACCGCTCTTGATATTGCTTGGATCCGGGCACTAACAGTTGGTTAGACTAGATGAAATACTGATTGAGCTCTTGCAGTGAATGGGTTCCCCTAATGCACTGCCTCTTCCCTTGCTGATGGTATATACTGTGCATATGTGTCTAAAGAACTGACTTGTAAAGGACTTTGATTGTGAACCACCATGAGAAATACATTTTACATCCGGCCATAGTATACACGCATATAAACACACACAACATTGTCATGTAAAATACTGTGTTTAAAGTGCTCTGATAATTTGTCTTGCTGTACATGACACATTAAGCTGGCTTCATGAACTACTAAACAGTTTCTTTACACAGTTCGATCAATATCAGTCCAGAACAGTTGTATTCAAAGTGAAATCTGCTGACTGGTAGCATCAGCATCACCCTGGAACTTGTTAGAAATGCAGATTATTACCTCTTGCCCGCATACCTTTTACCAGTCAGTCCGCTGGTGAAGCACACGCAGCACCTTTAGTCCAGGTGATTCTGATGTTTGGTGAAGTTTGAGAAGCACTGGTTCTTTTTACACTCCAGAGAGCTTTTGTGATTATATGTATTGATATTTGCCACATTATAAATTAAAACTGAGGAACTTGAAAATATTTACTCATTTGTTCTGAAAGTAATAGTAATAAATCTATTATGTGTTGACATGAGAGCAGTGATGTCATCACACAATATGTGTCCCTTGGATCTGGGAACCTCTGCAGTATACTCTTGAGAAAACTAGAGTTAAAAAAGCAAATACGTTTTAGTAGTTGTATGAAAATCGTTTGACCTTGGAAGGACTCCTGGGGACTCCCAGTTGTTGGCAGGTCACGCTATGAGAACTGTTCTTCTCAACTATGTGTTTTGACAAGACTGAGACCAAATTTTTGTAATACTTCTCATATAGAGTAATTATGTAATCATATGGGATGTTTTCATCACTGCTTAGGTGTCTGGGGAGAATGAGGAACTTTCCAATGCCCGTAAGAGTATGGTTTATTAGGCCATCGTGAGGATCTAGGATTGAATTCCCAGAACCAGGTGGTAGATCCCATATTTGTATTATGTTTTATGTAATGTCTAGGTTTGTCTCAAAGAGGGTGGCTTACCTGTGCTCTCCTTGCCCTTCAGGGAGCAGATAGATTACTTCCCTGTGGAAAATTGTGCTGTAGATATTGAAAGCATTTGTATCTTAATTTTGAATGTTTTTAGTCTTATTTGTATTTTGAGTGATTTTTAGACATAATGCTTAAATTACTTCATTTCTTCCAAATAAGTTTAGGCAACTAGTTTTTTTTCTTTTTTTGAATCGTACATTTGTTTGTTGGTATCTGTGGGTGATTGGTTTTAGGACCCTTTCAGATACAGAAATCCACAGAAGCTCAAGTCCCTGGTGTTGTATTTACATATAACCTAACACATATCCTCCCTGTACTTTAAATCATCTCTAGATTACTTATAATGCTTATACAATGTAAATGCTACACAAATCATTGTTATACTGCATTGCTTTGGGAAAAATGACAAGGAAAAAAAGCCTGTACATGTTCAATACAGACAACAATACATTTTTTTTTTCCTCAAATATGTTCAACCTGCAGTTATTTGAATCCATGGAGGGTTGACTGTAAAAGTAGCACCTTATGGCTGACGAGCCAGCATTCAAGTTGCTCATACTGTCCTATTTAATACTCTACTATCTGTATGTAGTACTGTGGTAAATAAATAGTTTTAGATTTGTGATGAGGTTACAGAGCTGTTAAGGGACGTTTTAACCTATAGACCCTGGAGTATTAGAATCCTACCTTGACTCACAACCTTCTTGAAGAATTATGCAAATTCTTCAATCAGTCACTCACCCCAGGCCTTCGCGGCCTGCCGACTATTCCAGGTCCAGCTGTGTAGTGGTAGGAAGATAGTATGAGTGAGAGGAGGAGAGAGATTGGTTGGTTGATTGGGATTCATGCAGAGAGGCAGAAGAATCACGGCGTGATATTCTTTGGATCTTCGCACTAGAAAGCATTGCCTTGTCTGTGTCCTTGACCAGCCACTCTCCTTTTCTCCAGGGACTGGGGCTTCTTGCACGCTATCCTCACTTTCCTCAGCAGGGAAGCTGGGCTGGGAAGGTACAGGGAGAAGCAGATGTGAGGAGCTTTTGCTTTTCCTGGAGATCTCTGTGTGGATTTTTTTTTTAATTGTTTTTGTTCTGTGCATCTGTTTAATATCTTCTTTCCCAAATTAAACTTCTTTCCCAATATAAACTTCCCGTGGGCAGGATTTTGTTGTCTTATTTGAATGGTATTGTTCCCTCAACGTCCACACACCCCAGTGCCTAGTACAATCCGAGCTGCATAATAGATGCCCTATAAAATACTTGTTTGAATGACTAGTAATTCTATAGGAGAGAAGCACAGATGTTAACATATATGATTGATTGATTGATTGGTTGATTGATTTCCCTCAGGGCACATGCTAACCAAGAGCGAGAAGAACCAGTTATTGGCAATAGCATCGTCATTGTTTGTGGCTTTCCAGTTAAGAGCACAACATTTTCAAGAAAATTCAAGGTATGGTAATCATTTAAAACAGAATAAATGAGCAGAACTATATTGATAATCCAGTCTACATAGGAAATAACTAATAAAAGATGTGGCTGATCTCAGTTCTAGAGATCTTATGGGTCTTTGGAGAAGTATAATAAAGTCACACTGTATAGATATGATATTGCTTACATTTTGTTTAAACAAGTTTTTTAAGTTCAGAAAGGATAAAAGGATCTTGGCCCTTTTAATTTGGACCTAAAAAGATATTCTGAAGTCCGATGGGAAATCCGTTCGAGTAGTTTGTGTTTATGATTTCTGTTTTATTTATGTATCTTGAAAAACGTTTGGAGAAGTATATTAAAAGTAGGAATGAATCTCGGCAGTTAAAAAAATATATATCAGAAACTAGTGAAGACACAAGAAGGAATTAACACCAGGTTGAGTTAGTCATTTGTGAGGCGCACGTGTGCCTTTTAGCTTCCTAGTGACCCAGGTAAAAGGGGAACATGCTTTATATCCGGATAAATAGAAAGAAAACCTCAATGTCATTGGTGCTTCTAGAGAGAGGATTATTTATTATGAATGTGTGTTTACTTGCTGGAGCAATCCCTTTAAAGGAATCATGCTGTTGATACATTGTTACTTCAATTTCTTTTCCTTTTTACTTTTTCACAAGAGGAAGAACAAAGATTAAAAAAAAGAAAAAAAAGATGGAAGGTGACCAACTAGCTTTGAAAAGCACAAATCAGAAACTGAAATTACCCCTGAAGAATTAGGCAGAGGAGAAACTAAATTGGATTTAGGCTGTATCTTAGTGGCTAATGCGGTTTTAATCCAAAATTCTCAGTGTAGTTGGTACTCTTCACTTACTCTCTTTACCTAGAGAGAGTAGGAAGCTTACAGTGCATCTTTGTAAAAGTTATGATTTGGTAGCTACCAGGGAGAGATGAGGGGATATAGAATATCAGTAAACGACTGAATGACTGGATGGAGGAGGAAAATCGTCAACAGAGCCATGAATATGCTTGTACATCTGTTTAATATCTTCTTTCCCAAATTAAACTTCTTTCCCAATATAAACTTCCCGCGAGCAGGATTTTGTTGTCTTATTTGAATGGTCTTGCTCCCCCTGTGTCCGCACACCCCAGTGCTTGTTGTTTGGTTGTTTTTTCTCCCTATAGTTGTGCTGTGTAGTATGGGAGGCACTAACCATGTATGGCAATTAAGGTTAAAGTGAATGGAAGAACCCTTTTCAAAGTCAGCTGAAATGTGGCTACATTTCCGCTGTTCCATAGCCACACGTGCTTAGCAGCAACTGCTCAACTCAGAGAGCCTTCCCACCGTGGCAGAGAGCCCTTCCACCATCAAGTTCTGTTGGACAGCGTTTGTCTGGATGGATGTGTGTGTAGGAGAGAATGTTGCTTTTGTTTTAAAACCTGAATTTCGTATTTCTTATTATTCTTTTGATAAATGCAGTATTCATATCCTAATTACCTTCAGATGTTATTTGGACCTTGATTATTTCAGAAGTTCTGAGTGTAGCTAAATATGACTGGTTTGATTTTTAAGAAATGTATGCAAGTTATTTTCAGAGAGTGCTGCCTTACTGTGTGGGAGAATCTGAAAAGGGCTTAAAAAGATGGAGAGTAAAAATTACCTGTCATCCCATAATTATTCAATAATTACTTTTAATGTTTTGGTAGAATCCCTTCAAAGTATATATATATGTGTGTGTATATATGTATTTTTATATACATACATGTAGCATTTATACTTTGCATAATTAGAGTCATCCTGGGAATATGGTTTGAATTACTTGTGCAAGATAAACAGCAGTATATTAAACACCCGTGCACTCATTATCTAGCTTCAACAACCGTGAAAAATCTACCTTCCTTGTTTCATCTTTACCTCTACCCACTCCACACTTTCCCCATTTGTTAATTTTTTAAGGTAAAATGTACAAACACACATATACACTTCTTACCTGTACAGTTTTTGTTTTTGTTTTTTGAAACAGAGTCTTGCTCTGTTGCCCAGGCTGGAGTGCAGTGGTGCGATCTCGGCTCACTGCAGCCTTCATCTCCTGGGTTCAAGCGATTCTCTTGCCTCAGCCTCCCGAGTAGTTGGGACTACAGGCATACACCACCACATCTGGCTAATTTTTTTTTGTATTTTTAGTAGAGATGGGGTTTTACCATGTTGGCCAGGCTGGTCTTGAACTCCTGACCTCAGGTGGTCCACCCACCTGGGCCTCCCAAAGTGCTGGGATTATAGGCATGAGCCACTGCACCCAGCCTTACCTGTACAGTTTTAACAAAGGGATACTTGTGTGTAACTCAAGACGACTCTATCTTCTATCTTTACATCGTCTCTTCCAGTGCGCTCCCTGCCTCCTTTTGCTTGTGGTGCTACCTGCAGTGCAATTTCTTCAAATTGTTTTCTACTAGAAAGTTTGGTAAACTCTTTTTTTTCTTTTCTTTTCTTCTTTTTTTTTTTTTTTTTTTTTTTTTTTAGAGAGATGAAGTCTTGCTTTTGTTGCCTAGGCTGAAGTGCAGTGGCACAGTCATAACTCACTGCAGCCTTGAATTCCTGGGCTACAGTGATCCTCCTGCCTCAGTGTCACATGCCACCATGCCTGGCTGATTTCTGTGTTTTTTGTAAAGATGAGGTTTCACCATGTTGTCTGGGCTAGTCTCGAACTCCTGGGCTCATGTGATCCAGTTTGCCAGCCTTGGCCTCCCAAAGTGCTGGGATTACAGACCTGAGCTAGGCGAAACTTCGTCTCTACTATAAGTACAAAAATTAGCCAGGCATGGTGGCAGGCGCCTGTAATCCCAGCTACTAGGGAGGCTGAGGCAGGAGAATTGCTTGAACCCAGGAGACGGAGGTTGCAGTGAGCCAAGAACGTGCCACTGCACTCCAGCCTGGGCGACAAAAACGTGACTCCGTCTCAAACAAACAAACAAAAATAAGCTAAACAATCTAATAAAAAACGGGCAGTAGGTTTGACATAGACTTTTTATAAGAGAAGATAAATGAATGGCATGTAAGTTCATGATAAAATGCTCAGCGTCATCAGTCAGTGGAGAAACAAAATCACATATCTATATCACTATACACCCACTAGAATAATATGCATCAAGTAACGAATGGATAAATAAAAAGTGGCATATCCATACCATGAGCTTATTCAGCAGTAACAAAGAATAAACAGCTGCATTCACTAATGTGTGTAAATCTCAGAAATAACATGTGAAGAGACAGAAACTAGATAAAGAAGACTATGTAATGTATGACTTCATTTATTTGAAATTTCTAGGAAAGGCAAAAAGTATAAAGAACAAAAGAAAGATCGGTGGTGGTCTGGGTATGGGAGCAAGATTGACTGCACATGAGTTTTATTGTTCTAAAACTGAATTGTGGTGATGGATGTACAACTATATAAATGTATTACAGTCTCACTTGATCTTAGCCAAAAGGCCGAGAAGTGTACAATTAAAATGTATAGATGTTTTTGGCCAGGTGCAGTGGCTCACGCCTGTAGTCCCAACTTTGGGAGGTCAAGGCGGGCTGATCACACGAGACCAGGAGTTCGAGACCAACCTGGCCAACATGGCGAAACCCTGTCTGTACTGAAAATACAAAAATTAGCCAGGCATGGTGGTGCATGCCTGTAGTCCCAGCTACTCGGGAGGCTGAGGCAAGAGAATTGCTTGAGCCTGGGAGGCATAGGTTGCAGTGAGCTGAGATCACGCCACTGCACTCCAGCCCAGGTAACAGAGTGAGACCCTGTCTCGAAGTAATAAAATAAAAAGTAAAATGTATAGATGTTATACATGTTAATTATATGTTAATGCAACTTAAAAAAAACTGCAAATGTAGATACCAACAAAGGGCTTGAAAGAGGTGGGGAGTATTATGAGAAGTTAAGATGATGGAAGATACATGTAAAAATAAATTGTATTTGAAACTTGAGTAGAAACAAATATTAAAGAGTCAGGTTACTGACGTGGAAGACTTGGTGGATGGTGGTAATAACAAAAGTGCAAGAGCAGCTTTGAAAGGAAAATATGAGAAGTTCCATTTAGGGAGTTGAGTTTGAGATCCTTGACAACCATAATTGTAGCTCCTAAGGACTTAGCAATATGATACATCCCTGTCCCTTTGACTGTTTCTTCTTTAATAATAATATATATGCCCCTTTGAGCCCATTAGGAAATGGCTTCGGGCATGCTTTTGTACTCATTAATTCAATGATTTTTTTCGTAATAATCAAATGCACACAGTTTTAGACTTCAACTGTATTCCTTAAAGTGTACTCCACAGAGCACTAGTTTGAGGGAGGTATTAAAATGCATTACTTAAGAAAATGTTTCTGTGTTTAAATAAACATGGAAAATCCCTTGTTAAGTTGGAAACCTCTTAGAGACTGTCATACAGGCACACCTCATTTCATTGTCCTTTGCTTTATTGCACTTCTCAGATATTGCATTTTTTACAGATTGAAGGTTTATGGCAACCCTGCATTAAGCAAGTCTTTTTGTGCTGTTTTTCCAACAGCATGTATTCACTGTCTCTTTGTCACATTTTGGTAATTCTCATAACATTTCAGACTTCGTCATTATCATCATATCTGTTTTGGTGATCTGGGATTAGTGATCTTTGATGTTCCAATTGTAACTGTTTTGGGGTGCCACAAACCATGCACATGTAAGATGGTGAACTTAATTGACAAATGTGTGTGTTCTGATTCACTGACCCAGCCATTCCCAGTGTCTCTCACTCTCCTTGGGTCTCCCTATTCCCTGAGATACAGTAATATTGAAGTTAGGCTAATTAATAACAAAGCAGTGGCCTTTTAAGTGTTCAAGTGAAAGAAATAAGTAGCACATCTTTCACTTTAAATCGAAAAGTAGAAATGATTAAGCTTAGTGAAGAAGGCATGTTGAAAGCTGAGGCAGGCTAGGCCTCTTGTGCCAAATGGTTAGCAAAGTTACGAATGCAAAGGAAACATTCTTGAAGGAAATTAAAAGTGCTATTCCAGTGAACACATAAATGATAAGAAAGTGAAACAGCCTTATTGCTGATAAGGGGAAAGTTTTATAGGTCTGGACAGAAGATCAAATCAGCCACAAAATTAACTTAAGTGAAAGCCTAATCTAGAGCAAGGCCCTAACTCTCTTCAGTTCTGTGAAGGCTGAGAGAGGTGAGGAAGCTGCAGAAGAAAAGCTTAAAGCTGTCAGAGCTTGGTTCATTAAATTTAAGGAAAGAAGCTGTCTCCATAACATAAAAGTGGAGGGGAAGCTGCAAGTGCTGATGTAGAAGCTGCAGTAATTTATCTAGAAGATCTTACTAGGATCATCGATGAAGGTGGCTACACTAAACAGCAGATTTTCAACATAGATAAGACAGTCTTCTATTGAAAGAAGATGCCATCTAGGACTTTCATAGCTAGAGAGGAAAACTCAATTCCTGGCTTAGAGCTTCAAAGGACTGATGGTAGGGGCTAATGCAACTGATGACTTGAAGTAGAAGCCAGTGCACATTTACCATTCCATAATCCCTAGGGTCTTAAATATTTATACTAAATCTGCTCTCCTTGTGCTCTAGAAATGGAATAACAAAGCCTGGATGACAAAATGTACGCTTACAGCATTATTTACTGATTATTTTGACCCCACTGTTGAGACCTACTCTCAAAACAAAAAATATTTTTTTCAAATGATTGCTGCTCATTGACAGTGCACCTGGTCACCCAAGAGCTCTGATGGAGAGGCACAAGGAGATTAATGTTGTTTTCATGCCTGCTAACACAGCGTTCATTCTGTAGCTCATGGATCAGGGAGTCATTTTGATTTTCAAGTCTTATTTAAGAAATACATTTCACAAGGCGATAGCTGCCGTAAATAGTGATTCCTTTGATGGATCTGGACAAAGCAAATTGAAAACTTTCTGGGAAGAATTCACCATTCTAGATCCCCTTAAGAACACTTGTGCTTCAATGGGCAAAATAAAAGATCAACATTAACAGGAGTTTGGAAGAACTGGCTTTGAGGTGTTCAAGAGGTCATTGAAGGAAATACCTACAGATGGGGTGGAAGTAGCAAGAAAACTAGAAGTAGAATCTGAAGATGTGGCTGACTTGCTGCAATCTCATGGTAGAACTTGAATGGATGAGAGTTGCTTCTAATGGATGAGCGAAGAAATTTTGCTTAAAAAGCAAAGTTTTTAAGATGGACTCTACTTCTGGTGAAGATGCTGTGAACATTGTTGAAAAGGATTTTAGAATATTACATTAACTTAGTTGCTGAAGCAGCTTAGAGGATTGACTCTAATTTTGAAAGAAGTTCTACTGTGGGAAAAATGGTATCAACAGCATAACATGCTACAGGGAAACCTTTCATGAGAGGAAGAATCAATTGGTTTGGCAAACTTTATTGTTGTCTTATTTTAAGAAACTGCTGCAGCCTCCCCAGCCTTCAGCATCCATCAGCCTGATCAGTCAGCACCACCCTCTACCAGCAAAAAGATTATGACTCATTAAAGGCTTAGATGATGGTTAGCATTTTTTAGTAATAAAGTCCTTTTTTTTTTTTTTTTTTTTTTGAGACAGAGTGTCGCTCTGTCGCCCAGGCTGGAGTGCAGTGGCGTGATCTCAGCTCACTGCAACCTGCACCTCCTGGGTTCAAGCAATTCTCCTGCCTCAGCCTCCCAAGTAGCTGGGACTACAGGCACGTGCCACCACACCTGGCTAACTTTTTGTATTTTTAGTAGAGACGGGGTTTCACCATGTTAGCCAGGATGGTCTCGATCTCCTGACCTTGTGATCTGCCTGCCTTGACCATCCAAACTGCTGGGTTTACAAGTGTAAGCCACCATGCCCAGCCTACAGTACTTTTTAATTAAAGTTTGTACATTGGTTTTAAGAGCTATTGCCTGCTTCATAGACTACAATACAGTGTAAACATAACTTTTATACACATTGGAAAACTAACAAAATTATGTGACTTGCTTTATTGAAATATTTGCTTCATTGCAGTGGAACTGATCTCACAGTGTCTCCAAGGTATTCCTATATACTAAAATGCATTCTTAAACTCTTTAAGAGCAGGATATAGTTGGACTGTTACCTAAACTCTTTTTTTCTTGTGAAAACCTTTTTCCTAAAAGCTCTTTGAAAAATTAATATTCCAATGAATGGTTTTGGGAAACACAGAATACTTTATATTATGATTTATAGTGTTTTAGATAGTTCAAACACTAACATTCCTTAGAGATTGTTGAAATATTTAGGGCAATTGCTTTATAAAGTAGAGGTTAAGAAGCAATCTTACTTTATAGTCTTCTGCTAATTTCTAGCTAAAATTGTAAATGTGATAATTGCTACATTAAAAAATTTAAGTATCTTATTTTTGAACTCATTATCTTTTATAAATTAGAAACAAAATATGTATTTATGAACTGTAGACTGCAAGTTCACTTATCCAGATAATTGCACATTTATTTCCTATACAGCAGAAATTGTTCATTTTTGGTGAGTTTATTTTCTGTTGAAAAAAAGGTACTATCACTTACATAGTATTATCAGTTTATTGTAAAATTGCTACAACCTATAACAGCGGAGAGCTGTAACATTTAGCAAACATACTGTGCTTCTTCACAAAGCGTAATCTTGTTTAGCTAAGTGAAGCTGTGTTTCTGGCTTGCTTTCTGAGGAGGTCCCTGACACCTACATCATGAAAGCTGATGTAGGGTGTTTGAACCTTCGCATTTTGGCTTTAGAGTCATGTTTTCACAATCGGCTTGGGAATGGAGTCTAAGAGTCACCCTCCAGGTGTGGCTCTGTATTGCTTTGTCATGGGTGTGTTCGTGAAATGTTTTTCCTTCCAAACCAGTAGCCCACAGCCCTTCCTTTGTGTTGCTTGTTTTGGCTGCTGATCTTATTTTTCCAATTTCTCTATGGGCTTCACTCTTTCATCATTTATGACTTGGAAAAACACATTAATAATACATACCCGTAGTGAAACGATAGTGGTACATTTTAGAAAAAAAGAAAAGTTATGTCAGAAATAATAGCAATTTTTGGGGGGATGAATATAAAATAAATTTGATGAACTCAATTTTTTACTGGCTTACCATGAAGGTTTCTTTTTAATTATTCTTAAACACTTATATTGACAGAAATGAATCATTAAAAGCTAGTTATATTAAACAATCACTTTTTTTAAGCTAAAATGATTTTGTTGAAATTGTAGTTTGATATAATAATTTGTTTCACTAACTGGTAATGATTGGAAGAAAAAATAGTAAAGGTAACATTTTACTCATTTTTAGTGATCTTTATTTTTGCTCAAAATGTCTGTTTTCCTTAGATCCAGATGTTGTTCTTCGATCTGGATTCAGCTTTCTTGAGAATCAGGATAACTTACCCCGGCTCGAGTACTGCCCGTCATCCCAGGCATCTCAGACAGTAGTGAAGATACTGTTTTGCCCTCTCTCAATTTCTTTACTTCCTCCTTTCTCCAGTGTTATTTCTTCATCCATTCCTTTCTTTTGTCAGGTTTTTGTAGCTGGACAGATTGTCCTTTATCCTTGCTTCTGCTCTATCATTCAGCCTTCCTAACTTCCTAGTTATTATCTTTCTGCTGAGTTTCTTGCTTTATCATTGTAATGATCACCATTTCTAGGGCTGAACCAGCCAACTTTCTCGATAGTAGAATGTCTGGTGACTAAATTGTCTTTCTCTAGTAGAGGGCTGCTTCGCATTCCTGTTACTTTGCGGGTTTTAAGAATCAGGCAGGGGGCATGCCTCAGAGTAAGCCCTGACTCCCTTTTAGAGGCCAGTTCTCAGGATTGAGCCCTGCTGAGGTGGGTGTGGACAGTGTTATCTCTTTTCATATGTTAAATATATTTTAAGATGTTTGAAAAGAAATGTTGACCCTGTGAGTCTTATAAAATCATCTTTTATTGGAGATAAATAGTAAATTCATTACATTTTGTTGACCTGTTTTTGTTTTCTTCTTTCTTCCTTCACCCATTTTGCCCTTCCATAGAGGTTATGGAGGATATGTTTAGAATCCTTATTTTTAAGCAAACAATTAGAAAAAGATCTGCAGTGTTGATGTCTTTAATCCACTTGGAATTCACTTATGTGGACATTATGATGTGGGGTTCTTCTTTGTGATTTGGAAAGTTGCTGTGTTTATAAAACATTCTAGTCCACTCCCCCGCAAATTAGTATTTGTTTATAATTCCAAGGTTGGCAAGACAGAAATACACGCAAGTTATATATATTCTCTCTCCCTCTCCCTGCTGCCTTCTTCATTCACGTGGGTATGCTTGCACACATGAACATGCACCGCTGCATCTATGTAAATAGGTATGTTGTATTAGTCCATTCTTACATACCTATAAAGGCATACCTGAGACTGGGTAGTTTATAAAGAAAAGAGGTTTAATTGACTTATGGTCCCACATGGCTGGGGAGGCCTCAGGAAACTTACAGTCATGGCAGAAGGTGAAGGAAAAGCAGGCACATCTTCACATGGGTGGCAGGAGAGAGAGAGCACAAAGGGGGAGGTGCTGCCTACTTTCAAACAACTAAATCTTTTTGTGAGAACTCACTCACTATCACGAGAACAGCAAGTGGGAAATCTGCCCCCATTATCCAATCACTTCCCACCAGTTTCCTCCCCCAACACTGGGACTTACAATTCAACCTGAGATTTGGGTGGGGACATGGAACCAAACCATATAATATATATAAACATGTAAATACATTTTGTACATTTTGTGATATGGTAGCAAAACCAGAATTTAGAGTTATAAGTCTAGATTTTAGTCATAACTCTACCACTTACTAGTAATGTGAGCTTAGGTATGTATTTTACTTTAAGCTTACCTATAAAATGAGAGTAATCTTTATTCTGTCTTTTTCATATGAGAATCATTGTTATTGTATAATTTTTTTTTTTTTTTTTTTTTTTTGAGGCAGAGTCTCGCTCTGTTGCTCGGGTTGGAGTGCAGTGGCCGGATCTCAGCTCACCGCAAGCTCCGCCTCCCGGGTTTAGGCTGCCTCAGCCTCCGGAGTAGCTGGGACTACAGGCGCCTGCCTAGTTTTTTGTATTTTTTTAGTACAGACGGGGTTTCACCGTGTTAGCCAGGATAGTCTCGATCTCCTGACCTCGTGATCCACCCGTCTCGGCCTCCCAAAGTGCTGGAATTACAGGCTGGAGCCACCGCGCCCTATTGTATAATTACATTGCAACACCCAGATTCTTTACCTCATTGTTATAAAGAAATAAAAAAGAATCTATAATATATTGTAGTACACAACTAAGTAAATGTATTATGAATAAACCAAAAGGAAACCATCAAGAATAAGACGCCGTATTTTTTACTTCTTTATACAATAGCTATACATATATATGACAAGAAAGAAAAAATGGGGGTCTGGTTTTCTTCCGTGAAGTAAATAATGAGATGTTTTATGTTATATTCCAGTAAATAGGACACCATTAAAGTTTGTTTTTAATGTTATTTAATAAATGTATTTCTTTGTGGGTTTTTATTTTGCTTTTATGCTTAAAAAGCAATATTTTCTACCTAAGATTTTGTAAAATATTTACTTATATTTTTATTTCTGGTCTTTTAGAAGTTTCCTTTATTACACTGGTATTTCATATTTCAAATTTATTATGTGTGATGATAGGAGATTGAGATCTGATTTTATTTTTTCGTATGGGTAACCAGTGGAATCAGTTTCATTTATTGACTTGCATATCCCTGCTTTTTTTTTTTTTTTTTTTTAATTAGAGACAGAGTCTTACTATGTTGCCCAGGTATGAACATAGCTGATTGCAGCCCCGACCTCCTGGGCTCAAGCATTCCTCCCACCTCAGCCTTCTGAGTAGCTGGGACTATAGGCGTGCCCCATTATAGTAACTTTTCTCTTGTTTCTAGAGTGGCAGTTATATTACCTCCTGAGTCACTGGGGATGTTTGGGTATGGATAACAGAAACGCTGATTGAAACCGATACAGTTTTCATCTCATATAGAATTAAGGGGTTCAGAAGATATGAAGGATGAGGCTCAGTATGTTAGTCTGCTGAATGCAGCTGGAGAGGAGTAAGCAAGCTGTTGAATAGTAGGAAATGGAGTTGTGTCAGATGGGCTACCGTCAAGGATTCCTGCTCTTAACTTTGAGTGAAGTGGGGAGCCATTGCAAGGTTTTGAGCAATGAAGAGTGTGAGCAACATGTGTATTCACAAGATCTTCCTGGCTGCAGTGTTGCAGTTGACTATAAGGGAGTAAAAGGGGAAGCTGATGCCAGAGAGGATAGGGTCCTAGGCCTGAGCCCTGAGACTCTTCAATATGAGAAAGCTGGAAAGATGAGGATTCAACAAAGGAGACTTAGAAGGAGATAAGTGGAAAACTAGGCCTGGGTGGAGTTCAGGGAGCCAAATGAAGAAAGGGCGGCAGGGAGAAAGGAGTGTTCAACTGCAGTGTGTCAGATGGGATGGAGAATGACCATTGACCTTTGAACAATGTGGACGTCACAGGAGACCTGACTAGAGCAGTTTTAGGGGAGGCACATGGAAAGTGGGGCTTAACTTCGGATTGGTGGGGGTTCTAGAAAGAATGGGAGGGAGAAACTGGAGATTATAAATCCCAGCATCCCTTTTGAGGACTGACCTTTTTTTGTATATACACATAGTCTAGTTTTATTTTGATTTTACCAGAAAATGGGCCATTCTTTTAAAAGGATGTCTTTTTAAAAAATGCATTATTACGCTGTCATCAGTTTCCCATGTTAAATATTCTTTGAAAAAGTGGTTTTCAAAGACTATACAATGTTAATATCTTTTAATAATTTAACATATGATGGAAAATCTTTCTCTGATAGAACCGACAAGTCCAGAGAATGAATTTACATTAGGTCATGTTATACTAGTGGTCACTGACATTGCAGGGTGAGATGTGTACTCCGCATCCCTTAAATACTGAAAATGCATACACTGAATTCTGTATGGCCTTTATGGCATTTCCTCTTTTCAGTGATTCAGGTTGGGAAAATTTAGAGTCACCTTTGGTTCTTTTGGCTCCCTCATATGGCACTGAATTGTTAGAGCAGTTGGCATGGTGCAGTGGATGGGACAAGCGCTAAGCGAAGTGTCAGGAGTCAGGATCTGGACCCAGCCCCACTGCCATGTTTCCAGGTTCCACAGGCCCTTGTGCACAGTGATTCAGCTTTTAACTCAGTTTTCTCTTCTGAAAAATGGCAGTGTTGAATTGGATGATTACTGAAGCCTTTTTCAGCTCTGATGCTATTTGAATTGCATGAAGTCACAGGTTTTACTTTCTGGTTTCTTTTTTCTTTTCCTTTCTTTTCTTTTCTTTCTTTCTTTTTTTTTTCTGAGACAATCTTGCTCTGTCATCCAGGCTGGTGTGCAGTGGCGTGATCTTGGCTCAGTACAGCCTCTGTCCCCTGGGCTCAAGCAGTTCTCCTACCTCAGCCTCCCAGGTAGCTGGGATTACAGGCACGCACTACCACGGCTGGCTAGTTTTTGTATTTTTAGTAGAGACCGGGTTTTGCCATGTTGGCCAGGCTGGGCTCAAAATCCTGACCTCAGGTCATCCACCTGCTTTGGCCTCCCAAAGTGCTGGGATTACAGACATGAGCCACCGTGCTTGGCCACTTTCTGGTTTCTACTTTATCCTCATAATTTCTCTCTTGGTATTTGAGTGGGGGTTAAAGACTCAGAAAAAGAAACGA
This sequence comes from Macaca fascicularis, assembly GCF_037993035.2. Lineage (NCBI taxonomy): Eukaryota > Metazoa > Chordata > Mammalia > Primates > Cercopithecidae > Macaca > Macaca fascicularis. The sequence goes on from NC_088391.1 coordinate 91,231,298, forward strand.
CTTCACTATGGCCTATAATATTGATGGAAATACTTCAGCCTGAAAAGTTAAAATAAAGCACTCACTTTTGTGGAGGATGACTTTGGCTGCATGGAATCAGTGTACTTTGTGCTCAGGCTTAGTAGCACATATCAAGTATCGTGACTGGCTACACAGCCTGGTGTCAGTTTAACTCTTTCAGCCACAGTAACGTAACGGGAAATTATTTTCACCTGGGTTCTCTGTATGTGCAGTCATTGTGTCTGCATTTGTATTGTATTATCTTTCCTCATCTGGCTTCCTGATAAAATGGAGAATCGATTTTTTAGTGATTTCTGCCTAGCAGAGACAATTATCTGTTTATTTTTCTTGGCCTTTCCTGGTTTCAGATACAGAATTTATTCACCTGTTATTAAATTTTTCAATTAGATGATAAAAGTTTAAGGTTTTTGAAATGTGATCTTAACCACTAAAAGATGGGTGGGGAGAGAAACACAGAAAAAAGTAACCATGTGAAAATAGTTCCCAAGGAAAAGCAAGTATTGTTGAATGGGTGCATATTGGCTCTTTTGCTAAAATGTCTTCTGAATTAAAAGAACATGTGAAATTATAACACATTTATACATCAATGAAAATAAAACAACTTATCATAACTCGTTTCATACTCTCAGATAAGCCACTTCACTGTGACAATGAAGGTGATGTGATACCTGACTATACAATAAAAAAAATAGCACTTTAAGTATATATTTACAAACGTATGTATATACTCTTTGTCTTTGGAAATATCTACTTTCATTTGAGCAAATAAATCCCCTAAAAGCAATAAGATGAGATAAAACATTAACTCAATCATTATCATTTAGGCTTGCCTAACTTTTTACTATGTCTGTTACGATCTTTTCAGTTACTTAATATGACTGTGTTTAAGACGGTTTAGAAATCTATGTGAGATTAAGTACAAGATACTCGGTGGATAAGAAAGCATATTTACATATTTTTGCTAACTATTATATTGTAAAATATTTTTATTTTGATCCTACTGTATGAGCTGAGTGGAAGACAGAATAGCCTGATTATTGCCAGAGAATTTCTCTGTTCCCTGCAATGATTCCAGAAGCTCTTGCACACTTCATCAGTATTATTGTAATTCTTTGGCTGCAGGATATTTGGCAGCTGTTGCACCCCACTGGCAAATCCTATTCATACTTCTTTCCCATTCACCATTGCCATTGGAGAATTGATTTCTCTCTCCTCTACTCTAACCTTTCCCAATTCATTTTGGATTGTTCAATGTGAAACATTTTAATTTCATATCATACAGCTATTCAGCTTACAGTCCCTTTTTTAACCTGTCACCAGGGTAACAGCATAGCATGCTTTCTTTAGGCAATCAAGTTTTTATTTCACATGCTTAATGTTGCATTAAGTGTTTGCATTTTGTTTAACCCCCTTTAAATACTTTGAACTCTGGATATGTTTTATAGGATAATGAAATCCTTGATTTTTGAATTGAAACTAAATCAGCACCATCAGTGCATATATAATAAAATGTCGAAAGATTAATTTACATAATACAAAGATTATTATTAAAAACCCAAGTTAGCTGATCTGTGTAAGGCAATTTTCTGTAGGTAATGGAGGAATATTTGTATATATTATAATATTTGTGTTCAGCCTTGTTCCAAAAAAGGATTTAAAAGTCGTTTAGAGATTGTCAGTGAGATAAGTATGAAACTTAAAAGAGGAATATAGATTTGGTGCAAATGGGAAAATATATCTTTTGAACCCATTACTTGATTTTTCAGTATAATGCTTTTTTCTCTGTTCGTATATATGAATTTGGTTACTTGATTTTTCAGTATAATGCTTTTTTCTATATTTGTATATATGAAGACCATAATGATTTATGCATGTGGCAATGGGTGAAGTAATGAGATGTACTAGAGGGAGATTAGGCATCTTTTCTAGGAGACCAGTGTGGGCATTATGTGCTTTAACATCTCTTCATCAGTTTACTTTAGAACTACCTTTTCCTTAAAATAAATAATTTAATAAATAATAGATTATTGAAGATAAAAATGCATGTTTAGATAGTGATTATTTGGCTTGAATTGGATAGACCTCAGTTTCCCTTTATGGAGCTACCTAGTCATCTTTTCAGCCTTATCCCCAATAATACGTTCAATGAAATTTGTTCTGTGAATAAATCCTGTGATATTTGGAAAATACTAAGAAATGTGTAAGACAAGGTAGAGCACAGACTAGCAAACCATGTTGTTTGAAAGCATTGTTGTTTTCAAGGGTATTGTCAGTATACTAGCTGTTTCAATGTTCTTATATTCCATTATACAATCAACAAAGCTTTCACATTAATCTACAGGGTAAACACTGATTTAAGCTACCTGTTGTTTTCTTTTAAACCATCTTTTAATAAGTTCTTTTTTACAATAAATGTGTGTTTATTATCTTATTCTTGATTTTTGTTTTCTTTGGAAATTCTGGTTTCTTACAGTGTATCAGACTATTCAGAAATGTTGAGTATTCATATGCAACTAGTGGCCCTGAATGTAGATAACATTAGTCTAGATGACCAGTGTTCTGATCATCCACAAACATCACCTTCTTTCAGTAAGTTTCTCAATATATATTTTAATGATGATAAGCTTTTACCTTCAGAGTTAAAGTTATCAGATCATTCCAAAAATAATAAATAGTGCTCCATGTGATAAGATGCATGTGCTGGCTGGGCGTGGTGGCTCACACCTGTAATCCCAGCACTTTGGGAGGCCGAGGCGGGCGGGTCACGAGGTCAAGAGATCGAGACCATCCTAGCTAACACGGTGAAACCCCGTCTCTACTAAAAATACAAAAAAATTAGACAGACATGGTGGTGGGTGCCTGTAGTCCTAGCTAATCGGGAAGCTGAGGCAGGAGAATGGCATGAACCCAGGAGGCGGAGCTTGCTGTGAGCTGAGATCGTGCCACTGCACTCCAGCCTGAGTGACAGATCAAGACTCTGTCTCAAAATAATAATAATAATAATAATAATAAAACCATGTGCTTACAATAATAATGAAACAGTCTTTGACCTTTAGGAACTGTAACATCAAATGGGATAGATAGACATGGAGCAGATAGTTAACTATTCTGAAGAATATCAAAGGGGAAAAGTCCAGATTGTTGTCCTGAGGAAGGGGAAGGAATCTCATTTCCAGATTTTCCACATAATTTTATCTAAGATGTCAGTTTTCAACAAAGAGTTATAAGACGTGTAATGGAACATGAAAGTGTGGCTTATTCACAGGATAAAAATAAGCCAATAGAAATGTCCAGGAGAGAGCCTAAATTTTGGACTTACCACACAGCAACCTTAAAAAACCTGTTGTAAATACATTCAAGAACTAAAGGAAATGAGGAATGAAGAAATAAAGGACAGTATGGCAATGATGTTTCACTAAACCCAATATCAATAGAGAGAAATGATAAAATAGCAAATAAAAATTTTTGAGATGAGAAGTACAATACCTAAAGTGAAAAAGTACATTAGATGGACTCAACAGTAGATTTGAGCTAGCAGAAGAAACAATCTGCAGATTTGAAGATAAGTCGATTAAGATCATCCAGTGTGAAGAACAGAAAGAAAAATGGAAAAACAACAACAACAACAAACCCCAAGAGCCTCAGAGATTTATGGTGCACAATCAGTGTACTAACATACATGTACTGGGAGTCCCAGAAGAAAAGGAGAAAGAAACAAAAACAATATCTAAAGAAATCATGGTCAAAAATGCCTTAAATTTCCTGCTCATTCAAGAAGCTTCATAAACTCCAAGTAGAATAAACTCAAAGAGATCCACACCTACACATATCATAGTCAAACTGTCAAAAACCAAAAAGAATCTTGGAAACGGCAAGAGTAAAATGATTCATCACGTAAAAGGATCCTCCACAAGACTAGGAGCTCACTTTTCATCAGATACCATGAAAGCTAGAAGAGAAAGGGATTTTATACATAAAGTGCTCAGGGAAAAATGCCAACCAAAAATCTTATGGGTAACAAAACTGCCCTTTCAAATGACATGATAACATTCCCAGGTAAACAAAACCTGAGAGAATTTGTAAGACCTGCACTACAATAAATACAAAAGGAAGTTCTTAAGACTGGAATGAAAGGATACTGAACAGTAACTTAAATACACATGAAGTTATTAAGAGCACTGGTAGGCTGGGCATGGTGGCTCACGCTTGTTATCCCAGCCCTTTGGGATGCCAAGGTGGGTGGATCACCTGAGGTAAGGAGTTAGAGACCAGCCTGGTGAAACCTCATCTCTACTAAAAAAACAAACACACAAAAAAATTAGCCAGGCATGGTGGTACATGCCTGTAATCCCAGCTACTTGGGAGGCTGAGGCATGAGAATCGCTTAAACCCAGGAGGTAGAGGTTGCAGTGAGCCGAGATCATGCCACTGCACTCCAACCTGGGTGATAGAGCAAGACTCTGTCTCCACCAAAAAAAAAAAAAAAAGCACTGGTTAAGAGAACTACATTGGTAAACATATAATAAATGTGTTATTTACTTTGTAAGTTTTTTTTCCTTTTCTGATTTAAAAGGTGACTGCGTAATGTAATAATTGTAAATTATTGTGGTGTTGGGCACACCATGTACACAGGGTAATTTGTATGACAATTAGAAGACAAAGGAGGGTAGAGCAAATGAAGCTATGTTGGATGTCATTTTCTATATACTATTCCAATTAAGTTAGCATCAACCCAAATGATATTGTTTAAAGGTAAGGTGATAATTGTAATGCCCAGGGTAACCACTAAGAAAAATAACTTTAAAAAGTGGTAATATTAGTAAAAGAAAAATCAAGGGAATTAAAATGAGACAATAGAAAACGATGATTTAAAATAAGGCAATAATAAAGGAATAGAGGGAGAAAAAAGATATGACATATAGAAAGTGAAAAGCAAAATGGTAGATGTAAATCCTACCTGACGGATAATTGATTATATTAAATGCAAATGGCTTAAGCTTGTCAAGAGCAGATACTGACAGAATAGATTTAAAAATATGATCAAACCATATGCTTTACAGGAGACACACTTTAGAGTCAAAGGCATAAATAGGTCAGTTGTAAAAGGATGGAAAAAAGTATCAGACAGACATTGTATTTGTAATATTATTATCACCATTTTATTATCAATAATGCTGATATCAGACAAAATAGCCTTCTTTTTATTTTTTGAGATAGAGTCTTGCTCTGTCACCCAGGCTGGAGTGCAGTGGCATCATAGGTCACTGCAAGCTCAAACTCCTGGGCTCAGGTGATTCTCCTGCCTCAGCCTCCTGAGTAGCTGGGACTACAGGGCATGCCCTAACATTTGGCAATTTTTTTTTTTTAAATAGAGATGAGGTCTTGCTATGTTACCCGGGCTAGTTTTGAACTCCTGGGCTTAAGTAATCCTCCCACCTCAGCCTCCTGAAGTCCTGGGATTTTAGGCATGAGCCAACACACCCAGACTGTTTTGTATTTTTTTTTTCTTCAAGAGACAAGGTCTTGCTCTGTCACTCAAGCTAGAATGCAGTGGTGTGATTATAGCTCATTGCTGCTTCTATTTCCTGAGCTCATGTGATTCTTCTGCCTTAGCCTCCCAAGTGACTAGGACTACAGGTGTACCCCACCACGCCCAGCTAATTTTAAAAAGTATTTTTAGAGGTAGGTTTTTCCTTTATTGCCCAGGCTGGTCTTGAACTCCTGACTTCAAATGGCTGGACTCAAGTGATCCTTCCGCCTCAGCCTTCCAAGTAGCTGGGATTATAGGCATGAGCTGCCAAGACAAAATATTGTTCAAGACAAAATTATTGCTAGAGACAGGGATATTTTATAATGATAAAAGGGTCAGTCCATCAGAAAGCCATAACAAGTATATACATATACCTACCTAATAACATAGTTCCCAAAAATGTGAAGCAAAACTGACACAAAGAGAGAAATAGACAATTCCACAATACGTCACTTTGAAAAATGGGTAGAACAACTAGACAGAATATCAGCAAGGAAGTAAAAGTGTTGGACCGCCCTATAGACCAAATAGACCTAACAGAAATCTCTAGAATAATCTCTCCAATGACAGCAGAATATACCTGTCTCAAGTGCCTGTGTAACATTCTCCAGGCTAAACCATATTTACCATACCATAGCATACCATTTACTAGGCCATAAAACAGGCCTCAATAAATTTACTAGAATTGAAATCATACAAAGTATGTTTTCTGACAAATTAAATGAAATTAGAAAACAACAAGGAAAATGTGAGAAGTTCATACATATGTGGAATTAAGCAGTGTACTACCAAATAACCAATAGATTTAAAAATTTACAGAGGAAACTAGAAAATATTTTGTGGTTAATATAAACAACACATCTAAAAACGTGTGGGCCGCACATAAAGCAGTGCTTAGAGGGAAATTGAGAGCTGTAAGCACATGTATTAAAAAAAGAAGAGGCCAGGCACAGTGGCTCACATTTGTAATCCTAGCTCTTTGGGAGGCTGAGGCGAGCAGATTGTTTGAGCCCACTAGTTCGAGACCAGCCTAGGCAACATGGTGAAACCCCATCTCTACAAAAAAATACAAGAATTTGCTGAGTATGGTGGCACGTGCCTGTAGTCCCTGCTACTTGGGAGGCTGAGGTTGGGGGATTGCTTGAACCCGGGAGGCGGAAGTTGCAGTGAGCCAAGATCGTACTGTTGTACTCCAGCCTGGGTGGCAGAGTGAGACCCTATCTCGAAATGAAAGAAGAAATAAAGCTGGGTGTGGGTTTGGTGGCTCATGCCTGTAATCCCAATTCTTTAGGAGATTGAGACTGGAGGATCACTTTAGCCCAGAAGTTGGAGACCCCGTCTCTACACATAATAATAATAATAATAATAATAATAATAATAATAATAATATCGCTGGGTGTGGTGGCACACACCTGTAATCCCGGCTACTCAGAAGGCTGAGGGGAGGATTGGTTGAGCCCAGGAAGTCAGGGCTGTAGCAGTGAGCCGAGATCATGCCACTGCACTCCAGCCTGGCTGACAGAGTAAGACCTTGTCTCAACGAAGAAAGAAAGAGAGGGAGCGAGCGTGAGCAGGGGGAGGAGGGAGGGAGGGAGGGAAGGAAGGATGGAAAGAAGGAAAGAAGGAAGGAAGGAAAGAAGGAAAGGAAGGAAGGGAGGGAGGGAGGAAGGGAGAGAAGGAAAGAAAGGATCAATTACCTTATTTTCCATTTTAGGAAACATGGAAAAATAGAGCAAACAAAAGCAGAGGGAACAAAATACTGAAATCTGGAGTAGAAAGAAATGAAATAGATACTAGAAAACAATAGAGGAAATCAATAAAAGCAAAATGTGTTTGTTGGAAAGATCACAGACATGACAAACCTACAGATAGGCTGACCAAAAGAAAAAGAAAAGTCAAATTGTAAAATCAGGAATAATAGGGGGTATGCCTACTGACCTTACAGAAATTCAAATGATCATAAGGGAATACTATGAACAATTGTTTGCCAATAAACAAGATAATTTAGATAAAATGGAGAAATTCATAGAAAGATACTGACTGCCAGCACTTTCTCAAGAGAAAGTAGGAAATCCGAATAGACTTATCATAAGTAAAGAGATTTAACTAATCATTGCAAAACTTCTTAGAAAGAACTCAGGACCAGGTGACTTCACTGGTTAAAACAGTTAAAGGAAAATTACTTAATACTAATCCTCACAAACTCTTCCAAAATCCCAATTTACAAGACCAATATTATCATGATTCCAAAACCAGATAACGTCATTGCAAGACGAAAACTAAAGGCGGATATCCTTCATAAGTATTAATGCAAAAATACCCAACCAAATAGTGGCAAACTGAATCCAAGAACATATACAGTGATATACATCGTAACCAAATGAGGTTTCTCATAGGGGATGCAAGATTGGTTTAACATACAAAAGTCAATCAATGCGATACATCATATTAATAGAATAAGAGACAAAAACCACAGGATTATCTCAAATGCAAAAAAAGAGAAAAATCTGACAAAATCCAACAGCTTTTCGTTATGAAAAACACTCAGCCTACTCGGAATAGAAGGCAACTTCCTCAGACTGATGAGGAGCATCTATAATAAACCCACACCTGAAAATAAGGGCATCTAGATTGGAGAGAAGTCAACTTATCTCTTTTTGCAGATGACATGATCTTATATGTAGAAAATCTTGAGGAATTCACAAACAAATCTCTTAGAACTAATGAGTCCTGGAAGGATATAGGATACAAGAATGATATGCAAATATCAATTTTTGTTTTTATACAGTGGCATTGTACAAGCCAAAAATTAAATGAACAAAACAACTCTATATAGCACCAAAAAGTATACAATACTTAAATATAAATTTTTAAAAAAGAAATGCAATACTTGAACACTGAAAACTGTAAAATGTTGTTCAAATAAAGATGACCTAAATGAAACACACCCTATGTTTTGAATCAGAAGACCTAATATTGATCACCAAACTGATCTACAGATTCAGCACAATCCTTACTAAAATCCCAGCTGCATTGTTTTTGGAAAAATAGACATCTGATTCCAAAATTCATATGAAAATGCCTTTGCATTGTAAAAGAGGAATAAAGTTCAGAGGCTCCTACTTCCCGATTTCAAAACACTACAGAGCTACAATAATCAAGACAAAGTGGTACTGGTATAAGGATAGACATGTTGATCAATGGAATAGAATCGAGACTCCAGAAATAAATTGTTATACTTACAGTCATTTGAGTTCAATAAGGGTAGGAAGAAAATTCAATGAGTTAAGATTAATCTTTTCAGTAAATTCTGCTTGGGCAATTGGATATGCACATGTAAAAGAATGAAGTTGTTCTCCTTCCTCACACCATACATAAAAATGAACTTTAAGAATCATAGACCTAAATGTAAGAGCTCATACAACAAAATTCTTAGAGGAAAACATAGGAGTTAATCTTTGTTCCGTTTGGTCAGGTAATGATTTCTTACATAAGATGTCAAAAGTACAGGCAACAAAAGAAAAATTAGATAAATTGGACTTCAGAATTTAAAACTTGTGCTTTAAAGGACATGATGAAGAAAGTGAAAAGACATCCCTCAAAATGGGAGACAATATTTGCAAATCATATATATTTAATAGTGTCCTTTGTCTAGTATAGGGAATTCTTACAACTTAATAATAGAACAAATGATCCAATTAAAAGATGGGCAAAGGACATGAATAAAAAAATTTTCAAAAAAATATAGAAATGGCCAATAAGCCCATAAAAGGTGCTCTGTGTCATTAGTTGATAGGAAAATGTAAGTCATAACCACAATGAAATACCACTTCACACCCACAAGGATGGCTGCAATCAAATACACAATAAATAGTTGGTGAAGATGTGGAAAAATGGGAACCGTTACATGTTCCTCATGGGAATTTGTGACTACAGTGATATGAATTTGGAAATAATTTGACAGATTCTTAAAATATTAGATTACCACATGACCTAGCTATTCCACTTCTTGGTATATACCCAAGGGAAATGAAACCTTGTGTCCATAGAAATGTTGTACACAAATGTTTATAGTGGCATTTGTCATTATAGCCAGTGGAAACAACCCTAATGTCCTTCAAATGATGAATTAGTGTTTAATAGTAAATAAAATGTGGTATGTTTATAGAATGGAATATTTTTCAGCAATAAAAATAAATGAGGTATTGATATTTTCTACAACATGGATGAATTTTGCAAAAATGCTAAATGAAATAATTCAGTCAAAGTAGATCACAAATTTTCCCAGAAGAAGCAAAGCTATAGAAACTGAACGTACATAACAGTTGCTTAGGGCTGTGGAGGGGAATGTAGAGTAACTGCTGTCGTATCTACTGTTTCCCTTATGAGGCAATGAAAACCTTTTAAAGTTGCTTGTGGGGATGGTTGCATAACTCTGTGAATATACTAAAAACCATTAACTTGTTCACTTCAGATGGGTTAAATGTATGATATGTGAATTTCATCTCAAACTGTTTAAAATGTTTATCATCTGTTATGCATTTTATATTTAAGAATTTGTTTTCCTAATGGTATAATAGAAGTTCAAATTTTAGGAAGTAAATGAGGCATTTCTTCCTTCTAATTTGATGGAGTCTTTAAGAGTATTTCTTTTCAAATTGTAAAATATGTTTCTGTGTCTGCTCTCAATTTAGTTCAAGAGTAGCTTTTGGGGGTAGCAATGTCAAGTGTTCCTGGGCTACCACCTGGAAGGTGGAAGTAGTAAATGTATGTGAACCCCCATTCTTCCGTCCTTTCTTTCCTCTTCGCCTTGAAATGCAAGTGACATAAAGTTAAAACAACACAGAAAAGTTTCAGTTCCTACAATGGCAGTGTGGTGTATTTTCAATGAATTCCTTTCCAGATAAATAACTATAAACTTTGGACAAAATATAAAACACAGCTATTTGAAGCCTGTCGATGTACAACCGAATACGACCCCTAAAAGAAGAAAACTACACCAGTGAGATGCACATGTATGTGGCCTTTCCTCTGAAAGCAGTCACTATTGCATGCATTAAGGCATGGCTGGAACTCAGTTATTGGTTTTAGGTCTCAGAGAGTGATGTTCAATGTTGTCAGAACTGCTGGAAATTAAGCAGGGATATCATGGCAAAAAGGGAGCAACAGAGTGAAGAGTTCCATATGTGAATTCAGGTTCTCTCAAATTGTTGGCTGACCCTAGAAATGTGCGTAACGAAGACCCCAGGGATCCCAGAAGATCCCAGACCTGCTGGAATGCTGAGTGAACTGATCTAAAATTCCAGTTGCCTACCATGGTTATGATAATGTTGGAATCTGAATCTCATCAATTCGAGATACTTGTAAACACCTTGAGCTTTCCATTAAAACCCTGGAAGGATCATGCCTTGGGAGAAAAGACTGTTTCTGGAATAAATAGTTGGGACTTTTTATTTATCGAGAGCAAAACCAAATAGTTCCTAGCACAACATAAAAGTGAGCCTCCACAACTTCAGGACTAGTAACGAGTAATTTAACTGCCTGCTGTAATAACAATCCGTACTTTTCAGAGGGAGATAACATGATGAGTGAAGTCCAACAACATCCCCACGATACAGTTTACAATAAACATTTACTTGGCTTGCAGTTTAAAAATAAAGACAACTGTAATTGAGAGGAAAAGCAGTCAACAGAAATCAACCGTGAGATTACAAAAATGTTTGTTTCATGGGTAAAAGCTTTAAAGTAGCTATTAAAATCATTTTCAAGTATTAAAGATGAAAATGAGGGAAAAATAGGGAATATCAGCATAGAAATTGAAATTAAAACACATTACTAAGTGGAAATTCAAGATCTAAAATGTCCTGTATCTGCAATAGATAATTTGCTGGATAGGCTGAAAAGCATACTGGTGATGGCAGAAGAAGGAATAGGTAACCTTGAAGATAGAATAAGAGAGATTATGCAATCTGAAAAAAGAGAAGGAAAAATATGTTTTAAAAAATTGAAGAGACACAAAAGGACAAAGGAAACTTTTGGAGGTAAAATATGTGTATTACCTTGATTGTGGTGGTAGTGTAATGACTGTATGCGTATGTCCAAACCAATCAACTTGTGTGCATTAAACATGCAGTTTTTTAAATGTCAAATACACCTCAATAAAGCTGTTTAGCCGAGGTGGGCAGATCACCTGAGGTCAGGAGTTCGAGACCAGCCTGGCCAACATGGTGAAACCCTGTCTCTACTAAAAATACAAAAAAATTTGCCAGGTGTGGTGGTATACGCCTGTATTCCCAGCTACTAGGGAGGCTGAGGCAGGAGAATCACTTGAACCTGGGAGCTGGAGGAGGTTTCAGTGAGCCGAGATTGTGCCACTGCACTCCAGCCTGGGCAACAGAGCAAGACTCCCCCCACCCAAAAAAAAAAAAAAAAGCTGTTTAAAAAAAAAAGGAAGACAGCCGTGGTGACTTGTGGGCACTGTCATTTATCAGGAAGCATGTATTAGGAAGCACAAAAGGAAATGCTAGAGAGTGAAGAAATTTCAGAAAAAATATTTAATGTTGTCTTCTTAAGATTGGGAACAAGACGAAGTTGTCTGTTATTATCATGTTTATTCAGTATTATCCTGGAGATCCTAGCCAGTGCAGTTGGAAAAAAAAGAATAAAAGGCATAGAAATCAGAAAGGAAGAAATAATGTAAATGTTCTATTTACAGAGGACATAATTGTTTGCATAGAAAGCCTTATAGGAATCTATAAAACTGTTGCTGGAACTAACAAATTTAGCAAGATCACAGGATAAAAAGGCAATCAAATACAAGTTGTATTTGAATAAAGTAGCAACAATGAGAAAATGAAAATTAAAGTTTCACTTAACAGCAGAAAAATACTCAGGCAAAGCAAACAACCTCACTAGTTAGAGTAGCAAGGCATGCAAGAAATAACAGAGCCTAATGATTGCAAAGGAAGCTTTCCACACCTTGTGTGGAAAGAAACTCCAAGGAGTCTGCCATACAATGAATAAAACTAAGACAAAAATAGGCATCAAGTTAACAAAAGAGATTCATGACTACCACACTTTACGAGATAAATTAAAAATCAAAAGAAGCCGGGCGCGGTGGCTCAAGCCTGTAATCCCAGCACTTTGGGAGGCCGAGACGGGCGGATCACCAGGTCAGGAGATCGAGACCATCCTGGCTAACACGGTGAAACCCCGTCTCTACTAAAAAATACAAAAAACTAGCCGGGCGAGGTGGCGGCGCCTGTAGTCCCAGCTACTCTGGAGGCTGAGGCAGGAGAATGGCGGGAACCCGGGAGGCGGAGCTTGCAGTGAGCTGAGATCCGGCTGCTGCACTCCAGCCCGAGCGACAGAGCGAGACTCCATCTCAAAAAAAAAAAAAAAAAAAAAAAAAAAAAAAAAATCAAAAGAAGTAAGAGTCATGTCCTGCTCATGGACTGGAAGAGAAAATGTTAAGATGTCACTTGTCTCTACAGTAATATAGATTCAATGCAGTCCCAATCGTAATTCTATTGAGATTGTATCTCAGGGAGGATGTGGAAGAAGTTGGCACATTGGTTTTGAAGTTTCTATGGAAATGCAAAGGAACCTTGTATTAGTCCATTTTCACCCTGCTAATAAAGACATGCCTGAGACTGGACAATTTACAAAAGAAATAAGTTTAATTGAACTTACAGTTCCACATGGCTGAGGAGGCCTCAGAATCATGGTGGAAAACGAGGAGGGGCAAGTCACGTCTTATGTGGATGGCAACAGGCAAAAAGAGTTTTGTGCAGGGAAACCCCCGTTTTTTTTTTTTTTTTAAATCATCAGATCTCGTGAGACTACTTCACTATCATGAGAACAGGGCAGGGAAGACCTGCCCCCATAACTCAGTCACCTCCCACTGTGTCCCTCCCACAACACATGGGAATTCAAGATGAGATTTAGGTGGGGACACAGCCAAACCATGTCAGACCTAGAATAGCTGAGAGGAGCAAAGTTGCAGTACTTGGTCTACAAATTTTCCTGAAATGACCTCACACCTGTCTCCTACCACACAGGAAAGTTAGAGATGCATCATGGATAGATCTACATGTAAAACTTCTAAACCATGTGAGTATATCTTCTGAACCTTTGTATATAGGTAAAAAACTTCTTAGCAAGGACACAAAGCACTAAACATAAAAGGAAAAATTAATGAGTTAGATTTTGTTAATATTAAAAACTTCCATTAAAACTGCAAAAAGATACCACTACATACCTATTAGAATGTCTAAAATCCAGCACACTGAACACCACGTGCTGCTGAGGATGTGGAGCAACAGGAGCTCTCATGCATTGCTGGTGGGAGTGCAAAATGGTAAGCCGCTTTAGAAGACAGTTTGGCAGTTTCTTACACAGCACAATCTTACCATATAATCAAGGAGTGGTGCTCCTTGGTATTTACCAAAATGAGTTGGAAACATAGGCACACACTAAAACCTGTGCGTGAATGTTTATAGCAGCTTTATTCATAATTGCCAAAACTGAGAAGCGATGTCCTTCAGTAGGTGAGTGGATAAACTGGTACATCCATACAGTGGAATATTAGTTAGCAATAAAAAGAAATGAGCTACTAAGGCATGAAAAGACAGAGTGGAAACAAATACATATTGGTACGGGGAAAAAGCTCCTCTGAAAAGGCAGCATTCTGTATGATTCCAGCGCTAAGGGACACTCCGGAAAAGGCAAACCTGTGGGAAAAAGCTCCTCTGAAAAGGCAGCATTCCGTATGATTCCAGCGCTAAGGGACACTCCGGAAAAGGCAAACCTGTGAAGATTGTGAGATCAGTGATTGCCGAGCATTCAGGGGAGGGAGCGGGGAATAAATAGGTGGAACAGGGGACTTGTAGGCAGTGAGACTACTCTGTATGATACTGTCATTCTGGGCACATTTCATTATATATTTGTCAAAACCCACAGAATGTGTCACACAGAGTGAACCTTAATGTATGGACTGTAGTTAACAGTGACGTATTGATATTGGCTTATCAATTGTAACAAATACACCACACAAATGCAAGATGTTCATAATAGAGGAATTCATGTGGGGGAGGGTGTGTGGGGAAATTGAAATTTTGTTGAGTTTTTGTCAACCTAAAACTTCTTTAAAAAATAATGTCATAATTTTTTTAAAAATCTGCTGAAGGAAAGACATTGTTAAGAAAATTCATAAGCAAACCACAGAGGAGGAGAATACTTAAACCTGACAAATGCCTTGTATCCAAAATAAAGAACTTTCACAAATTAATAAAAATAAGGCCAATGACCTAGTAAAAATGGGCAAAAACTTGAATATAAATGGCCACTGAGCACCATGAGGTCCTCAGCATTACTAGTCGTGGGGGAAATATACATTAAACTATGATAGGATGCAGTTTCCCAGTCTCTAGCCTGGCTAGAATTAGAAAGACTGACAATGCCAAATGGTGGCAAGGATGTAGAGTAACTCATTGCTATGGGAACATAGAAATGTTGCAGTCTTTTGGAAAACAGTTTAGCAACTCATATAAAATTAAACCTACATTTAGCTTACGACTTCTACTCCCTAGATTTTTTACCCCACAAGAAATGAAGACATACCTCTTTAAGGGGGGAAAAAACAACCATGTACAAAGAATATCTACAGTGGCTTTGTTTGTAACAGCCCCGAACTGGAAACCACCAAAGAGCCATCCACAGAAGGATGAACTCATTTTGGTGTGTTGGTGCAATAAAATACTTCCCAGCAAGAAAAAAAGGATGAACTATTCAACAACATGGATGCACCTCAGAAACACTATATTGGTAAAAAAAAAAACTACAGTTTTTCTTTGAGTCTGTTCATGTGACGCTCAGAACAGGCAAGCATAATCTCTGGTTGACTGTTAGTGACAGGCAGAGCCAAGTGCCTGGAAGGGTGAATGATGGAACTTAAGATCTTGGAATTTGACTGTATGTTAGTTTTGTAAGAGTAAAATTTTAAAAAAGTAACAGTTGCTGAAACAAAAGAGGGATTTCAGATATTTCTGCACCAAATTATGATAACAATAATAACTAATTTAGCATTTATGTGCCAAATACTACTCTAAGCATTTTATACCTTTTATCTCATGTGAGCAGCATATGGGTTAGGCATTCTTATTATCTTTGTCTTGCTGATAAGGAAACTGAGGCACAAGAAGGCTAAGTGAGTTGTGGATGGAGGTCACACAGCTTTTGCAGGTCTGCACTTGGTCAGTGAGACATGGGGTCTGCTGGGGTGACAGCTGTGCCACAGTGCCTTTCCTGGCTGAGCATGCCCAGTGCTAAATTGAGAACCTTAAGCCCTTATCGGTGGAAGAAGGAAAGGGGGTATGCATACTATTTAAATATCTGAGATTGTGAGTAACATTACGTATTCTATCCTAGATTCAGATGTCATTTGTGTAATTATTTGTAATGCTAATAACACCAAACTTGGGGGTGTTCCCTATTTCTCAGCATGATTATGTGATACAGACTCTTCCACACAGTCTCATATATTTGAACATACACATTTTCAATTGCATGTAGGCAGAATTCTAATCCTCCTCTATGCCAGTTCCTAGCTTTGAAGAGGTTCTCTGAAAATGCTGCTTTTATCTTTCTTCTGCAGTGATGAACTTTAATGTTGGAGTGTTGTAAGTTCTCACATAATAAGGCTTAGATTTTTGTTTGGTTTGGCAGTAGACTTCTGTTTAAAATTCCTTTAATCTGTTCATTCCATGCTTTTTATATTCATTTTAATAACTGATGGCTCTGTGAAGAATTTTTTTTTTAAATTTATTGCACTAGTAAAAAACTACTAAAACTTGTACTTAACTCTTCCTCCGTCTCAACATGCTAAAAGTGAGTTTTCCAGTGAATTGCTGAATTTTTATCTTCCCTGGGAGTTGTTCCTCCCCTTCCCCAGCCCTGGGGAAATAAGAAACAATTCATATACTAGATCTAAAGTTTCATTAAAATTGCTTATGCCCTGTCTCAGGCATTTTAAGTGGGCCATCTGTCTAAACATCTCTCTCTCTTTTTTTTTTCTGATCATTTCCTCGACTTATTCATGAGCCATGGGAGGGCTCCTTTGTAGTCTCCATGTAGCTGGTTCTGTCTACCCCCACTGAATACATCTATGTGCTTGCATAACATATCTTTTCACTGTGCTGGAAATTCTCTGAACTTGGTTCAGATGAATGGCCCACTTTCTGAAGGCCTTTTTCTTCCTGCAAAGATTTGTATGCAGAAACTGACCTCAGTGGCCATGGAATGCAGCATATTATTCTCGATCATTTTACAGCCCACCCACTGTGAAAGTTATGATGAAGCATTTCTTAATGATTCCTTGACCATTAACATTTTTTTAACTCAGTATTTTACTTCTAAAAAGGTGATGGCACAATCAAAACCCAGCTTTTTTGAGTGTCTGATAATTATGGTTTAAAATGCTTATAATCCTTTCTAACTGAAGATGCTGAGAGTTTTTATGTTTATACAGTCTTCTTTTAGAAAATGACATGTAATAGCAAAGTATTTACTCAAAACCTCCCTTTTGAGTAAAATATTCCAGTAAGTTAATGTATTAGTATTAATAGTGACAATCAGCTGACAGTTTTTCACCATCAAATATAAAAAATTTAGTTTTGTTGAGCATATTCATCCTGGCTGGCTGATGATGAACTGGACAGACCTGGGTTAGAGCTATTATTTTATTTGCTTAGTGAGTCACTGTTTATGTGAATTCTTTTTTACTGGGGTTTTTGGTTTTTGTTTGTTTTTTGAAGAAATAATTGGTATCAGCTTTGCAGGTGACTAAGTTGCACAGATTAAATTTTTGGTCAGATGACAGCATCTTTCACTAGAAATATACTTCGTTAAAGGAAACTGTATCATTACTATGGGGAGTTGAATGAAGTTCTAAGACCTTTTCCCTATTGTCAGAGAGTTGTTCATGAAAATCTTTGAGACTATTTTGAATTTAATGGATCTGTATAATTCTTTTCTAAACATTTAAAATATAATTATAGGTAATTGTTACTATCATAAATCTGTGCTGGTTAAATTAATACGAATGTTTCAAAGTAAGTATTATAAATGTGTTTTCAGTGATTTTGCAGAAATAGAGTGTGTATTCTTCCAGGTTTGTATTTTTTTTTAATTTATAGTTTATTTCTATTGCAGAGCATATTTATATCTGCCAATTAACTGGCATATATGCCCAACCCATCCATTTTATTTAAAACCAAAACAAAACTAGTTTCAAACTTCTGTCAAGCCAGAAGGAATCTTTGCAAATTTTGTTTGTAGAAGAGTGAACTTACAAAGAGATTCCACACTTTTGACTCTTTTTTGGTATTTGGAGGTCTTTCACGTTGAAGCCTTTTTCCTATATCCTGTTAACATATCACCCTAAGACAAATTGTTAGAAAAAGGCTGGGTACTGTTGCTCACACCTGTAATCCCAGTACTTTGGGAGGACAAAGCAGGAGGATCCCCTGAGGCCAGGAGTTCAAGACCAGTCTGGGCGTCATAGCGAGACCCGCCCCATCTCTTAAAAAAAAAAAAGCCAGACCTGGTAGTGGCACACACCTGTAATCCCAGCCACTCAGGAGGCTGACGCAGAAGGATCATTTGAGGCCAGGAGTTCGAGACTGCAGTGAGCTGTGATAGGGCCACTGCACTCCAGCCATTGTGACAGAGTGAGATCCTGTTTCTTAAAAGGAAAAGAAAAAATTGTTAGAAAAGTGCCATTGCGGGAGTTAAGTGTGCAGAAGAAGCAGTAGCTTCCTATCACTTGCCTAGCTCTGATCCACTTTTACAGGTGTAGAAATGTTGGTTCAAACAGATTAAGTTCTCAGGTACATTGCTAGTAGAAGAACAGGTTGAGATTTAGACCTGGATGTTTTAACTCAAAACCTGTACTCCTTCTATAAGGTCCCTCCTGGGACAAATTATAATATATATGAAACAGATGTGAATCAAAATAAAACAATGGAAAAATAAATAGTACTTAGGTTTTGGAGAGTGGCAACTGTATGTCATCACCATCTATAAGGTCCCTTTCTGTGGGAAAATGGGTTCTGGGTTGGAACAGGATGTCAGGATTAACAATGTTCCAATGCCTCTGGAAGCAGAGACTCGTTACATAACAGAAGGGATTCTCAATCCCTACTACATCAGGCTGCTACAGTTTGAAAATTATTACAGCATATGACATAGATTAAATGGAAGAAAGATCTCTTGAGTTTATGCTAAAATTAACGAACAATTGGTGAGGGAGGCAATATTTTCCTTGAAGGATCTGTTAGTGTGAGAAACAGAGAGATGAGATGAGGATCCAAAATTTCTATAAAGAAAGAGGTTTCAGTTATAGGGGAAGTAAGAATATAGGCCGAGAACTGGGACAACTACTCATAATAAGAGCTAGCATGTATACACCTAATTTAATCAACACATCCCTGTCAATGCAGATGTTGTTATAATCTTTTATACACAAGGAAACTGAGACAGACAGTTTGCTCTGGGTTTCGTACCAGCTTCTATGAGTCATCAGGGCCTGAAATCAAAAACCACTGTCTGCTCTCTACCTCTTGGTAGCTTGGCTTAAGAGTCTAGCCCAACCAGATAGACAAATCAGAGAATAAGCAGCAATCAAATTGAATGCAAAAGGTGGGTTCTTCCTTTTAAGGACATTGAATGGTAGTTAGGTTAATAAAGATTTAACTTGGTGTGGGGTAGAAAACCATTCAATGATCATGAGCGAGGTAGTAACATAATTCTTGAGGAAAGCACAGATTTAAGAAAGTCAAGTTGCACGGTCGTCTAGATGTGAGGCTGTTTCTGCAATCACAGTACCCCTGTGAGACTGAAGTATTGACCCCATTCGAACTGAGCAAAATGAAGTCTAAACGAGATGATAGGTATAGTCCAGGGACACCCAGGGAGTATCCAGGAGCTTGGGGTACACGCTGCTCCTGTCACACCTGTGCCCTGTCCCCTGGGCAAGTCAGCCTCCCCTTCTGCACATGCTTGGTGCATAGTAGACACGCCTCACATTCTTTTCTACTTATCCCTCATCTCTTTGTCTCCATCCTGTGCTAGGAGCTGGAGATACAAAAATAAGGAATGATTTTGGTATTTTAGGAACCCCCAGGACACTGGGAGACAAACATATAAACAAATAAATGCCCTGTAGAATAAAGGTGCTAAGAAAAAAAAGAGGCAATGCCAGCACAGAAGCCCTCTCTTCCCTTCTTCCTTTCTGTCCAGACCTCCTTTTCTTTCCCTGTCCTCCTCCCCTCCGCACTGTGTGTTGTCTCCCTCAACTCCCCCATACCCCCATTCATTCATATTCTCTTGTGTGAGGCTCTGTCCCCTCAAACAGTTCTCTTCACACTGCCAGAAAGAATCTTCAAGTCCTGTGTTGTACAGTGTGCATTGTTGTTAATGCGTTTTTTTACTTTTATTTTTACTTCTATGGTATTTAAAACATATCCTTATCTTCAGAATGATGCCGATCAAGAAGTAGTAGATCAAATACAAATATGTATTTAAATGAACAATATTAATCATCAGATATTGACTCTAGAGGTGATGTGATTAGAACTATAGTTTTTGTGACTCTGCCTTTTTTTTAATGCTGAATACCTAGAGACTTCTTTTGAAATTTGGTGGGTTTAAATGAAAACATAACTTGGAGCATTTTTTCAGAACTGTGGTTTAAGCTGACACCCAGATACTACAAAACGCTGATGTTTCGTGCTGAGTAAATATGACTTCACAAGTATAAATATGCAATACTTAAATTAGGTTAATTCTGAAATCATTAAATTTTGTTACTTTAAAAAGTCGTGGGCAACATTTATATTCTAAAAATATTTTTGTCTTTGGCTGCTTGATACAGAGTTTCTGAACCATGTAATTCTGATCATATGCAGGAAAAGACCCGTATGATAAGACTAACATTGTTCATAGATATGGAGTCCTTTTTGGGAGTTTTAGGTGATGGGGAAAACCAGGGCTAGAAAAGAAATAGCGTGTACGTTTCCAAGATGAGAACTGTGTTTTATTTCTCTGTGGTGCCCCAAAACTTAGAGCCAAGTACTTAGTGTTTGTTGAACTCATAAGTCATATAGGGTTTTTTTTTTGTGTGTGTGTGTGTGTGTGTGTGTGTGTGTGTGGCTGTGCTTTATTTTAGCAAAATTTTGATGTTGTCCTATTTTATAATAACATAATAAGTGGGTATCTGAGTAATGTTTAAATTCATTTTTTAAATTTCATGAATTTTTAGTAATAACATTATAAAATAAGTATAGTTTTTTTTGTTTTGTTTGTTTTGTTTTGTTTTTGCAAACTATAATTATATTGGCTGGGCGTGATGGCTCACGCCTGTAACCCCAGCACTTTGGGAAGCTGAGGCGGGCGGATCATGAGGTCAGGAGTTCAAGACCAGCCTGGCCAAAATAGTGAAACCCCATCTCTACTAAAAATACAAAAAATTAGCCAGGCGTGGTGGCGGGCGCCTGTAATTGCAGCCACTTGGAAGGCTGAGGCAGAAGAATCACTTGAACCCGGGAGGCAGAGATTGCAGTGAGCCGAGGTTGCGCCGTTGCACTCCAACCCGGGCGACAGTGTGAGATTCTGTCTCAAAAAAATAATAATAATTAAAAAAAATTATATCCTAGCTAATGTACTAAGGTATTATTCTTCTAATTGACATCATGAAGAAACATTCTATATTATCTTATAAGTAGAATAATGTAGAGAGAGGTTCATTGTTTAATACATTTTTAGTCTCATCACCTATAAAGAACAAAATGATTTTCTAGGCCCGATCATGCTGACTCAGTAATTCATTTTATGTCTCTGAAGCTTAAGGCATGGCATACTTATTCATTTCATTGTAATTTTTTTAAAAAAACTATTTTGAATAGTAACCAAATATTGAAAAAAACTAATACTGCTTCAGGCAGACGAATTTGTGAATGACTGTAACAATTAAGCAATTCAAATTCACAGAATAGATGATGATTCTTAGAATAGGTGTTTAAAATGTTCTCAAATACATTCTATGGCAGTTTTACCCTGCACACTTTATATAAAAGGGAAATTAGTTTATTGAGAAATAATAATATATCATTATTAACTCTTTTTCTTTTCATTCTACTTTAGAATGCCTATTATTAAACCAGACATAGCCAACTGGGAGCTCTCAATAAAATTGCATGATAAAGTTCATACTGTAGTAGCATCAAACAGTGGGTCAACGTTCTTGGTGAGTTTTCTTTCTTTATTTTCTTGGTAATCTTGATATTATCTATGAATATTTAAAGCCATTTTTAACCTGTTCAGTGACTCTTATCTTTTGAATTTATAGCACCTCTATGTACTTGTTTCATCTTCTTTAGGAAGCTGAATGGAAATGGAAATTTTTTGTTCTCTTATGCTAATTAGGAGATACATTTCCAGATTTAGCCACATCCTAAACTCACTTTCTGATATTTGATTCATTTTTCTTTTATGCTATGAGAAGTATTACTTTCGCCTTTGTTACAGAGAAGAGCATTTTGAATTACAATTCCAAATGTATGATAGTGGTGGCAGGTAACCATCCTTTTAAAACAAATAATCTGAAGCCTCACGTAACATTATCTTTAGATCTCATGTTGCGAGATGCTCTTGAAGCTAAATTTACCTCTTTAATTGACATTCTTTTTGTTTTAAAGAACTTAAACCCCTTGGATATAGTGTCCAAGACAGAACTGCTATAGTTGGAATTCTAGTCTATAGTGAACAATATTACACTAAGATTTCAGTGTTTATACTGTAGTATGAGTGATATGTTTAAACCTGTGATTCAAGTGTGCCAAAAAATACCATTAAGAGTTGCTATTTTAAGTCGTATGCCTTCGTATTTTCAGCCTGAACTCAAGGAGGTTGCTATTAATATATAGTTAGTATAATGAATATTCTGTTTATCTACATTTCTCTTCTAATGGCTAAGTTGCATTGAAATGTCATTTTGTTTTGGGGAAACAAGTGAATTTTTATCAGAATATTGGAATAGGATGTGAACATCAAAATAATATAATTTCACACAAATAAGACCTGGTATGGCTTGAGAGGGGTGTGGCAGTTTCTTGATCTCAGTGAGAAAATATCACAAGTCGAAGATTCATGAGAATTCATTTATTCCACAAATTATTGTTGCATGCCTACTGTGCGCCAGATCAGTTCCACGCTGTTGCCCTGGGGAAGCTGACGTTCTTGTATGGTGTCAGACACACAAATCAATGATGTCAGTCCATGAACTAAGGGTAATCGCCTTGGTTTTCTTTAAATGTTGTGACTCACTATATAAGCCAAAATTGCTAAAATGTTAGATACTGAAAGAGACTTCACTCAGCTCTCTTAAAATGAAAGCTATGATGGAGTTAAACAGCTGTCTCATGAGATCCTGTGTGACTCTCTACATTCCACCTATTGACGTGGTCATTTCAGAAAAACAGCGTTGTAAGTGGACATTTAACCAGAGATCAGGTTGAGTAGCAAATTATAGGAAGTGAATAGTAAAGAATATCAATATTACAATGTACCATTTTTTTTTCCTGGGGGAAGATTACCTTTACAAAAATGTAGACTTTAGCATAATTTTCAGTTCTGTATGAGTCACCACTGAAGCCTTACTGTAATCTGATATTCTGATACAATGTTCTTTTAAGTAGTGCCTTAATAAAGAAAACTGTCTAGATGACTTTTTAAAGCTGTTACTTTTTTTGTTTTTGAGTTGGAGTCTTGCTCTGTCACCCAGGCTGGAGTGCAGTGGCATGATCTCGGCTCACTGCAGCCTCTGCCTCCCAGGTTCAAGCGATTTCTCCTGCCTCAGCCTCCCGAGTAGCTGGGACTGCAGGCGCATGCCACCATACCCAACTAATTTTTGTAGTTTTAGTAGAGATGGGGTTTCACCATTTTGGCCAGGCTGGTCTTGAACTCCTGAGCTAAAGTGATCCTCCCGCCTCAGCCTCCTAAAGTGCTGTGATCACAGGAGAGCTGTTGCTTCTTTATGCTTGTTTTAGATTCCATGCTGAAAACTAGAGACCTCTGGCCTGACTGCATATGTGGTAGCTTTAATTTTTTTCTGTAGAATTATCTCCAGCTTCACTTTTTAGCTTATGAGGAAAACAGGGCTGTTTTTAAAACACATCAAAATCAGTACATTAAAAATTTCCCTGGAAAATATCTACTTTAGTATATAGTATCAGAAATGATTTCCTATATTTATTGGCTTAGCTACTGTCCGAGCATCAATAGCCCAATGAATAGCATATGCACATGATAGCATAGCCCTTTTTCCTAGGCATATTTGAATTGAGCTACTTTCATTTGATATCAGTATTATGAAAGGAGGCAGGTTGAACAGCGTGGTGTAAGTAAAGGCTCATTGGTAGAAAGATTTCAATAGTATGGCACTATTGTCTGCTTTTAGGGTCATAGACGGGAGAGCTGTGATTGTTAACTTAGTTTCCCAGATCACCCACTGTCACATCAAGAAAAAAATTAGCCTACAGGTGACAAGCTAGGTCTGGGTTAATGACTCTGGAGATAGTGCAGGCACTACTTAGCACAGTGAAGCTTTAGGTGCCCCACATTTCTAGAGTTCTTCTGTTTAATTTTTACAAGTTTAAATTATAAGATATTTCTAATAAGGAAGGTACAGCAAATGCTGCACATTTTCCTTACGGATCTCCTATTTAAAAAGAAAAATGTATAGATTAAGCTAAGTCCTGTTTTTACATCATCCTGTTCTACTTTCTTCCAAGCAGTGGCAGCTAACCTGAAGATGCTGTGTGTCCCTCCTGTACGTGTTGTTAAGAATTTTGGTTACATATGTATATACCACAATAATGGTAAAAAGGAAAGTTGCAACAATATACGTACTTAATGGCACCGTTTATGTAAATTTTAGGCAAAACAGTTTCATTTACAATAGAATCAAAAAGACTAAAATACTTGGGAATATATTTAACCAAGGAAGCGAAAGGCTTATACACTGAAAACTACAAAAGGTTGCTGAAAGAACTTAAAGAAGACACAAATATATGGAGGGATATGGGATATCTTGTGTCAGGGACTGGAAGACTTAATATGGTTAAAATATCAGTACCTCTCAGCTACTTGGGAGGCAGAGACAGTAGGTTCACTTGAGCCCAGGAGTTTGTGCCCAGCCTGGGCAACACAGCGAGACTCCATCTCTGGGGAAAAAGAAAAACGAAAGAAGGAAATGTCAGTACTACCTGAAGTGATCTACAGATACAATGCCATCCCTATCAAAATCCCCAAATACATTTTGTTGCAGACATAGATAAATGTATTCTAAAATTCATGCAATTTCAAGGGGGTCCCAAATAGTCAAAACAACCCTGAAATAGAAGGAGAAAGTTGAAAGCCTTATACCTCCTCATCTCAAAACTTATTACAAAACCACAGTTTTCAAAACAGTGTGGTACTGCACATATATAGACATATATATAGACCAATGGACTAGGATAGAGAGCCCATAAATAAACCCTTGTATGTCATTTGACCAGAGTTTCTAAAATATTCAGTGGAGAAAAGACAGCATTTTCAACATGAATGGATTTGGGCCCTTTTCTTATGCTATATACAAAACTAACTCAAAATGGATCAAAGACCTAAATGTAAGAGCTAATGCTATAAAATTCTTAGAAGAAAACACAGGGGAAGGCTGGGCACAGTGGCTCACGCCTGTAATCTCAGCACTTTGGGGGGCCAAGGCGGGTGGATCACTTGAGCTCAGGAGTTCAAGACCAGCCTGAGCAACATGGTGAAACCCCATCTCTACTAAAAATACAAACATTAGCTGGGCTTGGTGGTGTGGCACACACCTGTAATCCCAGCTACTCAGGATGCTGAAGCAGGAGAATCTCTTGAACTCAGCAGGCAGAGGTTGCAGTGAGCTGAGATCGCGCCACTGCACTCCATTCTAGGCGACAGAGTGAGACCCTGTCTCAAAAAAAAAAAAACACCAGAAGAAAACATAGGGGAAAAGCTTCATGGTATTGGATTTGACAATGGTTTCTTAGACATGACACCAAAAGCACAGGCAACAAAAGGTAAATTGGACTACGTGAGAGTTAAACACTACTGTACATGAAAGGAGAATATCTTCCCAGAATTTTCATCCCTCCTTTAAAATTTTTCATTATAAATACTATATAAATGTT
This sequence comes from Macaca fascicularis, assembly GCF_037993035.2. Classification (NCBI taxonomy): domain Eukaryota; kingdom Metazoa; phylum Chordata; class Mammalia; order Primates; family Cercopithecidae; genus Macaca; species Macaca fascicularis. Next base: position 91,257,122 of record NC_088391.1, read on the forward strand.
TCATGCAAATATTTTCTCCCATTCTGTGAGTTGCCTTCTTACACGATTGATTGTCTGTACTCTGACAATCAACAGAGTAAGATGCAAATATTTTCTCCCATTCTGTGGGTTGCCTTCTTACTCTGTTTTTTCCAAAGTAACCACTCTGTCAGAGTACAGACAATCCACAGAGTGAGAAGGCAACCCACAGAATGGGAGAAAATATTTACAAGTCACATAGCTGATAAGAGGTGGTTGTTGTTGTTGTTTTGAGGCAGAGTCTCGCTCTGTCGCCCAGGCTGGAGTACAGTGGCACAATCTTGGCTCACTGTAGCCTCTGCTTCCCAAGTTCAAGTGATTCTTCTGCCTCAGCCTCCCGAGTAGCTGGGATTACAGGCACATGCCACCACACTCGGCTAATTTTTTTTGTATTTTTAGTAGAGATGGTGTTTCACCATATTGGTTTCGGCCAGGCTGGTCTCGAACTCCTGACCTCAGGTGATCTGCCCACTTCAGCCTCCCGAAGTGCTGGGATTATGGGTGTGAGTCACCATGCCCACCCCTGATAAGAGTTTAATATCTGGAATATATAAAGAATTTTTTTCAACTCAATCGCAAAAAACACAATTAAAAATGGGCAAAGGACTTTCATAGACACTTATCCAAAGAAGATATACGCATGGCCAATAAGCACATGACAAGATGCTCAATATCACTAATCATTAGAGAAATCCAAATCAAACCTACTACCTCCCACCCATTAGAATGGCTACTATCAAATAAACAGAAAATAAGTACTGGTGAGGGTGTGGAGAAGCTGGAACCCTTGTGCACAGTTGGTAGGAATATAAACTGATGTGGTTACTTTGGAAAAAACAGTATGATGGTTCCTTAAAAACTTAAAAGTAGAATTATATACTAACCTTAGGAAGTTGGAAATTCTGACATGTGCTATATAACACACATGAATCTTAAGGACATTATGCTAGGTTAAATAAGCCAGGCACAAAAGGACAAATACTGTACAATTCCACTTATATGAGGTACCTGGAGTAGTCAGACTGATAGAGACAGAAACTAGAATGGTGGTTGCCAGGGACTGAGAGGAAGGGGAATGAGGAGTTATTGTTTAAAGAATACGAAGTTTCACTTTTTAATATGAAAGGTTTTCTGGAGGTAGATGGTGGTGATGGTAGTAGGAAAATGCAAATGTATTTAATACCACTGAACTGTACACTTAAAAATGGTGACGATGGTAAATTTTATATGTATTTTACCACAAGTAAAACATATACGAAACAATTCAAATCAGGGTTGTGGCTGGGTGCAGTGGCTCACGCCTGTAATCCCAGCACTTTGGGATGCCGAGGTGGATGGATCACCTGAGGTCAAGAGTTCGAGACTAGCCTGGCCAACATAGTGAAACCCCATCTCTACTAAAAATACAAAAATTAGCCAAGTGTGGTAGTGCGCGCCTGTAATCCCAACTACTTGGGAGGCTGAGGCAGCAGAATCACTTGAACACAGGAAGTGGAGGTTGCAGTGAACTGAGATTGTGCCGCTACACTCTAGCGTGAGTGACAGAATAAGACTGTCTCTCAAAAAATAAAAATAAAAATAAAATATGAGGGATGAAAATTCTGGGAAATGAATGCATGGTAGAAATAAAAGTTAAGTGAAGTATTAATAGTAGGAGAGGTGAAGTATTTTATGTGTTTTAGGTCTTCTTCTGATTTCTGAATACAGCTGTCTGAATAATGACAGAATTAATTAAAAAGTATAAAAACTGCTAGACACAAAGTGGAAATATTATTCAGCTTATCGTGGTGATAAACCCAAAAGTACCAAATAAACTGATTTTTATTTGTAATTATTTCATGGTTCTCTTCTGGATTCCCAGTATGTTTTCCATTTCTCTCTTGCTCAGTATAACACAAAACTGGTCAAGATAGTTTTTGGCCAGGTACAGTGATGCGCACCTGTAGTCCATCCGCTCAGGAGAAAAGAAGTTTATGATGAATGAAAATATTTAACACAGTTAATATCTTAAAGATGGTGAAAAACTAAATTCATGTTGAGTATGATTCACCTGAAAGAATGAATTGAAAGAGGAGTGTCAGAGTAGTCCTGATGTGTAAGAAAATTAGTTAGAAATTTGGCCTTCCTAGTGATGGAAAAATGAGCACGATGCATGCACTTTTTGAAAAGTTTTGCCTGATGTTTCATGTTTACTACTAATAAACTAGAAAGCAATTATATATGATCCTATATATTGAATTGTTACAGTGGGCCAATGGTAGAAATTTTTGTAAGGACCTAAGGGTTTTTTGTGTCTCTGTCTCCTTCAGTTCTGCTGTGATCTTAGTTATTTCTTGTGTTCTGCTAGCTTTTGAATTTGTTTGCTCTTGCTTCTCTAGTTCTTTTAATTGTGATGTTAGGGTGTCGATTTTAGATCTTTCCCGCTTTCTCCTGTGGGCATTTAGTGCTATAAATTTCCCTCTAAACACTGCTTTAGCTGTATCACAGAGATTGTGGTACATTGTGTCTTTGTTCCCATTGGTTTCAAAGAACTTGTTTATTTGTGCCATAATTTTGTTAATTACCCAGTAGTCATTCAGGAGCAGGTTATTCAGTTTACATGTAGTTGTGCGGTTTTGACTGAGTTTCTTAATCCTGAGTTCTAATTTGATTGCACTGTGGTCTGAGAGACTGTTATGATTTCCGTTCTTTTGCATTTGCTAAGGAGTGTTTTACTTCCAATTATGTGGTCAATTTTGGAATAAGTGCGATGTGGTGCTGAGAAGAATGTATATTCTGTTGATTTGGCATGTAGAGTTCTGTACATGTCTGTTAGGTCTGCTTGGTCCAGAGCTGAGTTCAAGTCCTGAATATCCTTGTTAATTTTCTGTCTCATTGATCTGTCTAATATTGACAATGGGTTGTTAAAATCTCCCACTATTATTGTATGGGTGTCTCTAAGAACTTTCTTTATGAATCTGTGTGCTCCTGTATTGGGTGCATATATATTTAGGATAGTTAGCTCTTCTTGTGGCATTAATCCCTTTACCATTATGTAATGCCATTCTTTGTCTTTTTTGATCTTTGTTTGTTTGAAGTCTGTTTTATCAGAGACTAGGATTGCAACCCGTGCTTTTTTTTGCTTTCCATTTGCTTGGTAAATATTCCTCCATCCCTTTATTTTGAGTCTATGTGTGTCTTTGCATGTGAGATGGGTCTCCTGAATACAGCACACCGTTGGCTCTTGACTCTATCCAATTTGCCAGTCTGTGTCTTTTACTTGGGGCATTTAGCCTGTTTACATTTAAAGTTAATATTGTTATGTGTGAATTTGATCCTGTCATTATGATGCTAGCTGGTTATTTTGCCCATTAATTGATGCACTTGCTTCAAAGTGTCGATGGTCTTTACAATTTGATTATGTTTTTGCAGTGGCTGGTACTGGTTTTTCCTTTCCATATTTAGTGCTTCCTTCAGGAGCCCTTGTAAGGCAGGCCTGGTGGTGACAAAATCTCTTAGCATTTGCTTGTCTGTAAAGGATTTTATTTCTCCTTCACTTATGAAGATTAGTTTGGCTGGATATGAAATTCTGGGTTGAAAATACTTTAAGAATTTTGAATATTGGCCCCCACTCTCTTCTGGCTTGTAGAGTTTCTGCAGAGAGATCCACTGTTAGTCTGATGGGCTTCCCTTTGTGGGTAACCCGACCTTTCTCTCTGGCTGTCCTTAACATTTTTTCCTTCATTTCAGCCTTGGTGAATCTGACGATTATGTGTCTTGGGGTTGCTCTTCTCGAGGAGTATCTTTGTGGTGTTCTCTGTATTTCCTGAATTTGAATGTTGACCTGTCTTGCTAGGTTGGGGAAGTTCTCCTGGATAATATCCTGAAGAGTGTTTTCCAACTTGGTTCCATTCTCCCTGTCACTTTCAGGTACACCAATCAAACATAGGTTTGGTCTTTTCACATAGTCCCATATTTCTTGGAAGCTTTGTTTGTTCCTTTTCATTTTTTTCTCTAATCTTATCTTCACTCTTTATTTCATTAAGTTGATCTTCAGTCTCTGATGTCCTTTCTTCCACTTGATTGATTTGGCTATTGGTACTTGTGTCTGCTTCACGAAATTCTCCTGCTGTGTTTTTCAGTTCCATCTGGTCGTTTATGTTCTTTTCTAAACTGATTATTCTAGTTAGCAATTCCTCTAACCTCTTTTCAAGGTTCTTAGCTTCCTTGCGTTGTGTTAGAACATGCTCCTTTATCTTGGAGGAGTTTATTATTACACACTTTCTGAAACCTACTTCTGTCAATTTGTCAAACTCATTCTCCGTCAGTTTTGTTCCTTTGCTGGCAAAGAGTTGTGATCTCTTGGAGGAGAAGAGGCCTTCTGGTTTTTGGAATTTTTAGCCTTTTTGCACTGGTTTTTCCTCATCTTTGTGGGTTTATCTACCTTTTGTCTTTGATGTTGGTGATCTTCGGATGCAGTTTGTGTGTGGACGTCCTTTTTGTTGATGTTGATGCTGTTCCTTTCTGTTAGTTACTTTTCCTTTTAACAGTCAGGCCCCTCTGCTGCAGGTCTGCTGGAGTTTGCTGGAGGTCCACTGCAGACCCTTTTTGCCTGGGTATCACTAGCAGAGGCTGCAGAACAGCAAAGATTGCTGCCTGTTCCTTCCTCTGAAAGCTTTGTCCCAGAGGAGCACCTGCCAGATGCCAGCTGGAGCTCTCCTGTGTGAGGTGTCTGTCGACCCCTGCTGGGAGGTGTCTATCAGTCAGGAGGCACGGGGATCAGGGACCTACTTGAGGAGGCAGTCTGTCCCTTAACAGAGCTGGAGCGCTGTGCTAGGACATCTGCTGCTCTCTTCAGAGCCAGAAGGCAGGAACACTTATGTCTGCTGAAGCTGCACCCACAGCCGCCCCTTCCCCTAGGTGCTCTGTTCCAGGGAGATAGGAATTTTATCTATAAGCCCCTGACTGTGACTGGGGCTGCTGCCTTTCTTTCAGAGATGCCCTGCTCAGAGAGGAGGAATCTAGAGAGGCAGTCTGGTGACAGCGGCTTTGCCAAGATGCCATGGCTTTGTTTATACTCTGAGGGAAAAACCACCTACTCAAGCCTCAGTAATGGTGGACGCCCCTTCCCCCCAGGTCGACTTCAGACTGCTGTGCTGGCAGTGAGAATTTCAAGCCAGTGGATCTTACCTTGCTGGGCTCCATGGGGGTGGGATCCACTGAGCTAGACCACTTGGCTTCCTGGCTTCAGCCCCATTTCCAGGGGAGCGAACGGTTCTGTCTTGCTGGCGTTCCAGGCGCCACTGGGGTATGAAAAAAAACTCCTGCAGCTAGCTTGGTGTCTGCTCAAATGGCTGCCCAGTTTCGTGCTTAAAACCCAGGTCCCTGGTGGTGTAGTCATCCAAGGGAATCTCCTGGTCTGTTGGGTTGCGAAGACCATGGGAAAAGCATAATATCTGGACTGGAATGCACTGTCCCTCAAGGCACAGTCTCTCATGGCTTCCCTTGGCTAGGGGAGGGAGTTTCCCGACCCCTTGTGCTGCCTGGCTGAGGCAATGCCCAGCCCTGCTTCAGCTCGCCCTTCATGGGCTGCACTCATTGTCTAACCAGTCCCAGTAAGATGAGCTGGAAATGCAGTTGGAAATGCAGAAATCACCCACCTTCTGTGTTGATCTTGCTGGGAGCCGCAGACCAGAGCTGTTCCTGTTCAGCCATCTTGCCAGCCACTCAATAAAAATGTCTTTTTACTGTTTTTGACTTAAAGCTGTTTTATGTGACAACAGTAAAGCTACTCCTGCTTGTTTTTGGTTTCCATTTGGATGGAACAATTTTTTCCATCCCTTTACACCCGGTCTATATGTGTCTTTAAGGGTAAAGTGTGTTTCTTGCAGACAGCATATAGTTGGGTCATGGTTTTTATTCAGTCAGCCAGCCTCCATCTTTTAAGTGGAGCATTTAATCCGTTTACATTCAGGGTTATTATTGATATATAAGGTTTTGTTCCTGTCATATCATTAGTTGCTTTCTGATTGTTTTATGTGTTCTTTGTTCCCTCCTATTTTATAGTGTTTATCCTTGTGGTTGGTGTTTTCCTGCAGTGGCAACGTTTGAGTCTTTTCTGTTCCTCATTTGTGTGTTTGCCTTACCAGTATGTTTTATACTTTCACGTGTTTTCATGATGGTATATGTTGTCGTTTTGCTTCCAGGTTTAGGACTCCCTTGAACATTTCTTATAGGGTGGATGTAGTGGTAATACATTCCACTGGTCAAATTCTGCATTTTCTTGTCTGGGAAAGACTTTATTTCTCCTTCATTAATGAAGGATAGTATTACTGGGTATAGTGCTATTGAGGGGCAGTTTTTTTCTTTCAGCCATTTGAAAATATGATTCCATTCTCTCCTGGCGTGTGAGGTTTCTGCTAAGATGTCCGCTGTTAGTCTGATGGGACTTCCTTTATAGATGACTTGACGCTTTTACAGTTTTTAAAACTCTGACTTTAGATAGCTTGACTGTAATGTATCATGGAAGAGATACTGTTTTGTATTGAATATGGTTGAGGATTTCTGGACCTTCTGTATCTGGATGTATTTCTCACTAGACTTGGGAATTTTCAGTTATTATTTCATTAAATAGAGTTTCAAGTCCTTTCATTATTTCTTTGCCTTTTGGGATACTGATAATCTTGATATTTGGTTACTTTATTGTATCCCACATACCATGAAAGCTTTCTTTATGTTTTAAAATTCCATAAAATTTTTTTTTGTCCGACTGCATTTTTTCAAAAGACCTCTCTTCATGCTTTGAGATTCTTCTGCTTGATCTAGTCTGTTGAAGCTTTTGAATGCATTTTGCATTTCATCCAGTGAATTCTTCATTCCAGAATGTGTCTGATTCTTTTTTATGATACCTATCTTTTTGGTAAATTTCTCATTTATATCCTTAATTGTCTTTCTGATTTTTTTGTGTTGATTTTCAGATCACTCTTGTGTCTCACTATTTTTAGTATCAAAATTTTTAATTATTTTTCTGGAATGTTGTGAATTTCTTTTGGATGGGATCTGTTGCTGCAGAATTATTGTATTCCCTTGGAGGTATCATATTCCCTTGCTTTTTCCTGTTTCCTGTGTTCTTACATTGATATCTGAACATCTAGGGTAATATCTGCTTCTTCCAATTTTAGAATTTGCTTTCATAGGGGAAGACTTTTTCCGGAAGATGTATCCATGTTGTTGGTTGGGTAGGGCCGTTTGGCTTTGATTCTGGGTGCATGTGGTAGTGTAGTCACTGTATGATTTCTTTGGCTGTAAACAGCATCAGTGGTATCTGTGATTTCCTTGGTGGCTTAGGGTACTGTTATTAGTGGAGACCATAATGAGGTTTTCTGGGGAAAAGGATGCCACATGGGCCCATCTTTGGGCCCCGATGGTGGCAGTGGTGGGCTGAGTATGTCTGTCCTTGGGCCCTGGGGTGGCGTGTGCCGACACTGATGTTAGTGGGTCCAGGTGGGCAAATTTAACAGAAGAAGTACAGAACTTGTATTGTGAAACAAACCATTGAGAAAAGAAATTAAGAAAAATCCAAATAAATGGAAAGTTTCTTGTATTTGTGAATTTGTGAATTGAAAACCTTAAGATGGCACTACTTCCCTGTATCGGTCTGTTCTCACACTGCTAATGAAGACATATCCAAGACCAGGTAGTTTATAAATGAAAGAGCTTTAATGAACTCACAGTTCCATATGGCTGGAGAGGCCTCACAATCATGGCAGAAGATGAAGGAAGAGCAAAGGGACATCTTACACGGCAGCAGGCAAGAGAGAGCTATTGCAGGGGAACTACCCTTTATAAAACCATCAGCCCTCCTGAGACTTATTCACTGTCACGGGAACCACATGGGAAAGACCCACCCCCATGATTCAATTTCCTCCCACTGGGTCCCTCCCACAACATGTGGGAATTATGGGAGCTACAATTCAAGATGCAATTTGGGTGGGGACACAGCCAAATCATATAATTCCCAAATTAGTCTACAGATGCAACACAATTCCTGCCAAAGTCTAAGCTGTATTTTTCTCAAAAATTGACAAGCTGATCCTAAAATTTGGAAAATATGGAAACTTAAGAGACCCAGAATAGTCAAAGTAATCTAAACACATACACACACACACACACACACACACACACACACACGAAAACAAACAAACAAAAAACACTCCAGTCACGTTGGCTCAGACCTGTCATCCCAGCACTTTGGGAGGCCAAGGCAGGAGGATGACTTGAGCCCAAGAGTTCAAGACCAGCCTGAGAAATATAGTGAGACCCCCATCTCTACAAAAAAGTTTTTTTTTTTTTTTTTTTTGAGATGGAGTCTTGCTGTGTCGCCCGGGCTGGAGTGCAGTGGCCGGATCTCAGCTCACTGCAAGCTCCGCCTCCTGGGTTTATGCCATTCTCCTGCCTCAGCCTCCCGAGTAGCTGGGACTATAGGCGCCCGCCACCTCGCCTGGCTAGTTTTTTGTATTTTTAGTAGAGACGGGGTTTCACCGTGTCAGCCAGGATGGTCTCGATCTCCTGACCTCGTGATCCGCCCGTCTCGGCCTCCCAAAGTGCTGGGATTACAGGCTTGAGCCATCGCGCCCGGCCCAAAAAAGTTCTTTTAGCTGATGGTGGTAGCATGTGCGTCTAGTCCCAGCTACCTGGGAGGCTGAGGTTGGAGGATAGCTTGAGCCCAGGAGGCGGAGGTTACAGTGAGCTTTGATCACACCACTGCACTCTAGCCTGAGATACAGAGCGAGACTCTGTCTCAAAACCAGCCAACCAAACAAACCCACAAAAAATCCAGAATTTATAACTCATATTTCCATCTTTCAGAACTTACTACAAACAGCCTTGTAATCAAATACAGTGTAGTACTTGCAAGATGATTGACATATAAATCAACAGAATAGAAATGAGAATCCAGAAATAAGCCCAAAAATGTATGGTCAGTTGATATTTGACAAAGGTGCCAAAATAATTCAATGGTGGAAAGAATAATCTTTTCAGCAAATGGTGTCGAAACACCTGGGTTCACATGTAAAGGAATGAAGTAGAACCCCTACCTCACATTGAGTTAGTATACAAAAATTAATCCAAAATGGATTGAAGACCCAAATATAAGAGGCAAAACATCTTTTTGACCTTGCATGTAGCAATGGTAAAAATAGATGAATTGTTCAACATCAAGATTAAAATGTTTGCTTCAAAGGACACTAACAGGCAATTGAAGACAAACCACAGAATGGGAAAAAATATTTGCAAATGAAATTTTCAGTAAAGCACTTGTGTTTCAAATACATAAGGAACACTTACAACTTAGCAATAAAAACAACCCACTCTAAAAATAGGCAAAAGATCAGAATAGACATTTCTTCAAAGAATATATGCAACTGCCAGTAATCTCATGTACAGATGTTCCGCATCATAAGGCATGGAGGGATCCAGATGCAAATCAAAACCAGAGTGAGATTGTCCTTTGCATCCATTACATAGCTCTAATTTAAAAAGTCAGGTAATAACAAGTGTTGGCAGACCAGGTGTGGTGGCTCTCATACAATCCCAGCACTTTGGGAGGCTGAGGCGGGCGGATCACAAGATCAGGAGATCAAGACCATCCTGGCTAGCACAGTGAAACCCTGTCTCTACTAAAAAATACAAAAACAAAATTAGCCGGGCATGGTGGCAGGCACCTATAGTCCCAGTTACTTGGGAGGCTGAGGCAGGAGAATGGCGTGAACCCAGGAGACAGAGCTTGCAGTGCTTGCAGTGAGCCAAGATCGTGCCACTGCATTCCAGCCTGGGTGACAGAGCGAGACTCCGTCTCAAAAACAAACAAACAAAAAACAAGTGTTGGCAAAGATGTGGAGAAATTGAAACCTTCAAATGCTTTGAGCCTGGGAGATTGAGGCTGCAGTGAGTACAGCTGCTTTGGAAAACAGTATGGCATTTCTTCAAATGGTTAAATATCTGGGTTATTCAAAACCTTGGCTCTCTTTTATCAGGAGTATTTAATTTTGAATATTTATATAAATATTTATGTATATATTTATTACTATGGTGAATGTATCTTACTTTTCAAACAGTGTTGAAGCAAGATATTTCCGTGACCCCTTTGCAGGACCCCTTTGCAACGGGGTGCCTTGTTTAGTCAGCCTATAGCTCTTAACTCCTTGTGGGAGGGAGCACATGAGCGAACGAGGTGGGAACTGTAGTGCAGGGGCACTGGAACTAGCCAGCTTTTTGGCACCAGTGGGATCAAACTCCACTCATTTGGACCTGTTACATTCCACACCACGTAGGAGGGAGTGCACAGGTGAGTGGGTGCCAGAGCAAGAGCAAGTGCTTTTGGGCACCAGCAGGAGTGAACTCTTTGCAGGCCCCGGAGCAGCATCCAGGAGGGGTGCCTGTGACTCCCAAAGCCCCAGAAGGCATGTCACAGTGCTCTTTTAGCTCTGCTCTCCACGGGTGACTTAAGTGTTAACAGCTCAGTGGGCCTGCGGCTGCCCTCCACCAGTGCGGGCAAAGGGCCAGTGTAACGGCCTTTTGTATCCACACACCTGGCTCCTGAGCTCTTGTCTGGTGTCCAGGAAAAATGAGGTCACACGAGCTAATTGAAGGATGGTAAATGCAGGGATGATTTTATTGCTGATGAAAGTGGCTCTCAGTGGAAAGAGAGGGGAGCTGAAAAGGGGACGGAGGAGGGGTAGGTGATCTTCCCCTGAAGTCTGGCTGGATTCTTCTCCTGAGTTACACCATCAGGCTGTCCCTCTGAAGTCAAGTCACTTCTCTCCAACATTCAGCTGCTTCTCTCTGCTGGTTGAGTCTGGGGTCTTTATAGGCACAGGATGAGGCGGGGTGGGGTCATGGGTAGTTTAGGAAAAGGCAACATTTGAGCTGGAAAACAGGGAGAGAATTTCTCACTTCAGGCCACAGTCTCAGGCTTTTCAGCTTGAGGGTGGAACTTCACCAGGGACCCACGCCTGTCTGCCTAGAATCTCTGCCTCCTGCCTCTATCATTGTATCAATATCAAACAATAGTTGTTGGCCTACATGTCAGTAATTTAAAGATGAATTAAATGGGTATATATGATAACATTCATCAGAGACCTTTAGAAACATTCGTATTCTTTGGTCTACTATTTTTACTTCTAGGACATATTCCAAGCAAGCAATGAAAAATCGCTACTTCAACATATAATATTTTGTCGGGGAAAAAAATGAATTAAAGGCAGTTGGCCTTGGAAATATCCATGTAAACAATCTGTACTTATTGTGGTAAAGGGAAGGCAGATTTGGAAGTAATTAAAATAATGTAATAAATGCATTAATAGAGGTGCCATCAACCAGTTAAATCTGTGAGAAAGAAAGGCACTCAACTGCCTGGGGAAAGGCAAGGATCTGGGGGAAGATGAAAGAAGTTCCTCTTGGGGGAGATGACTGATGAGTCACAGCTTAGAACATGTTTTTTACTGTATATAAGCCAGAATTTGCCTCAAAATTATTGTAGAAATAAATGAGGAAAAACATTAGAATGTGGTAGCATGGGGGAGAGCACCTCAGCCCCACAAGTAGCTGAGACTGCAGAGGCATGCTACCATGTCTGGCTAATTTTTATATTTTTTGTAGTGAGAGTTTTCGCCATGTTGCCTAGGCTGGTCTTGAACTCCTGGGTTCAAGCCATCTGCCCACCTCGTCCTCTCAAAGTGCTGGGATTGCAGGTATGAGCTACTGTGCCCAGCCTATGATTTCAAGTTTTATCCAAGCAATATTTTTTGAGAGCAATATAAGATTTGAGAATGGGTGCGGTGGCTCACGCCTGTAATCCCAGCACACAGAGAGGCTAAGGCAGGAGGATCACTTGAGCCCAGGAGGTCTAGACCAGCCCTGGCAACAAAAAAATGTTATATGATTAGCCGGTCGTGGTGGTACACGCCTGTAGTCTCAGCTACTAAGGAGGTCCAAGGCGGAAGATGCTTTGAGCCTGGGAGATTGAGGCTGCAGTGAGCCATGATTGCACCACTGCACTCCAGCCTGGGTGAGAGTGAAATCCTGGACCCTGTCTCGAAAAAAAAATAAAGATTTGAGATAGGTAAGCTTTTGTGTACAAGAGAGTTTGTGCTTTCATTTTGTTTTCTTTATAATGTTTGTTTTGGTTGATGCAAAATTGTTTCATCTTAGATGCCTGAGGTGGAGGGAGGGAATTGTTTTGTAGTATTCATATCATTGAAATTACCACCCTATATTTTTCTCCTCAACAAAAGAATATGGTGATGAACTAAGAATAAAAAATAATAACTACATATGGACGCATAATAGGAAATAATTATATACGCATCGTTTGACGTTTTCCTTCTCTGCGGTAACTCACCCTTTCCCCTTTGTTCTACCACCATATGTTTTGTTCTGGATTTCTTGACTAAGAAAACATTCCACCATAGTTTCTTTTAATATTTAAAGAGCACTTTGAAATTTGATTTTTTTTTTTTTTTTTGAGACAGAGCTCATTCTGTTGCCCAGGCAGGAGTGCAGAGGCACAATCTTGGCTCACTACAACCTCCACCTCCCGGGTTCAAGTTATTCTCATGGCTCAGTCTCCCAAGTAGCTGGGATTACAGGCATGTGCTACCACGCCTGGTTAATTTTTGTAGTTTTAGTAGAGATGGGGTTTCACCCTGTTGGCCAGGCTGGTCTCGAACTCCTGACCTTAGGTGATCTGCCTGCTTCAGCCTCCCAAAGTTTTGGGATTACAGGCGTGAGGCACTGCACCTGGCCAAAAATTCAGTTTTAAGTAAATCTGTTTAAATGTTTTTGTGTAACATTTTCATAAAAACGAAAAATTCGATGAACTTAGAATATAGCAGTAATCTTCTGCACAAAATAATAACTTTGTATTCTCAAATACTAATATAAAGAATCTGTAATGTATCTTCATTAACAATTTATACATACATTTTACATCATAATCTCTTTTACTTTTATTCTATTAATAGACCGTAATATTAAATCATGAAGTTACTGGAATTTTTATAGGAACATGATAAGAATCATGTGGTTCTTTTAAAGAATTAATTTTGGAACATCCTTTGTTCAAAAAATAAAATATTATTATATGTGTTCTTTTGATTCTGTTGTCAGTTTTTAGGATAGGCTTTTAATCTTGAACATGAAAAGGACATCAGTAAACAAGGTCAGTTAACTATTACATTTATACCTACTGTAGGCTTTTAGTTTAAAAATTACCTATGGCTTAAATACAGAGAAGGTAGACAGTAAAAGAAACCTTTTTTTCCCTGAGCATTTTAAAGAGAATACTACAGTACCATTAGGGGTTTATAATAAAGGACTGTAATTCTATTTAGAAAACTGACTTACAGTACATGACAAATGATGGAAAACTGAGGTAAGTTTTTTGAAGCCATATTTTATATTTTTATATTTTTATTTTTCAATTTGTCTTTTGCCAGAATTAAATGTTGTGATCATTAAACTACTTCTCTTCTTTGGTAATTTTTTCACTTAGTCTTTCTACCCCTCTACCTTTAAAAAGTCTGCTGAACAAAGCTGCAAAAGATATTCTATTTGAGGAAAATAACGTATTTTCTGTCAATAGTTTTTTAAAATTAAAACATAATATTGCATAAACATGGAAATTCTTTTACATTGGCAAGAACTTTTTCCTTGATAAAATTATTTTTCCAATTGAAAAATTATTAGGATGATAAGTCAAGATAATGCTTTAAAATGTAAAAATCTTCTGCAAAGAATGTAAAACTGTCATAAATGAAGGCAAACAGGTAAGCCAAAAAACCAGAGAGAAAATTTGCAATTCATTTTAGTCACAAAATAAGGGATACCCTTCATATATACAGAACTCTTACAAATCAATATGAAAATGAACAAAAGCCCTGGTAAAAAATATTCAGAGACAGTTTACAGCAAAGAAAATATGGCTCGTGCACATATGATAAAAAGTGCTAAAAGCCACACACAAATTCAAGTTAAAATTATGATGAGATACCATTTTCCATGTACAAAATGAAAAGTTTGTTAATTCTGTTTTGTTTTTATTTATTTATTTATTTTTTTGAGACCAGGTCTTGCTCTGTTGCCCAGGCTGGAGTGCAGTGGCATGATCACGGCTCACTGCAACCTCGACCTCCTAGACTCCAGTGATCCTCCCATCTCAGGCTCCTGAATAGCTGAATAGCCTGAATAGCCAGCATGCCCAGCTCCTTTTTTTATTTTTTTGTAGAGACAGGTTTTCACAATGTTGCCCAGGCTGGTCTCGAACTCCTGGGCTGAAACAATCCACCTGCCTTGGCCTCCCAAAGTGCTGCAATTATAGGCGTGAGCCACTGCACCTGGCCTCTCTTTTCATAAGATTGTAGAAACGTAAGCTCTCAAACACTGGTGGGAGTATAAATTGATAGAACTTCCATGGAGAGCAATTTGACAAAATGAATTTGTACTGTGTGTTATGTTCACATGTAGGAGATGTGCAAGAATTGTCATGTTAGTATGATTTGTCACAGCAGAAGGCTGGAAAGAACTACCAAAAGGTAGTGGAAAGGTAGCTCGCTCCAAAAGTTTTGCTTAGGGTTCCAGAGTTCGTAGTAATTTCATTTGTCCTAAAACATCACGGGACTATTTTAGAGAATAGTATGTTTCTCCCTACTATTGGTTTAAGGAAGAATGTCCAAAAGTAACTTACTGTACCAGTGTAACATGGTATCAAACTGCCTGTCAGACTGGGATAGTTAAATAATTATGATACATTCATGACATTGAAATGCTGTGCAATGGCACATGTATACATATGTAACAAACCTGCACGTTGTGCACATGTACCCTAGAACTTAAAGTATATTAAAAAAAAAAAAAATGCTGTGCAGCTGTTAAAAAGTTGAGAGTGTTTTCTATGTGCTGCTTTTTTTTTTTTTTTTTTTCTTTAAAGACGGAATCTCACTCTGTAGCCCAGGCTGGGGTGCTGGAGTGCAGTGGCGCGATCTTGGCTCACTGCAAGCTCCGCCTCCCGGGTTCACGGCATTCTCCTGCCTCAGCCTCCTGAGTAGCTGGGACTACAGGCGCCCGCCACCGCGCCCGGCTAATTTTTTGTATTTTTAGTGGAGACGTGGTTTCACTGTGTTAGCCAGTTTGGTCTGGATCTCCTGACCTCATGATCCACTAGCCTTGGCCTCCCACGGTGCTGGGATTACAGGCGTGAGCCACTGCGCCCAGCCCTATGTGCTGCTTTATCAAGTGACAGAAGCAAATGACATTCATTGGCATAAAAAAGAATGTGTATGTTTGTGCTTGTGATATGCACAGAATATGTTTGGAAGGAACCACAGGAAACTGGGACCCGTGGTTGCCTTTGAGATGGGGAGCTGGAAGGCTGAGTGCATAACAAGTGAGAAGGACACATCTCTTAGATCGTATCTTTTTAGTATTTTTTGAATTTTGAACCCTACATGTGTATTACCTATTTTTTTAAAAGCAAATTTCAAAATTGTGCAGTGGAAGGGTCTGTAAGATGGAGGAATGTTGAAATAATGGAGCCTTAATTACCTTTCAAGAAACTTCTGCAGTGACTTGGCCATCCAGGGAAGCAATCAGACGAGCAGCTGGCTCATTAAATAGAGTGTGCTGGTCCCACAGGTGTAAGTACACAAAACGCAATCACTGAAATTATTTGGCTAGCACTTCCAACTTGGAGACAGTTGCTGGAGATCACTTAATCGGCTGTGGTTACAGGTTGATCTAATCTGAATGAAGAAATTGGAAAAAGCAAAGAAAGAGCAGTAATATAGGTCAGAGTAAGGAAGGTGAGCCAGAGCAGTTCCTCCACAGCCTCATGTTTCCCCTTCTGTAGGTGTATGAACTACCCAGAGAGATGACTGTGAATATAGAAGAGTTGGAGAGATGTGTGTTTCCTAATAGCAAAAGGCAGTGGAAAGGTAGCTCACTCCGAAAGTTTTGCTTAGGGTTCCAGAACTCGTAATTTCACTTGTCCTAAAACATCGTAAGGCTATTTTAGAGAACAGTATGTTTTTCCTTACCCTTGGTTTAAGCAAGAACATCCAAAAGTAACCTACTGTACCAATGTGACTCCTTATCCCAAGCTGAAGAATATCCTTTCAAGGCAAATTCATCCGAAGCAGCTTGACATCTGATGGGAGGGGGTCGGGTAAACAAGGTTGTAGAGAAATCAAGTCTGAAGAGTAACCTTGCACAGCTTGATCTGTTTACTTTTTAAATGCAACCTTGTTCAGTGGGTATAGCACTCTACTTTTGAACCATAGGACTAAATTTTCACAAAAATGTGAAGATCCTGCCCGTGTAATCTGGAAAATTGCTTGTCTAATTGGGTGCACAGCTGCACCTGTACCCTCTTGAATGACTCAGTCATGTTGTGCTCAGGGGCCAAGTAACTTGTTATGGTGCTAAGTGAAGAACAAAAATACATAAAATTCAGTTACTTTGGCAGTGACAAACACTGAATGGTATTGGTTGTTATATTACAGTTGGCAAATACTGTAATTAAGACTTCAAGTGATTTTTAGTATTAGCCCTGGATTCACTTTCTGAAGAATTTTATTTAGAATAAAACTTTCAGCGTTGATAACAGATGTTCACCTTTAGTTCAGTTCAGTTTCATAAATCTTTATAAAATATTTATAGTAGTCAAGGAGCCTGTTATAGGTGCTGGCCAGTTTTCTGCAACAACAAAAAGTAAATTAAAGTTGGCTGGGTGCAGTGGCTCACACCTATAAGCCCAACACTTTAAGAGGCTGAGGCAGGAGGACTGCTTGAGCCCAGGAGTTGGAGACCAGCCTGGGCAACATAGTGAGATCCCGTCTCTACAAAAAATAAAAAAAAATAGCCAGGCATGGTGGCACATGCCTGTGGTCCCAGCTACTCAGGAGGCTAAAGTGGGAGGATCAAGTGAGCCTGGGAGGTCAAGGCTACAGTGAGCTGTGATTGTGCCACTGCACTTTAGCCTGGGTATCAGAGTGAGACCCCATCTCAAAATAAACAAAAAATGTAAAACTCACAAATTTAAAAAATAAAGTTTTAAGTCCAGGTGCGGTGGCTCATGCCTATAATCCCAGCTCTTTGGGAGGCCAAGGCAGGCGGATCACCTGAAGTCAGGAGTTGGAGACCAACCTGGCCAACGTGTTGAAACCCCGTCTCTACTAAAAATACAAAAATTAGCCAGGTGTGGTGGTGGTCATCTGTAGTCCCAGCTACTTGGGAGGCTGAGGCAGAGAATCACTTGAACCCGGGAGGTGGAGATTGCAGTGAGCCGAGATTGCAACATTGGACGCCAGCCTGGGTGACAAGAGTGAAACTCTGTCTCAAAAATAATAAAAATAATTAAAAAGTTTTAAAATTCACTTTGGTATGGTATTTTGACCCCTCAAACTTGTTTATAAATAGAATGAACAGTGGAGCCATCTGTTAAAATGCCTTGGCTGAGTGACTCAGCCAGTAGATGAATTTTGACATATTTATAGCACCATGCATTGATCATTTTAGTTGTAATATAACAGCTGTTTATTGAGTACCTTTTATGACATAGGTCCTGGAGAACTAGTGGTAATCTAAAGAGATGATACATCTGACTCTTCACTGTGTCATCTGTTGAGGGTGACAAGGACGAAGGCTGTGTCAGTACAGGAGAAAATTGTTGACAGGGAGAGCAGGTGCTGGGTGAGCATGTAGGGGAGGCCCCGAACTAAACACGGAGGTGGTTCGGGGAGGCTTAGGAAGGAAATACTGGCCGGGCTGAGACCTACAGAGGAGGTTTGGGGGAAGGTAGGGGAAGGAGTCAGAGTATGAAGGCTTGCATAAAAAGTAGATACAGCTATAAAAAAGAACGAGATCATGTCCTTTGCAGAGACATGGATGAAACTGGAAGTTATTATCCTTAGGAAACTAACTCAGGAACAGAAAACCAAATCCCGCATGTTCACACTTACAAGTGGGAGCTAAATAACAAGAACACATGGACACAAAGAAGGGAACAACACACTGGCGCCTACCAAAGGGTGGAGGGAGAGGATCAGGAAAAATAATGGGTACTAGGCTTAATACCTGGGTGATGAAATAATCTGTACAAGAAACCCTCGTGACACAGGTTTACTATGTAACAAACCTGCACATGTATCCCTGCATGTAACATAGAAGTTAAAGAAAAGAAACACACACACACACCAAAAAAAAGTAGAAAGAGAACTAAGAAAGTTATTTGTGTTTGAAGCAAGAGAGAACTTGTGTATGACTGCAGCACAGAAAGCTTGAAGTGTGGGACCTGGTGGCAGGCAGGGAGGGGGAGAGGAGTGGTGAGATGGGAGGGGTAGGCCCCAGGGGAAGCAGCTGGGACCCGGCCGTGTGGAAGTGCTAGCCCTGAACCTGGTCTGGATGTGTCTGGAGTCCAGTGGAGAGCCACAGAAGGCCTACCTGCAGGGAGACGGACAGAGTTGCCTGTTTGGGAGATCACTCTGCCTGAATGATGGAGAATAGGTTTGGAGAGACAAGACTAGAAGCAGTCATGCAGGTGAGTGCTGTGAGCCTCAGCTGCAAGTATTTTGGAGAAAAATGGATCAACGTGGAAGAGATTTAAGATGTAGAATTAACCGTGCATTTATTAAGCAGTAATTATATTAGCTAATATATATTGCATATTTAATATATGTCAAGCACTGTTCTAAGTGATCCACATGCAATATGTTATTTAACAACAATTGTAGTCAACATGTACAATCTACTTTCATTTCTATTCCAATCCTATAAGCATCAGTACTATTATTAGTCCTGTTTTTAAGTATAAGGAAATTGAAGCATAGAGAGGGTAAGTCTAAAGAAATAGGAATACAATTTCAGACATAATTTTGAAGGGATCTATGAGATACACAAGTGGAGATGTTTCCTGGGTCTTTGCATATGAGGTTCTGTGGCCCAGGAGAGAGTTTGGGGGAGATTTGGTCTCCAGTAGTATAAATGGCAGTTGAACAAGGGGTTGAATTGAGGAGAAAGTAGAAAAGGGAAGAGGGCCAAGAAAGATGAAACCTTGAGGTACACTAAAGATTTAAAGGATGGGCAGAGGAAGGAGAATCAGCAAAGGATACTGAAGAGGAGCAATGAAAGAGACTGTGTCAAAAAACCCAAGAAGTTGTGTTGTTTCAGAATTTAAAGGAAGAGGCTGTTTTAAGAAGATGAGGTCAGTAATGCCAGTGAATATTAAGAAGTCATGAAAACAAAAAAACAACGAAGGCTGAGATTTATCCTTTGGATTTAGCGAAAATAATTGAGAACAATTGCAGTGATTTAATGGGGCCAGAAATGAAATTGTGGTGAGTTCAGACATTGAGATATGTGGACAAGTGGAGTGAATGACTCTTCTTCGAAAGGCATGGTGGTTGGAGTGGGCCATAGTGTTGAGGGGATTGACTTTTTAAAGGTGGACTAAATTCTTAAGTGCTGATAATAGGTGCCAGAGAAGGGAATTTTTGATGCTTAAAGAATAAGGAGAAAAACAAGAACTAGGAGAAGGGCCTCTGTTCTTTTTTTTTTTTTTTTTTTTGGAGTCAGAGTCTCGCTCTGTTGCCCAGGCTGGAGTGCAGTGTCACGATCTTGGCTCACTGCAACCCCTGCCTCCCAAGTTCAAGTGATTCTCCTGCCTCAGCCTCCCAAGTAGCTGGGACTACAGGTGCACGCCACTAAGCCCAGCTAATTTTTGTAATTTTAGTAGAGACGGGGTTTCACCATGTTGGCCAGGATAGTCTCAATCTCTTGACCTTGTGAGCCATCACACCCGGCCTCTGTTCCATTTTTATATGAAAGGACAAAGGAGCGGGTGGAGATGAAGGGAAAGTTGGTGACTTATCCCCCCATGATGGCTGCTGTGGGGGAAGAGGTGAGGTGAGACTGGAAGGAGTTGATTATGGCATTAGAAATTGGAAGTACATGGAATGTTGTTGAGGTTGGGAGCAAGAATTGACTTAAACACAACTGAAGAGCTAGGCTAACCAAGCTTCCATTTGAAGTCGTGGAGCAGGAATTGATGGGGTATCAATCCATGTGGTCAGATCGCGCAAGGCAGCTCTACATGCCCAGGAGGGCAGGACACAGGGAAGCCAGGCAGAGAGGTAGCAGTGAGGGAGGTGGAGATGGGCAGATCCTGAAGGGCCTTTAAACTATGGGTTTTGATTTTGTTATGAGGTTATTCATTATCTAGCCAGCTTTTAAAGGAGCGGTTTATGATTATGTTCTAGAGAATATGATTGATCAACAGGTGTTTCGAAAGTCTAAATTGTGTTCAAATTGGTATCTTGTGAGAATTAATAGAATATATGCTTTGATGACTTTTGTAAATAAATACATAAACATATTTTCAGTAAACTCATGTTTGATATGTAATCAAATTCTTTTAGTCATGAATTCGAATGAGAGGTTTTTTGGGTTATTGTTACTGTTTTGTTTTGTCTTCTGTGTTTTTATATTCGGAAGCAGAATCAGCTTTTGGTCTCTTAAGTGACTCCTTAGTCACTTGCTGTCATATCATGATGTTCATTTCCATCATTGTGCTTATCATGCACTTGACTTCTCGTGTTTACTTCTTTGTCCACTTATTTAGTTGCAGCCTCTTCACACTAAAATATGAGCTTTGTAAGAGCAAGGACCTAGTCTTGTTCACTGTCACACTTCTTGTACTTCTCAGGAAATATTCACTGGGGGTGGGGTAGAGGAGTTGGGGAAGGAAGGAAGAGAGAGGACAGTGAAGGGAGGAAGGAGTTCAAAAAACTGCTTCCCTAGTGGTCATGGAAAGTCTTTAATAAACTAGAATGTTGTCTTCAAAAAAATACAGGCAAATATGCATTGACAGTTGCCTTTCATACACCTTAGCAAACCAGTTAGTTACATAATAGGATATCAAAATTCAGTCAATGTGTTTGCCAGTTTAATTTGTTGTGATTAAAGAAAACAATGATTTTATTTATAAATTTAGCACCTAGAAAATGTGATTTCACATTTTCTAAAAATATAAGCATTATTTTCTAAAAAAATAAGCGTTTTTTTATTATTTTTAAAATGGAAGGGTCAACAAAATCTGCCTTATTCTTCAGCACAGTTTCTTCTCTGTCAGTAATGTAGCAGTGTGTTCATTTCCAGAAATGTATTCTCTTCTATAAAATTTTCTGTGACCTGTAAACTTTTGAATTGGAGTTAATTTACCAAACTGTCATGGAATGCCTGAAATTTCCTTGGGGCAGAGGAGGTAGCAGAGAGGTGGTAAGTGGGCATGTTTCCGTTGTGTGAATAACAAGTAGGATTCCAAACAGAATCCATGTAGCGTTTTCATGAATTCACATTTGGAGAAAAAAGTCACAGACTTTCAAAACTTACAGGAATTTGGCTGTCCTAGGGCAACTCCTCACTTAACAGCAAGAGAACACAGGGGACGAGAAGGTTGAGTGACTCACCCAGGGAAGAGTGACTCACCCAGGGAAGGTCGAGTGACTCACCCAAGGTTACTTGGTAAGTAAAGAGAGAAGCCAGAAGCCTGGGGCCTCCTGATGGCTCCAGCTTCTCTCTTTACTAAGGTCTTCTGCCGTGGGAAGAAACTCTGAATGTTAGCAACCATCTGGATGGTGTTAGTTGTATGTCTCTCTATGTATGTTGAAAACAAAATGTTGAAGAATTGAATTTCTCCTGTTTATGGATTGTGTCACATTTAATAGTATTCTTTAAGAAAAAAACATGACTGCTCAATATGATTATATGAGCTCACCATAACCAATGACAGGCAGAAAATCCTGGAAGGACAGACAATAACACCACATTATGCTGTTGGGATAATAACCCAAATTCTGAATATAACTTTCTTCTACCACTTTAAAGGCCAAAAAATGGCTGTTAAATGTAGTATTTTTGTCAAACCAAGTTTTTAAAGTTTTAGCAGCTGCTTCTGCTGGCTTTTATTAACTACTGAAGAGTCTTTTTTAATTTAATTTTATTTTTTGAGATGGAGTCTCGCTCTGTCACCCAGGCTGGATTGCAGTGGCACGATCTCAGCTCACTGCAACCTCTGCCTCTCGAGTTCAAGCGATTCTCCTGCCTCAGCCTCCCGAGTAGCTGGGATTACAGGTGCCCGCCACCACACCCGGCTAATTTTTGTATTTTTAGTAGAGACGTGGTTTCACCATGTTGGTCAGGCTGGTCTCAAACTCTTGATCTCAAGATCTGTCCACCTCAGCCTCCCAAAGTGCTGGGATTACAGGCATGAGTCACCACACCCCGCCTATTGAAGAGTCTTAATTGAACATCAAAATCCTGGCTTTGTTTATAAGGAAAAAAAGTTAATGGTGCAACCAGGACTAATTCTTTGATTAATTTTTTAACCACTTCTACGTAGCAAGTATATGAAACACATTAAAGACCGATGCATCTGTTTTGTTTTTGTTTTGAGATCTGGTAGAAGATCTACAAAACGAGTTGGAGGCTGGAAACAAATTTCAGATAGTGATAAGTAGAAATGTTCTGCCTTAACTCTGAATTTGTAGTCATGAAATAGTGCAAACTCTTAACATTATTTTTGTGGAGCTTTGTAGTCCATAAAAATAACATTGTTGTAGAGCCTCTATGTGCGTCAGCTGTGACTGAGTGTTTTGATGTCTTAGCAAAAGGCAGAGGAGTGCTTTCCTTTGAAATGTGTGAGGCGGTTTGAGATGCAGCTTCTCAGATGGATTTAATTAGTCCTTCATAGAACTGGATGTCCGTTTGTTGCAGCTGAATTCTCATTTCATTCACCCATAACTAGAAACACCTCGCTTCAAACGGGTTTCTTCAAAGAAAGAGGGGTTTAGGGTTCTATGTTGTACTGCTTTTTGATGTTGGTTTCCCTTTAACTGAGAAGACCTTATGTTTATACAACTGTTATTATTAAGAAAACACAGCTTTCTTCACCGAGGTTCCTTTTGTATGAGCTCTGGTTCTTGGTGGCAGTCAGAGGTCTGTGGAATAGATCTCTGTCAGACTATCACAGCAGCTGTGTGTTTGCAGAGTTTGCTTACGAGAGGCATGAACTGAAAATAGGCATAAACTTGAGTAATTCCCTAAACCCAGAAGTAGAAGATAAAAAACCAGTAACTGAATCTAGTAACAGGATAGTTGTTTGTTTCAGAAGCTTATATTAACCACAAAAACAAAGTGAATCAACTAACAAGGGTTACCATGACCCAAACAGTAATTGTATTTAGATTCACTTTGCCTACAGTGCACAGGTCAGGTCTGCTTCTCAATAAATATGTTGAAAGAATGAAATACATCCTTCATAGTAAAATTCTGTTTTTAAAAAATATGTCCTACTACTAATATTTTTAAAATTATCCCTAAACCTTCGCATTGCATTAGAATAGCTATTTTAATTTGCTCTGAAAATACTGCTTTCTTCTCTTTCCAGCTTGTGTGTCCAGGATCTGGCATGCTCCATCATCAAGGCAGCTTTTATCTTCTGTGTCCGTGACTCTAATTACATTTAAAATCAGGGGGTTGTGATCTCTCCCAGGATCCCGTTCATGTGTTGTGTTTAGGATGAAATGCTTCAGGGGTTTGGGGGGCTGTCCGCTCATGGGCACAGGTTTGCATATCTAAAAGTTTCTTTGGTCTTACATCCTGATTTGTATAAAAGTCCTGAAAGCAAATTTCAGAATTCTAATTATTCTTCGCCTTTAAGGAAAGACAAAATTAATTTAGACTATCCAAGCTTAAAATTATCCCAAAGCCACAGATCACACTGAAAACACATAGTGATATAGCCCCAAAATTATTCTGGTGTCTTGTTTCCATATTCCATCCAAGAGTCTGTAGAATCTGTAGGCTTATATTTCTGCCCTGTTTCTTAGCCATAACTGATCTTTTCCATCTTATTCACCAGACTCCGCACTGCGTAACTGTGGCAGTTTCTAAAACTCAGTGGCCAGGGATATACCACCATTGAAGAGATGAAAAATAATCAACAAAGGCTTAAAAAGTTTATATTTGGAGCAATAATAGCAATAGGTCAGAAAAAGATTTCACTGAAGGGGCCCATATACAGTTGGGTTTCCATCTCTGTATTCTTGATTGTGTGTTTTATGTCTTGTGAATATCTTGTGGAGTTCCTGATATTAAAAGAATTGTGGGTGAGGCTGAGGAATGTTTTGTTACATTTGTGTAAATTAAATGATTTTTTAAAATTATGGATGTGATTTAAATATTCTTTTAGTGGTTCTGCCTTTGGTACAGTGTTCCATTATTTTGTAATGTTTTTGTTTGTTGAAAAAGCTCTAAAAATCTTGGTAGAAATATAGAATCTCAGAAGGCAGAACATTTGGTAATTATCTTTTATATCAATTTGCAAGACAACTTGTTAGGGAGCCCTATTTCTAGTAGTTGAAGTTAATAAGTAACAACTCACAGTGATCACGTTTTCTATTATGCAGAGTGGGCAGTCTTATAAAAAAGAAACATCAGTCTTTTTGGATATAGGGACACAAGCAATCATATTTTTCCTCTATTATCTTCAGTTTGTAAAAATCAACCTATCTACCATCAGCATTTACCCACAAAGTTTAGTTTGGAGTTACCTAAGGAGATGGTAGAGATGCAATAATGTAGCATTATGCTGAAAACAATTGTCTTTGAAGATAGAGAAACCTCTGTCACTTGCCAGTTGTGTAAAGTTGGAAAAGTTACTTAGCCTCCCTGAACCGCTGCAGCAGTGGTGTTTATCTGAATGTTGGCATGGAGGAAAATCCAAGGGTCACGAGGCAGGTGGACTTGAGTTTAAATGCCAATCCTGAACCTGCTGGCTGTGGAATCCAGTAGAAGTTAGTTATCTTTTCTTAGCCTTAGTTTTCCTTATCTGTAGAATAGGGATAGTATTCTCCAGGGTTTTTGTAAAAATTAAGTGAGATTTTATATAAAAGCTCTAGTACAGTGGCTGATGTCATAAGCCCCCCAGAAATGATTTCTCTTTCCTCTAAAACATGTATATTTTGCTTTTTAAAAGAAGCTAAAGTAGCTTTTACTTTGCAAGAAGTTCTTTTCCATTGTATGAAAAATTATTGGAAAGTTTTAAAAATAAGACAAAAGGGAGCCACAGTGGCTCAGGCCTGTGGCCCTGGCACATAAGGAGCTGAGGCTAGGCGTTCAAGGCCAGCCTGGGCAATGTAGAAACCTCTCATCTATATAATGAAAATAAGACAAAAAATAAAATGTGCAAACATGTATTAGCAAGACTTGTCAGTACTGATTAATATTTTTACATTCTAATATTCTTTGTTAGAATTGTTTTTATTTTATGAAATCCCTTTTGAAGCTACAGCAGACTACCTGGGAAGTAGCTATAGAGGTAATCATCGTGTCTTGGTGATTCACTTTGGGAAATTTTGTTGAGTGAGGCTGGTGAACCTAGAAACCTGCTCCCTCTGCCTCCCCATTTCCGTCCCAGGGCCCTGCTGTGGGTCAAAAGCCCATATAAACCTGCAGTTTCCCTTTCCTCCACGATAGGGCGCACCTCCACTGTTAGGGTATGGGTCTGACTGGCTCCTGCCCTGTGGGAGGTTTGACCCTTGTCCGTTTAGAGGCCCTTCCTTATTCACGGACACTCTACTGAGTGTCTGTTGCAAACTCTCTGGTATAAACCCCAGACGTCATGGATTTACCACACTGATTATTAGAGTGGCCATTATTTGCAATGAAATAGTGACCCTTGCCATTGTGTTTTCCTTCCAAATAAACTTACTGACAAGTATCTGCATTGGCTGGGTCGAGGTGTCATCAGATCAGCCTAGGGTTGGATGTGCTGTTTTGCTAGCTGTGGACCCTTGAGCAATTATTTAACTTCTCTGAGTGTCAGATTTGTCATCTATAAAATGTGGTTAGTAAGTCTCCATTGTAGGATTGTTCCTAGGATTCTATGAGTGTGATGTGTATTAAAATACCTGATTGATATTAGGGCCTCAGTCATGTTCCTTTCTTTGCTTTAGACTCACTTCTCTGAAAAAGTAATACAATGTTTATAGTTGGGGAAAAAAAATCCCAAAGAGCCTTCATAATCTGGATATTACCACTAATGAAATTTCTATTTTTATTCAGTGTTTTTTTAAGGTATTCTTATTTTTAAGAGAGGAAATTATAAAACATGCCATTTTCTAACTCAGTGTTTAAACCTTAAAAAAATAGACATTTCTTGAAATGTTAAAATAAACTTATGGCTTTTTGAGCATGGCTGTGTGTGGCTGTATTTGCTCTTGGCCGTATTTATCGTGGCAGCATGGTAATGGGTTTTTACTTGTTTTATCACTGTGGTTTTTATGAAGTAAACACTGTGTTTAGCTGTGTGATGTGTGACTATCATTCAGAACAAGATTAAGGAAACTAGATGGAGGTTAAACATAGCACAATCCTCTGTTGTAAATAACCATAGACAAACTTGTGAGCAGCTACCAAATTCCCCAGTTGGACAAAAAGTGCTTATGTTTACCTTTGAAAATCGAGTGATGATGATTTGAGAACTGGCTTAAGTCTCTTTAATCATTCAGGTTCAGCGTGATTAATAGAAGAGTTGTTTTAAATGTTTTTGTGATTAGCTTTGAAACAAGGCTTAGAAGGATTTATGATTTTGTTTACAACCAGCTACTAAAAACACCAAGGAAATGTGAAAGCTGGTAGTAATTGGTGAGCTTGCTGTGAGTGGGTGTTGTTTCCAGTAGTGTAACTTAACCAAGATTGAAGGAAGCTCTGTGCCGTTTTATTTCATACCACTGGTTTAGGTGCGTTGATATTTTAACCAAAATTTTAATCTAAATCAAGCTTTTTAGGTTCAACCTATTCCATTGGGTTTTAAAGGATCATATATGCACACCACAGCACACCTC
Organism: Macaca fascicularis; assembly: GCF_037993035.2. Lineage (NCBI taxonomy): Eukaryota > Metazoa > Chordata > Mammalia > Primates > Cercopithecidae > Macaca > Macaca fascicularis. The sequence continues at coordinate 91,284,079 of NC_088391.1, forward strand.
ACACTGAGAACGTTACCTCAATGGGAAGGTCGTTTCATTCTTGGTTGAGTATAGCATTCCAGCTTGTAATTAAGCTGCAATACAAAAAATATACGCACTTACTAGAAGGATATTCTTGCTAGCATTCTGTATGTATCATTTGCTTATTCAAGCATATAAAACTTCAACAAGAGGAGGTAATTTTGCTTAGATTTCGTGATTTGAATTGTTCCGCTGTTTGGCACTGGGTGGAAAAAGGAAAAAAATCATATTGAAAGCATTGTTCTGTTAATGAAGTTGCTTGTCCTTTTTTGTGCCAAATTTGGCAGGTAAAATTACCATTTATTCTACTTGCTAGAGCTGGAGAATAGACTGTTGAGGAAAAGTAGCAATTTAAGTAATGACACTACATAGAATGTGCTACATTATATACATCTCCCATACTTTTAGATATTGACATGCAATTTTTATTTCTCTTTAGTAATGCACTTTGTCTTTAACTACTGTATTACTTCCAGTAGGTTTCATCAACTACATGCAATTTGCTTCAATTGTGAAATTTTAAAATATACTGTTACTATTAATTATAACAAATCAAAGTGAAGCATTTTGATTTAAGAGGAAATTAAAGATTGCTGTATTTTGTTCTGGATATTTCAGAAGTATTGTATTCTTTTTAATTCTGAATATTTAACATAAAAAAGATGAAATAGATGCATTAGTTAATTTGAAGAAATACAATCAAATTTGAGGTATTCATGGTTTTTTCCGTGTTAAATATGCTTTGCTTATTTATATTTGCCTTAATTTTTGTTTTGTAAAGTATAAAAGAGAAACTTTAAAATCTTACTCAAAAATGGGAAAATATATAAAAATATGAATAGGTAATTTAAAAAATTACTCATATATTTAAATGAAATGCATAAATTTAGCATTTGCTAAATTTGAGATATTTTATTTCAAATTATTTGTAAATATATTTTTGTTTGAAGTTAATTTCTAATTCACTAAGTTTCCTATAGATTAAATTTTCCTTAGTTGTAAAACTTCAGGCTTAAAAAAAGTATTATTATTGTTACAGTTTACACTATAGTGGCTAAGCTTGACCCTCCTTAAAAGAAATTGAAACTAATTTGCAAAAATATATTTTTTGAAAAGCCAATTGGTGAATTTATAGACTTGCAAATGTTAATTCAGGAACAGAGTTGAGTATTGCTGGAACTTCTAACCATCATTCATTTCTTTCTGCCCACTAAACTAACTGGTAGGCAGGTGCAGATGTTACGAAATCTAACATCGCAATTGACACTAATTGGCATAGTTGTTGGCAGTCTTATCAGAAAGCAAAGGGCTGAATGGTTGAATGGGTTTAGAGAACTTGAATGGTAATAAGCATTTTTATATGCATCTTGAATTACTTTTGTGACCCAGACTAACAGGAACACTTTATTCTGACCTCATTCTTCAATGAATAGAAATTGTAGAAAGCATAATATGCAATGTATGTGATGATTGATTGTTTTTCAGGTAACCTTTTACAGCTATCTGCTCTGTTGCCTACTTCCCCCACTACTTCCCTTCCCAGTGCTCAAAAAAACCAAAGTACTGTAGATGCGTGGAATAAAAAGGAGATAACGACCACTATTGAATATTGAATTAGTTTATTTGAGTGGTTTATTGCCAAAAGCTTGAGCATGTCATAAGAGTTTAGGCTAAACTTAAGAAAAAGTATTCATTGAATTTATGGATAAAACAAAAAGACGACTGGGACTTGCTTCTTAATGGTCTTGGAGCAGGTGGCTGAATCAATGGGGATATGGATGAAACAGAATTGACTTTGAGTGGATAAGTTTTGAACTTGGGTGATGGATATATAGGGGGTTATTAAACCATTCTTTCTGTTTCTCTATATGTTTGCAGTTTTCCAGAACGGAAAGGTTGTTTGTTTTATATGCAGGGTGACTTCACCCTCTGCTGTTGTCAGGCTTTTTTCCATACCTGCCAGTTCCTTTCCCGGATCTGCCTTTTCTCCCCCAGTCCCTTTTATCAAAAAGTACCCATCTAAAGTGAGAACTACATCACCTGACAAGCTAATCTGTGTGCTTATGTATACATGAGTTATTTTCTAGGCAGTATGGATTTAATAGGAGCTTTCTAAAGACACTGCCTTAATTAAAGGAATGGTTCTTAGGTTGGGAATTATAGTATTGGGGTGGGTCTTTGTGTCTATATGTGACTATATGTAGACCTCTCTTCATACTTACAGAAGGGTTAAGTGATAATTTTAGGTGTAATGTGATGATTGATCTTCTTTCTTTCTTTCTGTCTTTCTGTCTTTCTGTCTTTCTTGACAGAGTTTCGCTCTTTTGCCCAGTCTGGAGTGAAGGGGCATGATCTCAGCTCACTGCAACCTCCGCCTCCCGGGTTCAAGTGATTCTCCTGCCTCGGCCCCCTGATTAGCTGGGATTATAGGTGCCTGCCACCATGCTTGGCTAATTTGTGTATTTTTAGTAGAGATGGGGTTTCACCATGTTGACCAGGCTGGTTTTGAACTCCTGACCTCAGGTGATCTGCCTGCCTTGGACTCCCAAAGTGCTAGTATTACAGGCGTGAGCCACCGGCATGGCCTGATTTTAGTTCTTTTTTTTTTTTTTTTTTTTTTTTTTGAGACAGAGTCTGGCTCTGTCGCCCGGGCTGGAGTGCAGTGGCAAGATCTCAGCTCACTGCAAGCTCCGCTTGCCAGGTTTATGCCATTCTCCTGCCTCAGCCTCCCGAGTAGCTGGGACTACAGGCGCCCGCCACTTCGCCCGGCTAGTTTTTTGTATTTTTTAGTAGAGACGGGGTTTCACCGTGTTAGCCAGGATGGTCTCGATCTCCTGACCTCGTGATCCGCCCGTCTCGGCCTCCCAAAGTGCTGGGATTACAGGCGTGAGCCGCACCCGGCCGATTTTAGTTCTTTATGTTAGAGGTAATGATGTCTTTTTCTTCTGTAGAAAAACTTTCCAAAAAGAAGTGCTTTTTTTAAGGATGTTTTAGAATGTGTTCAAAATATTGATCTTTGACTAAGGAGAGGAAGAGAAACCAAGATCATATTTCAGACTATTGTTTCTTTTCCCATGGTTTTGGCTTATCCCAAGAATTGACTTGACTTGTTCCCTTTTTTATTTCAAAGTAGCATTGCTTGAAATATTTTATATATTTTTTATAGCTTTCTAAGGAATTAAACTCTAAAAACACTTTAACTGTTTTTTTGTTTTGTTTTGTTTGTTTGTTTTGATACAGAGTCTCGCTGTGTTGCCCAGGCTGGAGTGAAGTGGCACAATCTTAACTCACCACAACCTCTGCCTCCTGGGTTCAAGCAGTTCTTCTGCCTCAGCCTCCCTAGTAGCTGGGACTACAGGCGTGTGCCACCATGCCTGGCTGATTTTTGTATTTTTAGTAGAGATGGGGTTTCACTATGTTGGCCAGGCTGGTTTCGAACTTGTGACCTCGTGATACACCTGCCTTGTCCTCCCAAAGTGCTGGGATTACAGGTGTAAACCACTGTGCCCCGCCAACTGTTTTTTTAAAATTGTATCTTGGGAGACCTTCAGGAGTAAATGTAGCTTGCTCATTATTTTTTGTACCATTCCCAGTCATTTTCTACTCTTTCCTTATTAGTTTTCAGTTTGGCCATGTTCTGTGTACAATTTCTGGTAAGTGCTACCACAACTGATGCATATTAGACTCTCTGTTTTTCAAGACTCCTGGAAAAGTGCCAATCTTATTCTCCTTTCAGTTTGGGAGCACAGTTTCACAAATAATAGAATAGTCTTACTTTGTTTGCAGAATTAGAAGGATTTATCTAACAACTTGAATAGATAATTTTATTTTTGTAGACATGAAAGTGAAACCTTAGTATTGGGATATAATTTTAAGTAGCATTTTAAATTTATCTCGCAATTCTTTCTTATTGCTTGCCTTTCATTAAATGAGCTATAGTAAGTATGCTTGGGGTGTATACGTGTGGGTGGTGATGAGATGTTTACCTCTGTGTGGATCCCTTCTAGATTTTGTATTGTAAAATTGCATAATGGAGTCCTTTATATAGCTAGAATAACTGTAATCTGCTATTGTAAGCATATACGGATTTTTAAATACAACCATTATAAATACTTTATAGGACATTACAACTGAAAGTATTTTGACTTAAAAGTTGCTTTATTAGTCTTACAAAAACTGTTGGAGAGTTGTTTTTTTTTAAAAAAAGAACCATGTTGTCAGTGGTCAACAATCAAAGGTAAAAAACATTTAGCTGGAAAACATCCATTAAGATAATGAAAGTGAGCCACGATGCTTGTGTCCGTTTTGATATTTTAGTTTAAAACATAGCTTTTCAGTAATCCTATAATTATAAATATCAGTTAGATTTTCTCTCTAACTTAATTAGATAATTTTTATTTTAGTACAATAGATACTTGTCAAGGATCTGTCGTTCTTCAAGATCAGGGCACTGTGCTAAGTTCTTCATGAGGGACATGAAGGAATAATGCCCGCCCTCGTGAACTTCCAGCCTAGTTTGGAGGTGTTGAGATTAATACAGTAATGATTGTAATATAAGGCTTATTCTGATAAGTACATTGAGATATAAAGTGTTACAGAAATTCAGAGCAAGGAAAGACCCAGCCCTATTTAGCAGTGGGCAAGGGGTGGTATGGGTGGGTGGTATTGGCAGGGGCAGGGGGCATGAGGCAGAAAATCAAGAGTACACTGAACAAAATGAATAGGATGGGTGGCAGGTCATGGAAGATGGTTGGTAGAATTCTGTTAGGCTGAATTGGCTAGTCCAAGTTTAGAAAATAGTAGGACTAAAGTTTAGGAAATAGTACCTGTGCACATTTGCTGAATGTAAGAGAACGTGGGAAGAAAAATGGAAATGATAGTTAGATTGTGACCATTAGTACAGAAGACCCAGAGGACCATGTGGAGAACTTAATTTTTTTTTTTTTAATTAAGCAACCAAAAGCCAAGAAGGATTTTGAACTGAGAAAACTTGTAAGACACAATAAAGCCACATTTGTAACTGGTCTGTGGAGGTGAATACAACTGTAGCAGGTTGGAGATAGGGCTTTGGGAAGGTTTTCTTGTTTGATGGGGTTGTCAGTAGTAAAAGCAATGGGAAGGGAAATAGTTCACATTCAGCTTAGAAGTTGATAACAGAATTTGGGGAGATAGACGAGAGAGATGTCAGGCAATAGTGGAAGGGAAAAGGACCAAACAAACAGCACTCAGTTATTGGCATGTGTGTTATTGGCATGAGTGTTAGGCCGTTTCTCACACTGCTGTAAAGACATACCTGAGACTGGGTAATTTGTAAGAAAAAAGGTTTTAGTTGGCACATGCTTCTGCAGGCTGTATAGGAAGCATAGCAGCATCTGCTTCTGGGGAGGCCTCAGGGAGCTTCCAATCATGGTGGAAGGCCAAAGAGGAGCAGGCACCTCACATGGTGAGAAGCAGAGTGAGCAGAGGGGGGGATGTGCCACACACTTTTAAATGACCAGATTTCACAGGAACTCAGAACAGGAGCTCACTAAGGAGATGGCCCAAGTCATTCATGAGGAATCCACTCCCATGTTGGCAGGACTTTTTCTTGGTTCAGCTAAGGATGGGGTTCTTTGTCCCATGGCCATGAAAATTCAGACCCAGAGACAATTCGAATGGTGAGTAAGACAGGGTTTTACTGGGTGAAAAGGAAAAAAAAGGGGGGAGCAGGGACTCTTAAAGGCCAGAGTCCTGCTAGAGTGCTTCCTGCCTGCAGCTTGAATGTTTGGTTCCACACAGGGAGATAGGAGGGGCCAGGTTCCTCCCCGCTGCAAACACGCGAACTTTCTGAGGCCCCACCCCAGTGTGCAGGCTGGTTGGAATTTTTCCAAGAACCCCCTCCCACCTCGCTGTCTCATTCCCCTCCCCGCAAAGAAGTACATCTAACTGCCGTTAGAACAAGGACAAAGACCGATCTGAACTGCTTCCTGCTGACAGGGGATGCCGTTTTGGGGAAACCGCAGAGATCCGTCAAAGGCCTTAAGGTTTCCCAGCAGAAGGGGCCATCGCCAGAGTCTCTGGTTGCATGACCGTTTGGAGTTTGATGGCCGAGGGCAAGAACAGACAAACTGGGTTATTAGAAAACATGTATCAAAACGAAACAAGAGGAGGGGTAAAGATAGCTCAAAACTTAGGCCTTTTACCAGTTTGCACAGGGAGAAGGAGGCCCAAAGCCCGACTGGTCGAGAAAACTTCACCCTTTTGCTGGCATGTTGGGCTTCTGGGCTCCCTTCCCCTGAGCCCAGTCCTAAGCCAACCCACTTAAGGTTTGGGAAATTAATTTTTTCCAGCTTGGAGGATGCATCTGAGGTGAGTGTATCGTAGTATCGAGACACAATTACCTATTTGTGAAGAGAGAACTAAGGAGGAGAAAGAAGAAAAGAAGGTGTTTTTTTTCCCCCCCAAAAGGAGTCCCGGGGGTTCAGGATGTATTGGAAAGGGGTACAGACTGATGATGAATGGCTACCTATCTAGAAAGAGGGGAGCAGGCCTCCCTGGTTCTCTTCTCTTCCTGGCAGATACCCAGGGTCAGTGAGGGAGGGAAGGGAGAGCATCGTCTTCCCCTTCCGTCCTTGCATCCCGAATCCCAGCAACCTTGGCAGGTGCTGCCATGGGTGTCAAATCAACTTGCACCCATGAAGCAGGGGACCTAAGGGGTGAGAATCATCCACTCTTACCCACGTATGCCCTATCTCCCTTGCTGTCAGTAGCTTTGAGTTCTCTATGCCATGGATACTAACGTGGCCTTTATCCATGAAACAGGAAGCTTTGGGTTGGCTTAACTGGCAAGAATCAGCCACGCTCACCTGTGCTGTGCCTTTTAACCTGTGTTGTCATCTGCCTGTGGATCCCTTATATCCAGTTGTCTTTCTAGGGCTTTGACCCGAAGCTTGGAATTGAGTCTGGAACACAAATGTGTCTCGGGGGCAGTTGTGTGGACTCCTTATCGTAAGCCAGATACTAAGGTGAAACTGTGGAACTGAGTCCACCTCTAACAAGGGAGAGGAAAGCATGTCTTGCGACACACCCAGATAACTGGCGGCTGTAGTTATGCTTGCTAGGATTTGGGTGCATGGTGCTTGGCTTTGGTTAGCTCCCTTTGTCTTTACCAAAAGGAAACCTCGGAGTGATGGGCATCCTATTTATTCCCATCACCTGGCAGGATTTACAGGATAATTGCTCAGAACTAGAATATTGACTCAGACTTTTACATTACCCATCCCTCTTGTTCTTTCTGAGCTGCAGCCAGAGATTACTGGTTGATTCACAGGAGCAAGCAGGGTTAGTTTTAAAATGTAAGTGAAAACTGAAAAACAACTAGTGAGTTTAGAATTTAATGACAAATGCAGGATAAGTTTTGGAACATAATTTCTCTCCAGTTCTCATTTTTGTTAAACAACAACAACAAAAAATTATGATAGAACTGAGTGGTTTGCAAAGTAGACTTTACTCTGATACTTGGCCTGAATATTTGCATAAAATGCAACAATAATAATTATCTCTACATAGGCCTTTTGAATTGGCTTTGATGGAAGTCTATTCCAAGGAATCTCAGATAAGACCTTTTAAGCTGAGCCCCGCCATGGATTTCTATCCTTAAATACTTGCGAGTCGGGGGATCCTCTCCTTTTAAGGTCCCAAGATAAACTTGGAGCTCCTGGACCTGTTAGAAAGTGACATTCTTTTTTTTTTTTTTTTTTTTTTTTTTTTGAGATGGAGCCTTGCTCTGTCACCAGGCTGGAGTGCAGTGGCATGATCTCGGCTCACTGCAACCTCTGACTCCCAGGTTCAAGCAATTCTCCTGCCTCAGCTGCCCGAGTAGCTGGGATTACAGATGTGCGCTACCATGCCTAGCTAATTTTTGTACTTCTAGTAGAGACGAGGTTTCACCGTGTTGGCCAGGATGGTCTCCATCTCTTGACCTCGTGATCCACCTACCTCGGTCTCTCAAAGTGCTGGGATTACAGGCATGAGCCACGATGCCCCGCCAGAAATTGACATTCTTTACTGACCACAGGTCAGTAACCCTGTACAGGGACTGCATAGACAAGGGTATGAAGCCAGTTTCCCCACTGGGCTTTTATTGGCTCTGCCAGTCAAGATTGACTCCTTGAAAGGAAGCTACCTTTTCAGTCAAAGCCCTGGTAAATAACCACTTTCTCCAACTGTGTCCTGTTGCAAAGAAAAATGGATTCTTACTGCGCTGATACAAACAACTATGTTGTCATAAGTTAAGAACACTCACAGATAGTTTCCAAAGTCTAGAGGAACCAGGAAGAGAGAAACAAACATGCTCCAAACCTTCATCACAGGAGTGTATACCTTACTTAATTATTAAAGTCCGTAAATAGTTCAAAATAGGCCAGGTGCAGTGGCTCATGCCTGTAATCCCAGCACTTTGGGAGGCTGAGGTGGGCAGATCACCTGAGGTCAGGAGTTCGAGACCAGCCTGACCAACATGGAGAAACCCCATCTCTACTAAAACTAAAAATTAGCTGGACGTGGTGGCACATGCCTGTAATTCTAACTACTCAGGAGGCTGAGGCAGGAGAATTGCTTGAACCCAGAAGGCAGAGGTTGCAGTGAGCCGAGATTGTGCCATTGTACTCCAGCCTGGCTGGGCATCAAGAGCAAAACTCTGTCTCAAAAAAAAAAAAAAAAGGAAATGAAAATAGTTAAAAATAAGTTTCCTTGACTCTGAAAAACTAAACAAGGATCAGCAATATGCCAAGCAAAAGTCAAAAAGGTTGCTTCAGGTTTCTGAGTTCACTCCATTAAGTTCTCTTGTTTTGCTTGATATTTGTGAATACTTCAGCTCTTTATGAGTCCTGTACTTTTTCCTTTATTTTAATGTTACAATCTCCAAAGTTACCAGAAGCCTGTATTTGAGAGGACCTGTTAAAGTTCTGTAGCTTATCATAAACCATCTTTTGAAAAGGATTAAAACAAGACAACAATTGCCTGTGTATAGCTAAATGTTCAGGGTAGTTACAGTTAGAAACACAACTGACAAAGAAGTTTGGTTACTTCCATGGTTTACAGTAACTTAACATAACAAGCTTAATTATGATTGATTGCATATACTTGGACATTAGGATTTTAGAAATTGCATACAATTTGGGAACATATGTTAGCATTATTCACAAAAATATAACCTAAAGAAGATTGAACATCATTTTGGCAATCCCATATAACTAAACATGTTAAATAATCCTGTTTACCTCTTTTTTCTGGACATTCCAGGGGCCCTCTGGACTATCCAAACAGCCAGGTGTCAGGAAAGACAATTTTGAAACTGAAGTTTGATTTTGAGAAGGCTGTTAAATGTTTAAGGTTTAAAACACTGTGTGTTATAAAATAGAATTCCAGATTACCATAAATTATTTGTTTTGCCAAAGTAATGACTCAGAAATTTTAAATAGGTAAAAACCTTTTATAACCCTTTACGAATTTTGCCAAAGAGCTGATTAGCACTTACAAAAACCTTGTGGGTTTTTTTTCCCAATGCTCAATCTACAGAAAAACCATATAATACCTTTTGGAATATAGTCAATATGTTCACATAGAGAACCTCTTCTGCAAGATTCTTTTCCACAATTCTTCCACCACTTGTTTGAACCTTCAGCTTTTTCCTAGTTTAAAACTGTCCTTTAACCTAGACAAAAGTTTTTATTTTACTGTTTTTCCATACCTTGCATGTAAATCTTAATTAGGTAGTCTTAATTACATGTTATAATGGTAACTCCTAACAATTTTTACCTTCAATTTAAAACTTGGGGCTGAGCACATTGGCTGACGCCTGTAATTCCATCACTTTGGGAGGCCGAGGCAGGTGGATTACCTAAGGTCAGGAGTTCGAGACCAGCCTGACCAACATGGTGAACCCCTGTCTCTACTGAAAATACAAAAAATTAGCTGGGCATGGTGGCAGGTGCCTGTTATCCCAGCTACTTGGGAGACTGAGGCAGGAGAATTGCTTGAACCCAGGAGGCGGTGCTTGCAGTGAGCCAAGATTGCACCACTACACTCCAGCCTGTGTGACAGAGTGAGATTCCACCCCAAAAAACAAAAAACAAAAAACAAACAAACAAACTTGGTAAGTTGTTTTACTTGTTTAAGTGTGTGCTAAGTGCTGCCAAGGTTTGCCTTCTTAATTAAGGTCATGGTTCATTCCATATGTCCCCAGGCCTTACCAGTTGTGAAGCCAGTAAGTCAAATAGTTCTCAAAACTCAAAAAGTAGTTTGTAACCTCAAAACACTTAGCAAACTTTGTATCTAACCTGCATTATTTAGTCCACCTGTTGACATTTTGACAACATCTGCTTTTTACCAATAATCCTTAAGGCTGTTTTTATTTCTCAATGATTAAAGTCACGTGAACTGAAAGGTACCACAGTTTTTATTTTTCCTTTAAAAAATATTAGATCCAAGTGCTTGTCTTTCTTTAGGCCAAATTAATTAGAGTTGTTCTTACAGATAACACACACAGTATACACACAGACAGGCAAAAGAAAACCCAGTCGCTGGGTGGGGCCCTTTAAGAGGCAGGGCTAGGAAAACATGCAGATATGGAACCAGAGAAGGCTTGCCCCCTAAGGCAGGATTGCTAAACAAAGCCTTGCCACTGGAGTTAGAAGCCATGCCCTCAGGATGTAAAACAAGATGGAGGTCTGATTTCACAACCAACACCGTGCGGAGCATACAAACAGTGATAGTTACGGGAGTGGGGATCTGGCCTAGTAAAGTGTCTTCTAAAAGAGAAAAACTTAAAAGTTAACTGCTGACAGGGTAGAGAAGGGAAAGAAAAAAAAACAGTTTAAAAATGCCTAGGAAAGAACCTCTTATTCTCATGCAAGTGGTTCCTCTATTGAGGAGAGAAGCTTAAGCTTAGTTACTGTCCAATGGAGTTGAAACCCTTGGTAGGGGAAGGGGAAGGCTCCAGTGGTTCGTGGCAGAAAATGCCAGCCAGCCACCTCGGGTGTCTTGGACCATGTATCCAAGCCTCAGCAGTGGGGGAGGGAGTTAGGGAGCTGCTGCTCACTGGTCCCTCCCGAAAAAGGAAGAAAAGGGCCATGGAAAGGTTGGGTTGGTTCTCGACCCCTGAGAGCAGCAGGCAGTGGGGGCACAGTTTCCTCCACCCTCAGAAATCTCAGGATGAAAAGGCTTAGGAGCCACAGTGAGAGGTTTTGAGTCCCCATTTCACTCACTGCTTCTTGAGCCCCACATTGGGTGCCAAAAATGGTTGCTGGACTTTTCCTTAGTTCAGCTAAAGAAGGAGTTCTTTGTCCCATGGCCACAAAAATTCAGGCTTGCAGACAGTTTGAATGGTGAGTAAGACAGGGTTTTATTGGGTGAGAAGGAATAAAAAGGGGGAACAGGGAATTTGCAAGGCCATAGTTCCTATTAGAGTGCTTCTCACCCACAGCTTGAATTCCTAGTTCCACATAGGAAGAGGAGGGGCCAAATGGTGCAAATGGCAAGGACTTCCCAAGGCTCCACCCCAGCGCACGGGCCAGTTGGAGTTTTTCCAGGGACCTTTTCCTGCCTGGCCCTCTCACCATGATCCAAACACCTCCCACCGGTCCCCACCTCCAGCCTTGGAGATTACAGTTCAACATGAGATTTGAGCAGGGACAACTGTCCAGACTATATCAGTGTGTCTTTTAGAGTTGGCCATTTTTGTCACCCCCACTTGTTTATTTTTTTGAGATGGAGTCTTGTTCTGTCACCCAGGGTAGAGTGCAGTGACATGATCTCAGCTCACTGCAACCTCCGCCTCTTAGGTTCAAGCGATTCTCCTGCCTCAGCTTCTTGAGTAGCTTTTGGGATTACAAGTGCACCATGCCCGACTAATTTTTGTATTTTTAGTAGATACGGGGTTTCACCATGTTGGTCAGGCTGGTCTTGAACTCCTGACCTCACGTGATCCACCCACTTCAGCCTCCCAAAGTGCTGGGATTACAGGCGTGAGCCACCATGCCCAGCCTGTCGCCCCTACTTGTGATATGACTCAACAAACCCATTTCTCTCTATGGCCAAATTGGTTTGCTAATTACTATACTATATGCACTGGAATTATTTGGTACAAAACATGACTGTCCAAATAGCCTAACCTAATGAGCTATTTTCCTTAACTTTTTGCCAGGGAATTTTTTTTTTTTAATCTAGAGACGGAGTCTCGCTCTGTACCCAGGCTGGAGTGCAGTGGCACCATTTCGGCTCACTGCAAACTCCGCCTCCTAGGTTCAAGTGATTCTTCTGCCTTAGCCTCCTGAGTAGCTGGGACTACAGGCATGTGCCCAGCTAATTTTTGTATTTTTAGTAGAGACGGAGTTTCACCATGTTGGCCAGGATAGTCTCGATCTCTTGACCTCGTGATTCACCTGCCTCAGCCTCCCAAAGTGCTGGGATTACAGGCATGAGCCCCCATGCCCAGCCTGCCAGGGAAATGGTAAAGTCCACACACAATGGAGCTACTGGTGCAGTGAACACTGTGTGCTGTTCTTGTGAACCTCTCCTTGCACACCACTGTTTTTATTCTGAAATATTTTATAGCACGTATTGCAGTCCTGTAAATTGATACTTTTTTTAAAAGTTTGTTCAATTGCAGTATCCTAAATTCCCAAACCCATGTCCACTGACCACCTAGCACACTCTTTTTTTTCCCCAAGAGAAACCTGTTTCTTATTAAATTTTGCGTTAGTGTCAAATCAGTTGACTGTTTTTTTGTTAAAGCCCTGTCATATTCTTTTCTATAATGTATATACTCTTTGACTTGCTGTGAAATATATTTAAAGTAGAAGATTTATGTGTATGTCAGACAAATTAAGAAAGAAAATAGTAGCAAACTTGTTAGCCGGATAATATGAGGCAGTTTCTCACTGTCTTTCAAGGGAGCTGCAAATATAGAATAGAGGAAAGTTAAAATAAATCCTACAGTGTTGAAATGTATGGAATCAGAGGTATCAATGTGAAGTCATGTTTGTTTGTTTGTTTGTTTTTATCAGTAGACACAGAAACAGATTTAGATGTATTTGCTTAGGGCTTAACATTACACACTTGGCAGAAACCATATTAACCAGTAATAAAGTAGCCATCCTGGTAATGTGACAGGTATGCCTCCTGATTTTTTTTGTTTTTTTGAGACATGGTCTCGCTCTCTTGTCCAGGCTGGGGTGCAGTGACACGATCTTGACTCATTGCAACCTCCACCTCCCAGGTTCAAGGGATTCTTATGCCTCAGCCTCCCAAGTAGCTGGAATTACAGGTGTGCAAACCATGCTAATGTTTTTTGTATTTTTAATAGAGACAGCATTTTGCTATGTTGACCAGGCTGTGCCTCCTGATTTGATGCTGAAAAAAGCACAACAGTACTTCTGTGGTATTCCTGATAAAAATGCATTAATCGAGAGGAAACTTTTCCCCACATTAACTGGTCTATGCCCTGCTAGTCTGGAAATACCTTAGTCAATTTGGACTGCTATAATAAATATACCATAGAATGGGCGGCTTAAACAACAGTCATTTATTCCTCCAGTTCTGTAGGCCGACAAGTCCAAAATCAAGGTGCTGGCATATCCGGTGTTTGGTGAGGACCCACTTCTTGGTTTGCAGATGACCATCTTTCTTGCTATGTTCATTCATGGCTGAGAGCAGAGGGAGAGGAAGCAGCTTTTGTATCTCTTCTTATAAGGGCACTGATGCCATCAGGAGAGCTCCACCCCCACCACCTCATTACCTCCCAAAGGTCCTGTCTCCTCATACTATCATATTGAGGGTTAGGCTTTTATCATATGAATTTTGAGGGGACAGAACCATTCAGTCCATAGCACAAGGAAAATCATGAAGGACAAGCAAAGTTAAGGAACTATTCAGGTTGACAGAGACACCAAAGAGACATGAAAACTAAATGTATGAGCCTAAATTAGCTCTCAGACATACCATAAAGGACATTATTGGGGCTATTAGTAGAATTTGAATAGAGTTTGTAGATTAGATGGTAATATTGGATTAATAGTAAATTCCTGTTTTGTTGACTGCACTGTGCTGTCAACAAAATGTTAATGACAGCACAATGTTGGTGACAGCACAGTGCAGTCAACAAAATCAGGAAGTTACTATTACTCCCGTATCACCACCTAGTTCACAAACTCTGTTCACATTCACTAAGGAGAGGGTCCTTGTACTTGGGAATAAATGCTGAAGTATTAAAGGGAAATGGGACAGGCCAGGCACAGTGGCTCATGCCCTGTAATCCCAGCACTTTGGGAGGCCGAGGCGGGTGGATCATGAGGTCAGGAGTTTGAGACCAGCCTGGCCAAGATGGGGAAACCCCGTCTCTACTGAAAAATACAAAAATTAGCCGGGCACAGTGGCAGGCGCCTGTAATCCCAGCTACTTGGGAGGCTGAGGCAGGAGAATTGCTTGAACCTGAGAGGCAGAGTGCAGTGAGCCAAAATCACACCACTGCACTCTAGCCTGGGTGACAGAGCAAGACTCTGTCTCAAGAAAAAAAAAGGGTAATAGGACATCATAAAATGTATTCTTTACTGCTCAGAAATGTTAACAGCTAGGGAATCTGGGTGAAGCGTATAAGGGAACTCCATGTACTATTGCTATAACTTTTATGTATATCTGAAATTATTTTACAAGAAACGAACAAGATACAAAGAAATACTTCCCCAGGATGTTTATTAGAACAATAGAGGGTAACTATACCATTTTTCTATTTCTTATTAGGTGCAATAAAAGGACACTGGTAACTGTAAGCTTAACAGTTAAAAGTAAGGTCATGGCAGTGGCTTACAGGGCTGATAAGTGCCCTATATACTCTCTACAAGTGCCAGTGCATGCTTGATTATGATTAACCTAATGGATAGTTTTTTGTTGTTGTTGTTGTTTTTTAAACCAGGGTCTTCCTTGAGATGTAAAGGGCACAGAGTAAATGGCTGATTGTTAGCTTATTCCCTGGATGGATGTGATGAGTGGGTCTGGGGCATCAGTTTCTATATCTCACCTTTACCTATCAAAGAAATTGGGACAAACCACGAGAGCAAATAAATAAAAAGAAAAAGGAGTTTTATTGTTCATGCTTACAAAAGAATCCTGTTAATAGATTTGTAATCCACCAATTATTTTGGGAATAAAATTGTAGTAGCAAATAAACTTAAGATACAAACATAAAACTATTAAATATGTTATTTGTATTATAATGTAAAAATATAATTAATATTTTAGTATGTACATATTAGGAATAATGTCACTGGTGGCCACAGAGGCTAAAAAACAGAATGCAAACCTGCTGGAAAATCCTTGGTAGATAGGAGCGTAGAAAACAGAATATCAAATACATTTATTATTGGCCAGGAGAAATGGACTACTAGGGGAAATTCTGAGTGCTTAAGGATAGTAGTAGAATGTTAAGCAGCTCACAGATAATAATATAAAGTAGGCTGGATTAACAAGAAACAGCACACCACAGTCACAATATATGGGAATTAGGAAAAGGAAATACGTAGCCATTTTTATGGAAGTCTTTTAGTCCACTTAGTTAATAGATGTGTTCTGTGGTGGTAAACCACCAGCTTAGGTAATGGGATTTATTGGGGGACATCAGTGGTAGCAAAATACATATGAAAAGCAAAAGAAATACTAATAGGAATCTGATGAAATTAAGAGGATAAATAATGGAAGAGATATTAATGGAAGAACAAGAAAAATTGAAGAACAGTAAAAGTAGGCATGGTTGGAAAAGGAGAAAAATAGATCTCTAATAATCATTTTTGTGGGAGGAGTACAGAGCGTCACTAAGTTGAACTACCAACAACAACCAGCATTTACTGAGGGCTTATTATGTACTAGGTGCTGTTCTAAGGGCTTGACTTCATTCCTCACAACCACTCCATGAATATGCATTTTACGTATGAGAAAGTGGAGACATGAACACGTAGGTAACTTGTGGAACTGAGGTTCAAACACAAGCATTGTGACCATTGACAACAAAACTGCATAGAAATGCAGGATTCCACCACGATCAGGTAGGGGAGGGAAAGGCAGTTTCAATTGTTCTTTATGTAAGGAACTTATCTACCTGGAGTTATTCACTAAGCTGATATAATTTACAGTGTGATCTGCAGAGAGTGACCTTATCACACCAATCCAAAAGAAACTACTACCATAATTAAACTGTGGGCAAAATAATGTAGGATATTTTTGTAAACCATAAACCTGAAATTAAAGTTGTTACTGATCAATTAATGAGGTGATAATTAAACAGAAACTAGCCAACCTGCCTGATTGTAGACCAGTACCTAAAATTTGTTTTTGCAATTCACATCCTTTGAGATATATTTAATTACATTTATAACACATGAATATTTAGTATAATCTTTTGTGACAGATTGACAGGTCTTCACCATCATTGTGTGTAATTCCTCTTGATGTTTTGGTCATTATTACATATATATTTGGGAGATAAGGGCTGTTTCCAAGGTGATGGGGATAAAGAGCAAACTTACAAAAACGGGTTGCCTCCTTTTGTTTGTATAAACAACCATCTCATTTCCCTGTGGAAGGTCACTAGAGGTATAATAGCTCTATTGTGAAATAGTATTTTAGGAAATAGGAGAGCAGGGTAAAGAAAGCCTCCCCTTTTTGTGTTATCTTAAGGCTTAAAACTGTGTTATAGTTTATACTAAAACATTAAGAATCATTAATTATTATAATAGCATTAAATTGTTTGAGTTTTGTCATGCTTTGCCTAGAAATGTGTGTTCTAGTTTATACTAAAACATTAAGAATCATTAATTATTATAATAGCATTAAATTGTTTGAGTTTTGCCATGCTTTGCCTAGAAATAAGTGTTGAAGCGAGTGACTTAGCAGCGTTATTAGATCTACTAAATAATTGGAAATTTATGTGCTTATTGTCAGCATCTTGGCTTTTTAGAATTTTAAAGTATGTTTGTGCTTCACATCTCTAGTTGCAGTTTATGTAGAATTTAGTGAACTATAATAACGTTGGATGGTGGTAATATCACAATTTAATTAACTGCATAGAATACAAAGTTCTTTGTTAATGGGAAATGGGATATACCTCCTCTATTTGATATATAATTTAATAATCATACTTTTTGTTAGCAGTAGTTAAGTGATAAGAACTAAAAAGAACCAATAGACGTCTCCATCTCTAAAACAGTCTTACAAGTATGCAGTGAGCATCTACTGTATACAAGCACTATGTCTTCATATTTAGATTACATTTGCTATTTTGCTTTTAACATGCGAACTTAAGTGAAATACTCTAAGGAGTATTGCAAAGTAATTGCCCCTATAAATTACATAATTTATATGGCTCTTTAATTTTTTTAGATGTAAAATGGGAGGAGGAGAGCATTGAATTGGAATGTATTATTTCTAGGATTCTTTCTAGACCACAAGTTGAATCAGAAAACTGTGGCTCATGCCTGTAATCTCAGCACTTTGGAAGGCTCAGGTGGGAGGATTGCTTGAGGCCAGGAGATCGAGACCAGCCTGGTCACATAGTGAGACCACACCTCTACAACAACAAAAACAATTAGCCAGGCATGGTGGCAAATGTCTGTAATCCCAGCCACTCAACCAGCTGACATGGGCAAATTGCTTGAGCCCAGGGGCTTGAGGCTGTAGTGAGCTGGATCCCACCACTGCTTTCCAGCCTGGGTGACAGAGTGAGACTCTGTCTCCAAAACAAAACAAAGCAATCAGAAACATACAGATCTTTTTCCACATTTTGTGCAGAAGAGTCACTTTTAAGATACACCATGAAAGCCTATTAAAGAAGCAGGAACTAGTTATTCCTTTCTGAGAATTAGTTATAACTTGACTAGCAAATCGGTTTTTTATCCTTCATATCGTCTTCAGAAGTAGAGGCAAGACATATGATCAAAGTCTTTTTAAAAATAGTGGAATACCTGGGTTTTTGTTTTATATTTTCACTCTGCACAATGCTAATCTCCTTAACATTTGATGACAAAGAAAGACCTTAGAATTTGTGTATGACAAAAAGGATGACTTATGAGGTGAATCAAAAACACTTTTTACAGCCTCTGTCTTCCTAAAGTTTATTATTTTTGGAAATGTTTTTTTGGCAAATATTTTGTTTTGTAAATTTTACATTTCTAAAGTTGAATAAAATTAAATGTTTAGCAGGTGCTTGTTGTAATAGAAGCTATGATATTTTAACTATGTCATGAGGTATCTCTGAGGAAGTGTTCTTTTTTGTTTTTTAATGGTAAAGGATGTCAGTAATATCTCTCAAATGTCAAATTAACTTAGGGTGTGTACTTTCTTTTTCCCTATGATGACGTAGATAGGAAAATCGAATGTTCCAAACAACTCATGGAAAATCTTCCACTTCAGCGTTATTTGTACCACAAATGCAGTGAAATGCTTTTAATGGAATCCAGAGTGATAGGTGCATTATGACATGTGGGGAGATGCCTTCTTGAAATAGGACATAAATCATGGATTTTTTGTTGTTGTTGTTGTGTGTGTGTTTTTTTTTTTTCCTGAGACAGAATCTCGCTCTGTTGCGCAGGCTGGAGTGCAGTGGCATGGTCTTGGCTCACTACAACCTCCACCTCCTGGGTTCAAGCAGTTCTTCTGTCTCAGCCTCTTGAGTAGCTGGGGTTACAGGTGCCCACCACCATGCCCAGCTAGTTTTTGTATTTTTAGTAGAGACAAAGTTTCACCATGTTGGCCAGGCTAGTCTTGAACTCTTGACCTCAAGTGCTCTGCCCACTTCAGCTTCCCAAAGTGCTGGGATTACAGGTGTGACCACTGTGCCCTGCCAAATCATGTTTTCGAACTTGTTTTAAATATTTTGTGTGTGTGTGTGTGTGTGTGTGTATATATATATATATATATATTTTTTTTTTTAAATGGAGTCTTGCTCTGTTGCCCAGGCTAGAGTGCAATGGCACGATCTCAGCTCTTTGCACCCTCCAACTCCTGGGTTCCAGCGACCCCATCCTGCTGAGTTGCTGGGATTATAGACACCTGCCACCACATCCAGCTAATTTTTGTATTTTTATAGAGATGGGGTTTCATCATCTTGGCCAGGCTGGTCTCGAACTCCTAGCCTCGTAATTTACCCACCTTGGCCTTCCAAAGTGCTGGGATTACAGGTGCCTATGCCACTGCGCCCAGCCCATATTATGTATATTCTTTTTTTTTTCTTCTTCTTTTTTTTTGAGATGGAGTTTTGCTCTTGTTGTCCAGACTAGAGTGCAATGGTGTGATCTCGGCTCACCGCAACCTCTGCCTCCCAGGTTCAAGCAATTCTCCTGCCTCAGCCTCCCGAGTAGCTGGGATTACAGGCATGCGCCACCACGCCTGGCTAATTTTGTATTTTTGGTAGAGAACAGGGTTTCTCCATTTTGAGCAGGCTGGTCTTGAACTCCCAGTCTCAGGTGATCTGCCCGCCTTGGCCTCCCAAAGTGCTGGGATTACAGGCGTGAGCCACTGTGCCTGCTCCTGTCATGTATATTCTTATTATAAATAATTTTCAACCAAACTGATCTGGTTGGTTAAGCTGGAGAAGGTTTTCAGAAAATAGAGTACATTGAGATGAATTTCATGAACTGTACCCACCAAAGCTTTGTCCTGGTTAATTCAAATTTATAATGCCGATACTTTAAATTAGCATTTAGCTTTTAAGTGATGGTGGAATGGTGAGACGCATGATGTTTTTATACCAACCACTGCATGCTCCATGTCTTTGTTGGAGTTTACACTTTTCAAAAACAGGCGGCATTTCCATGTGTTTATTTCCCCTTTATCTCGGTTTCAGTGAATGATTGGTTTCATCTTTACAAAGATTATTCTGGCTGTAGTGGGGAGAACCAGTTGGAGATATGGAAGATGTATGTGGGGAGGCCAGAGTATCGTGGCAGTAGGCCTCAGAGATGCAGTGGCCGGGGTTTGGGCTAAGGTGTTATCGGTGGAGATGGAGAGAATTCGTGGTATTTGAGAACCACTGCAGCCTCCATTATTTCTAATTCTGTGTCCTCTACCCTTCTCTGTCATCTCTCCACTGCCTCCCAGTCCCTTTCACTGTGCCCCCTGTATTGCCCACTTGCAGACCAACAGCCTTTTGTATCAGTCTTTTCTGGAATGTTCCAGTAATTACTTACCCTAACTAAAACCTTAGGGTAGTTTTGTTCTCATACCACATGCACCTCCAAGACAGGAGGTGGGATTACTTTCCCTCCTCGTGTCATTCAGTACCACTGTTCCACTCTTTCTTGTAAGCCCTTTCTTATTTGAAATCACATCATCAGTCTTCACTACCTCATCTTCCTCTTGGCAACCTTCAGGTCCCCTTCCCTGTATCCCTCTCCCTGCATGTGAAGACCAGCAGCCAGTTCCTGGTCTGTCTCTCTGTCGCCATACAATCATTATTCCCTGTATTTTCTCTCCATTCACAGACACCACTCCCGTTTTTACATCCTTTATCCAGTTTAGATTCCCTGGCCTGGCATTATAGTCACTCACTCATGAATACCCTTAACTGCTTACTCCTTCGTTCTTCCACGGCCAGCTGAGCATCCTACACTGGGCAGCAGGGTTGCTGTTTCTCTGATAACTTCTCCTCCCTTTTCCTCAGTGATTCCTTCCTGTCTTCACATGTCCCATGTTCCCGCTCCAGCTGACACTACTTCTGAATGTCCCTCTTCTCTACACCACCAGGGCTCTAGATCTGATCACCATGACTTTTAGTTTTATTTCCTCTAATTCATTGTCCAAGCTACAGCCTGAATGATCTTTCAAAAATAGACAGTGTGGCTCATGCCTGTAATCCCAGCACTTGGGGAGGCCGAGGTGGGCGGAGGTCAGGAGTTCAAGAGCAGCCTGGCCAACATGGTGAGACCCTGTCTCTACTAAAAATACAAAATATTAGCCAGGCATGGTGGTGTACACCTGTAGTCCCAGCTACTCAGGAGGCTACGGTGAGAGAGTCATTGGAACCTAGGCAGTGGAGTTTGTAGTGAGCCAAGACTGTGCTGTTGTACTCCAGCCTGGGTGAGAGAGTGAGACTCCACCACCACCACCACCACCACCAACAACAACAACAACAAAAAAAGGACAGCAGTGAATGGCACTCAGCAGGTGAACCCATTCATGTTTCCCACTCCTGTCCCTGTTCTTCAAGAACCAGCCTCCCCTTCTCCTCTCTGCTCCATCCACACTGGTTTCAAACCAGCTCAGCTCTTTCTCACCTCAGGGTTTTCTTGTTTTTGTTTTTTTAAATATGATATTCCTTCTGGAATATTCCCACACACCCATCACTAGCACGCCTAACTAATTCCTACTCACCCTTCCAGTCTTTGCTCAAGATCACCTCCTCAGAGAGGTCCTTCTTTCTGCTGACAAGCAAAGAATAATGAGAATTCAGAAGAAGCTGTAGAAATTGGCTGGGCGTGGCGGCTCATGCCTGTAATCCCAACACTTTGGGAGACTGAGGCGGGCGGATCACTTGAGGTCAGAAGTTCGAGACCAGCCTGGCCAACATGGTGAAACCCCATCTCTAGTACAAATACAAAAATTAGCCAGGTGTGGTGGTGGGCGCCTGTAATCCCAGCTACTCGGGAAGCTGAGGTAGGAGAATTGCGTGAACCTGGGAGGCAGAGGCTGCAGTGAGCCGAGATTGTACCTCTGTACTCTAGCCTGGGCAACAGAGCGAGACTTTGCCTCAAAAAGAAAAAAAAAAAAAAAAAAAAAAAAAAAGAAAAAGAAGTTGCTGAATATTTGTGACTTTTCACAATACAGTTTTAGTAACCAGATTATAGGAGGTTATGGGGAAAGGTGTACGGTAAGAAAATAGCTACAGAGAACTTGTTCTAGAATCTGTCAGAGAAAGGAAGAGACACGGAGCTGCGGAGTTCTGCATGTGTTTGAAAGCAGAGGCGAGGCTCCAGTGTAGACTGAAAGCTGGAGAACAGGGAATTTAAAAGGATTAACTAAGAAGCAGAGAGGGCATGAGATGTGAGTAAAGGAAAGAGCACGGCTGATGAGGCAAGCAAATAAGAGGACTTGGGCTTATGGCTTCGATTTTGGTAAAGAGAAGAAGTCGTCTGCTGAGAGTGCGGGGCAGGCTTCTAATTAATGTAAGTTTGGTGCACTTGAGTCCTTGGTCGATTTAAGGGCAAGTTATAAAATCTTTGTTTACGTTAGCGTTGCTGCTAAACACCTCTGGCGTTGTGTCTTTGGATAGTTTATGAAATACAGAGGTTTTTGCATAATTTGAAATATTCCAGTGTTTTCACAGTGCTAAGACATTTTGATAATATTGTCTCTGCCTTGAAAGGAGCAGATTTTACTTGTGCCTCAGGATATTATGTCATTTATCGCTTCACTTTTGGTCTATTTTTCTTTTTATCCCCACACTGAATTCGATTTGTTAGCTTTTATTGTCACTTAAAGGAAAAATCTTAAAAAGTTCTAACCTCAAACAGAGATATGTGAGCAAAATACTCACTTTATAACATTAGAAATAGCCATGTTAGAAATTAAATGTCTGTGGCCGGATGTGGTGGCTCATGCCTGTAATCTCAGCACTTTGGGAGGCCAAGGTGGGAGGATTGCTTGAGCCCAGAAATTCGGGACCAGCCCTGGCAACATAGTGAGAACCTGTCTCTCCAAAATAAACAAATAAATGAATAAATCTGGAGGTGGTAGCTTGTACCTGTAGTCCCAGCTACACTGGAGGCTGAGGTGGGAGGATCACTTGAGCCTGGGAGGGCAAGGCTCAGTGAGCCATGATCATGCCACTGCACTCCAGCCTGGGTGACAGAGTGAGGCCCTGTCTCAAAAAAAAACTAACAAAGGGCTGGGTGCGGTGGCTCACGCCTGTAATCCTAGCACTTTGGGAGGCTGAGGCAGGTGGATCACCTGAGGTCAGGAGTTCGAGACCAGCCTGGCCAACATGGAGAAACCCCGTCTCTACTAAAAATACAAAAATTACCCAGTCTTGGTGGCATGTACCTGTAATCCCAGCCACTCTGGAGGCTGAAGCAGGAGGATCACTTGAACCTGGGAGACAGAGGTTGCAGTGAGCCAAGAATACGCCTTTGCACTCCAGCCTGGGCAACAAGAGCAAAACTCCATCTCAAAGAAAAAAAAACACACACACACACACAAAGAAATTAACCATCTAAATACATCTGAAATAAAAGGGCTTTGTAAACACAGAATTATAGATGTAGCAGAGATATTTGACCTTGTTAGTTCAGGTCCCTCTTTTTCAGATGAGGAAGAGAGATTATCTGAAACACATTGTAAAATTTGGTGTTGTAGTTGAAGTCTGTAAATCTACAACCAGAGAAATAGAAATTAGTATCCACCTGTTAACTAAAATGCAGTTTTGAAAAAACAGCTACTGTTTATTGTGTGCCTACTAGTGAGAGGTCTGAAGTGGCTGTTGATTGCATATTATAATGACAGAAAATGAGCACATTTCGCTTGAAAAAAAATTTTAGAGCGGACGTAGTGACTCGTGCCTGTAATCCCAGTATTTTAGAAGGCCGTGGCGGGCCAATCATCTGAGGTCAGGAGTTTGCAACTAGCCTGGCCAACATAGTGAAGCACCATCTCTACTAAAAATG
Organism: Macaca fascicularis; assembly: GCF_037993035.2. Classification (NCBI taxonomy): domain Eukaryota; kingdom Metazoa; phylum Chordata; class Mammalia; order Primates; family Cercopithecidae; genus Macaca; species Macaca fascicularis. The sequence goes on from NC_088391.1 coordinate 91,307,784, forward strand.
CAAAAATTAGCCGGGCCTGGTGGCAGGCGCCTATAATTCCCACTACTCAGGAGGCTGAGACATGAGAATCACTTGAACCCAGGAGGTGGATGGAGGTTGCAATGAGCTAAGATCGCACCACTGCACTCCAGCCTGGTCCACAGAGTGAAACTCTGTCTCAAAAAAAAATTAAAGTACCGTATGTATATACGGTAAAAAGTCCAAATGGATTTGTGGTGAAAAACAAGCCTTCCTTTCATCCCTGTTCCTTAGCTACTCTGTTCCTCTTAAGCATTTGTCCAGAGATACTCTTTGCATTTAAAAACACACATGTATAGTTATTTTTTTGAAAAAAAGATAGCACACTGTATACACTATTCTGTATTTTCTTGAAAATGGTTTCAAATCAATACGTATAGAGATGACTTTTTTTAAAGAAGGGGCACTACGTTTTTACATTCTACAGAATATATATTTATTTGTTATACTTTAAGGATACCTTTGCTGGGTGTAAAATTGGGGGACATTTCCTTTTTTTAGTACTTAGACCATATTGCTGTGTGGTCTTCTGTATCTGTGTCGCTTTTGAGAAATTAGGCTGACCTGAGTTTTTTTCCTTTCGTATACATGATTTCTTATTTATTTATTTATTTATTTTTTTGAGATGGAGTCTCGCTCTATTGTGCAGGCAGAAGTGCAGTGGCGTGATCTCAGCTCAGTGCAACCTCTGCCTCCCAGGTTCAATCAATTCTTCTGCCTCAGCCTCCCGAGTAGCTGGGACTACAGGTGTGTACCACCACACCCGGCTAATTTTTGTATTTTTAGTTGACACGGGGTTTCACCACGTTGGTCAGACTGGTCTCAAACTCCTGACCTCATGATCTGCCCCCTCTTGGCCTCCCAAAGTGCTGTGATTACAGGCATGAGCCACTGCGCCTGGCCCATGAGTTTTTTATTTCTAACTTAATACCTCCACACTTTCTTTTCAGTCTTTTTCTTTTCCTTTTCCTTTTTCTCTTCTCTTTTCTTTTCTTCCTTTTTTCTTTTTTTTTTTTTGGACAGCATTTTGCTCTGTCATCCAGCCTGGAGTGCAGTGGCAAAATCATGGTTCAGTGTAGCTTGGAAGGCTTGGGCTCAAGCAATCTCCCCCTGCCTCAGACTCCTGAGTAGCTGGGACTACAGGCACTGGCCATCATGCCTGGCTAATTAAAAACATTTTTTTTTGTAGACTGGGTCTCACTTTATTGCCCAGGCTGGTTTCAAACTCCAGGCTTCAAGCAGTGCTCCTGCCTGGGCCTTCCAAAGTGCTGGGCTTACAAGCGTGAGCCACCATGCCTGGTTCTTTCTTTAGCCTTAAAGTTGTATAAACATAATCAATCCACAAATTCCAGGTTTTATTTATTTTGACAGGTTTTATCCTATTATATATCTTTGAATGTACATTTGTTCTTTTTGCTTTGTGAGCCTCTTTGGAGAGTTACATATTCTTTCTACCCCGCTTCCTCCTCTATATCTGTTGTCTTCTCAGTAAATTGGTTTTATATTGTTAGTCTTATCTGTTTCATTTTATATGATTTCTCCCATCCTTATCTTTCTTTTTAGTCACGTTTATTCTATTTTTGGTTGCTTCTTAATGTGGCTTTTATCTCAATAATGTTATTTTTCTCTCCATTTTTTTCTGAGTTCTATCAGCTTGACTTTCATTTCCTTCTGTTGTTGTATAATCTTGTCTTTGAACCTTTGTTTTTCTTCTTTGAGCTCTTTTTTTTTTTTTTTTTAAGAGGGGTCACATTTCCTATGGTTGCCTTTGAGACTTTGGAGAACTATTTATCTGAACTCTTCCTGTGTTTCTTTGAGTAGTTCTTGTGTTATATGCTGCTAATTTACCTCTTTCTGAGTTTTTTTTTTTTTTTTTTTTTTCCAAATTGTATGCAGACATCCAGTATTGGTTGTTTTCTGAGTGTTGTTTATGTTGGAATAGGGTGGGAGGATGGGTGCAGCAGGCTACAGCCTTTTTTTTTTTTTTTTTTTTTTTTTGACTTATTACTTAGTCATTTCTCACCAAATCTGTTATTTAGTTTGAAAGGGTAGGCTGGTTCTTCATGTCAGAGTCTATCACGAAATGCTACCTCCACTCTACATCTGCCCCTTCGATCACCCTTGACTGAAGAGTTGCGTGTGCACAGTGGATCTGGCATAGTAACAAGGATTCTTTGGTTCAGCCAGCCCACCTTTCTCTGGTATTAACCCGTGGTTCAAAGAGACATTCTCTACTTCTCCTATGGCCTATACTTCCATCTGGATTCCCTGCTTGGATGCAAGCATCAGTAGAATCACTGTACCTCTTATTCAGAATTATGTATCTGTGTATCGCTGGAAGCCTGAGAAGGCCTGTGATGGCTTTCCGCACATTCCCTTTCGCCACTTAGTACTGGCAGATAGGTTTCAGCTTATGATTTGGAGTCATGATGGCTTCCTTGTTTCAGTTGTGTAGTGAAGTTGCAAATTTCTACTCATGACTCATTATGTAGATGACAAAATGTACTGTATTTTCTATCACCTATCGTCTTCGTCAGAGGCCCTCTACCTTTAGTAGTGGATGGTGGGAAGAAAAATATGGGAGTAAACAGGATCTTGGCCTCTGTTGGTTTAAACAGTCTCTTTGGGGTAATGTGTTTCAGTTTTCTTCCATCCCCAGCTTCCACTGAGGTGAGGTCTGGGAGCAGTGAGGGGGGCCTTTGGGAATGATGGTCAGATCTGCCTCGCGGTGCTGGCGTGGGGAGAACGTAGACTCACACGCAGTCCCCCTAAGGCTTTGCTACGAGGGCCTGGGTTGGTAACCACTGAGTAATGACTCTCTCTGTTTAGGCTCTGAAAGCCTTGAGGAGGCTTCTGCTGTCCTTAGATCTACTACGGTCGGCCCTCTGTATCCATGGGCTCCGCGTCTGTGGCTCCGACCAACTGCAGATATTTGGGGTAGGGGGGCGGGGAGGGAAAGATTTGGATCTGTACTGAATAGTACAGCCTTTTTTTCCCCCGCCTTTATTCCCTAAACAATAGAGTATAACAACGATTTAGATAGCATTTACATTGTATTAGGTATTATAATTCAAAGATATTATAGGTAATCTAGAGATGATTCAAAGTATATGGAAGAATGTGCATGGGTTAGATGCAAATACTACCCCATTTTCTATCAGGGACTTGAACATCCCCGGATTTTGGTATCTGCAGGGCGGGGCGGGAGTAGTGCTCCTGGAACCCGTCTCCCATGGATTCCAAGGATCAACTGTATTTGCCTGCAGTCGTGGTGTTCCCCATACTGTATGGTCTTCATCCTGACCCAGGTCTTCACTGGTCAGAGCTTCTGGATTCCTATCATGATGTACTTGGGTTATTTGCCCAGCCCCTCCCTCCAGCCATGCTGTGCTGTTGCTGCCACGCCATATTCAGAATGCCACAAAACTGAGCCCTGGGCTTCACTGCAAGCCTGCAGCCTCCCTTACACTGTGTACCAAAAGCAGACCTCTCACCTGGATATTTTTAGGGCACCTGATACATGTCAGAATGTTTTCAGCAATCTTTGTCCACTGCCACTCCCGACCTGTCCCCAAGGGTCCAGCAGAAGGGGAAATAGGTCTCTGATAATCTGATTTTAATGAGTATCTTTTAAGAGAAATAAGTGATAGTGGGGGAATTGTTAGGGATCTTATATCATGGTTCTGCTGCAGGTTTATTTGGAAACTTGAGCAAGCTTAAGTATCCCCTTGTTAGGTTGTCTACCATATAATAATGTCATCTGTAAGCCTCTCATATTAAACAGGGAATAAGCATCAGTGAGTGAAAGAAAGAAAACGATGGTACTTTCATTTTAAATTAGCTATGATTTTTAAATTTCCATTACTTTTATATTTATTTGGAATTTTTTTTTTTCTTTTACGAGTATCCCTGTTTTGAAAGATTATGGGTCTTTTTTTTGCATATTCATGAAAGATGACTGGATGAAGTCAGTCATTTATGATTGACAGAAATATGACAGAACTTTGCAAAGTTTGAATGGACTTTTGATATTCAACACCAAAGAATTTTGTCTAATTAAAGCTTCTGTTTAATTAAGATAACAATGCATAGTCCTTCATTAAAATTAACAGAGAAAAAGTTCTTCCTTGGTCCTTGGAGAGGATATTATATGCAAGCCCTGTTGTGTGGGTTGCAAGATGTCACTGGAATTTATATGCATTACTTGTCTAATTGCAGTAAATGTAGCATGTCCAGATAGGTTTCGAGTTAGAAGGCTGTTTGTTACTTGCGGAAATCACTTGAAGCCTCAGTACCCAGAGGCAGCTGTTCACAGGTCCTTCACCTCTCCCCAGAGATGACTGGGAAGACGCTGTTGTTGGACCCTGTCTTTCATGGCTGGAGCAGTAAACATGACAGGTTGTTTGGGAGCCATCTGTTTAAAATGGCTGCTGCTTTGTATGCAGCAATGAACTTGAGATCAGTTTTCTGTCTTTCTTCATGGTAATGGTCTTATTTGGTGTCACAACAGGTGGAAGTTGATGGGTCGAAACTAAATGTGACCAGCACGTGGAACCTGGCTTTGCCCTTATTGTCCGTCAGCGTTGATGGCACTCAGAGGACTGTCCAGGTGAGTGTTGTAAGGATTTCCTTAGAAGGCCTCCTCAAGTCCAGAATCCTTGTCAGCACCTGTGTGGCTAATACTTACAGCTACAGGAGGGAAAAGCTGTATTTTATTCACCTTATGCTTTTTATGGTCGAAAACTTTTTCTTTTCTTATCTTAGAGGATCTTAAGTGTTAACCTGAGCAATTAATGTTTTCTTTTTTCAGACAGTCCAAAAAGCTTCATGTATTGTACTTTGTTGTAAACAAGGAATTCTGCATGCTTTTCTAAAAATACTCGATTAGCTGTTTTTTTCCCCCCTCTGTGGGTTTTTAGTTGTAAAATACAACTTACTTTGTTACCTTTCTTTTCTGTGCAGTTGAAATTACGTAGTGTTAGGCTAGCAAAACATGTGTTATCCAGGTTGACTTTCCACGGCTCACTGATGTCCTTTAAAAATTTAGTAATCTTAACTTATTAATCTTTCTTTTCACCTCAATATAAAATGTCCTGCCTTGAGGAGATGCCTTGGAACCCAGAGTCGACAGAATGTTTTTTGTAACCTGTGACTTCCATTTTAAAGTAGAAAAGTTATGAAAAGAGATTCTGCCAAAATCCTTCACCTTGCCTCCTGTTTGAGGTTTAGTGTTTTAGAAAAACAAAGAAACAAAAAATCATGGAACATGTGGCTATCACAGCCTAATAAAAATCTAGTCCCACCTATAGCATTAAATGCTCATTCTTTGTTCTTTTTTATGAAAATGATCTTAACTTGATTTTATACAGGAAACTGGTTTTAAAAACCTTGAGAAATCAGGATAATCACAGATAAGACTACTTACTCCATACCTGATTCTTATCTACCTCTATGAGAGACTGGGGCAGAGGATTTCAGAATCCACAAAAAATATATGATGACTCAACTGATTTCTAAGTCAGTTTCAATTGATATACATTATCTCTATGGTTCCAAGTAACCTTGAACTCTTGGTAATGAGCCCTATATTTTAACTTTGGTTTTGTGACTTGTCCCCATATATTTTTTCTCATTTTTTAAATTTTCTAACTCCTGTCTTTTCTATTTTATAACTTACATTATATAACTTTATATAATATTATATCAGAATAAATTATGAGGTGAACCCTTGAAAAAAATGTCACTACATAATTTCACGTTACTGAGATCCATGTATTATTGTGTCTTTAAAAACTGTGATGCCTGGGTGCGTTGGCTCACGCCTGTAATCCCAGCACTTTGGGAGGCCAAGGCAGGCGGATCACCTGAGGTCAAGAGTTCCAGACTAGCCTGGCCAACATGGTGAAACCCCGTCTTCACTAAAAATATAAAAATTAGCCAGATGTGGTGGCAGGCATCTGTATTCCCAGCTCCTCGGGAGGCTAGGGCAGGAGAATTGCTTGAACCTGGGAGGTGGAGGTTACGATGAGCCAGGATTACGCCATTGCACTGCAGCCTGGGCAACAGAACAAGACTCTGTCTTAAAAATAAAACAAAAACAAATAAACAACAACAACAAAACTGGTTTTGTTATACTGGTTTATGTTCGATAGACTCTATAGTGCATTGAATGTGTTATGGCTCAGGTATTTGTCAGAGGGACATAGTGTTAACTCTCAGTAGTCAGAAGAAAGAGGTGCAAACTCCTGTTATGCAGATTTTTTTCTATTGTGATACTTTCATCATCCTTTTCAGTGACTGTGCAGATAGTTGCCTTGGTGGCACTTTTACATGTAGAATTTATAGCTAGATTAATGTGGATATATATGTAGAATAATCAAAAATATTTTCCCTAGTGTAGGGATCATGTTCAGTAAATCCCTTTTTAATCTTGTACGTACTTTGCTACAAAAAGAATTAATGTGTCTGAAATAAGTGACCCCTTAAAGGCAGATCCCTTGACTCTTAGGAAGAGGTCATTGCATCAAGTTAAGTACTCTCTAATTGGAAGGAAATAAACTCAGAGAGGTAAATGGTGTACTAGGAAAAAAAAGTCATTTACCTAAAAAAAAAAAAAAAGGTAAGGAGAGTTTTTCCTTATGAAAGGGGGTAGATTTTATTTACTTTCTGTAGGCATTAGCATTGTGTTGACTCTTTCCAAAAATGTAATGTGGCCTCTGTGAAAATAATAACAATTGTAGTAACAATAAATAACACAGTGCTTACTGTGTATCAGGTGTAGTTTTAAACATAGTACAGATATGAACTTCTTTGATCCTCACAATTGTATGAAGTAGGTGCTATTTATAATTTTATAAATGAGACAACTGAGGCTCAGAGAAAGTAAGTGACTTACTGAAGGTCACCAGCTAATAAGAGGTAAAGCCATGATTTTTTTTTTTTTTTTTTAAACGAGACAGGATCTCGCTCTGTCACCCAGGCTGGAGTGCAGTGGCACAATCTGGGCTCACTGCAGCTTTGACCTCCCAGGCGACGGCCCCCCAACCCCCCACCTCAGCCTAGAGCCGTGATTTAAATCTGAGCAGTCTTGCTGTAGTAGGATCCTTGCTATCAAGCATTGCAAGATGCTGAGGCCAGCTGTGTAACTTCCTGGGCATCACAAAGCTAGGAAGAAGCAGAGCAGAAATTTTATCCGTGGCAGTCATGTGTGCTTCCCCCAACTATGCTATAGTACTTTGCGATTTTTCCTATCAAATTGTTCTTCAAATTATAATCACTTGTCATTCATGCTTTAAACCATAGATGCTTAATCTTTAATGTGCTTTAGAATCAACTAGAAGCCTTGTGGAAACTCAAGTTGTTGGACCCACCCATAGCTTACTCTGATTTAGTAGGTCTGGGCTAGGTCTGCATTTCTGGCAAGCCCCCAGGTAATGCTTATGCTGCTGGTCTGGACCACAGTTGGACGCCTTCTGCTTTCAGAAAATGAGCTGAGGGGTGGTGTGCCCCAGCAAGGTGGGTGGGAGCCAAGTCACACAAGCCTTATTAAGGACATAGGACAGGCTCTACTTTATCCCTAGGTCAGTAGGGACCCGTGGAAGAGCTTTCAGTAAGGAAGTGATGATCGAACAGAATTGTAGTTTACGACGTGCTTTTGGTTTTTGGCTGCTTTGTGGAGAGTGGCTTGAAGAAGGATGAGGTGAAGATTGGAGGCAAAGAGAGAGGTCAGCAGATGTTAGGGATTCGGAGGTGAGAAGTCTTAGCCCCTGCGGCGATGAGGGCACTGTGTGCAGAAGGGACCTGCAAGCGCGACAGGGGAAAGAACTGGTGGCTTTACAGTCGTCTGCTGATTTCTCTTCTGGCCACCGTTAGCATGGGCAAATCTCCACATTCTATTCCTGACTCCCCCTTTCCTCTCTCTGCTTGCTTCCTGGGCTGCATTGCTCCAAGAGTTCCAGCCTAACACCTCCAAGCAGATAGCTATGAAATGCAATTATGAGTGTTTGTGTATCTCTTTGCAATTGTTTATGGTAAATTCTGAGAAATAAGGAATGAATATTACAAAGGTATTTTTCAAGTGATTTTACAGTAATCACTTGAAATTGATTACTGTAGTAATTGATTATTATAGTAATTGTAGCTATTTTAAAGTAATAACTACAGTTCTTTTTTCTCTGGATTTTTGAGGATACATATAAACTTTATATTCTTAAATATTATTATTAAATATTACTATTTATCATTAACTTATATCATTAAATTTTATTAAACCTCATTTGATATAAAATAATATTTATTACTATTATTATTATTATTTTATTTATTTTTTTCAGGCGGAGTTTCACTCTTTTTGCCCAGACTGGAGTGCAATGGCGAGATCTCAGCTCACTGCAACCTCCGCCTCCTGGGTTCAAGTGATTCTCCTGCCTCAGCCTCCTGAGTAGCTGGGATTACAGGCATGCGCCACCATGCCCGGCTAATTTTGTGTTTTTAGTAGAGACGGGGTTTCTCCATGTTGGTCAGGCTGGTCTTGAACTCCTGACTTCAAGTGATCCGCCCGCCTCAGCCTCCCAAAGTGCTGGGATTACAGGCGTGAGTCACCACGCCCAGCTTATTATTTTGTTTTATTTTTTTGAGACAGAGCTCCCTCTGTTGCCCAGGCCGGAGTCCAGTGGTGTGATCTTGGCTCACTGCAACCTCTGCCTCCCGAGTTCAAACGATTCTCTTGCCTCAGCCTCTGGAATAGCTGGGATTACAGGCATGTGCTACCACGCCTGGCTAATTTTTGTATTTTTAGTAGAGATGGGGTTTCGCCATGTTGGCCAGACTGGTCTCAAACTCCTGACCTCAGGTGATCCACCTGCCTCAACCTCCCAAATTGCTGGGATTACAGGTATGAGCCATCGTGACAGGCCAAAAATATGTTATATCTATACAAAAGCTAAAGAATAACTCAATGAAAACCTGTTTACCCACTATCTAGATTTAAAAAAAAGAAAACAGGCTGGGCACGGTGGCTCATGCCTGTAATCCCAGCCTTTGGGAGGCCGAAGCAGGCAGATCACCTGAGGTTCGGACGAGACCAGCCTGACCAAGGTGGGGAAACCCCGTCTCTACTAAAAATACAAAATTAGCCAGGCATGGTGGTGCATGCCTTTAATCCCAGCTACTCAGGAGGCTGAGACAAGATAATCCCTTGAACCTAGGTTGTGGTGAGCCGAGATTGTGCCATTGCACTGCAGCCTGGGCAACAGGAGCGAAACTCCATCTCAAAAAAAAAAAAACAAAACCATACACAAAAAAAAAACCCCAAAAATTATCAGTGCTGTTTGTATCACTCTTCCTTGATTAAATCCTCCTTTCCAGTGTCCCTGAAGAATACCATTGTGAGTTTTAAATTGATTGCTGCCTTGCTCTTCTCTAGGGATATTTACGAATACACGAACACTGTGAGCAGTATCTTGTTGAACTGCTCTTGTTTTTGAACTTTGTAATTGCCCCTGTCCTCCCTGTATTTTTCCGGAAGTTGCCTTCTCCCCGCCAGCATGATGTTTGTGAGCCTGGCCCATGTTGCTGCCTATAGCTGCAGTTTATTTACTTCCATCCATCATATTAATATACCACAAATTATTTATTCTCCTCTAAATAGACATTTGTGTTATTTTCCTTATTTTGTTGTCACAGTGATGCTTATATGAACATTCTACTTCCTGTTTCCTCTGTCAAGAGGAGGTTCTCCAGGTCATGTGCCGGTAGAACAGCCACGCTGTGGGGCTTGTGTTTTCTCCTTCCTGCACAGCAAGGCCAGATGGGTTTCCCTGTGTGGCTGAACCAGCTTCCGTGCCCACCAGTACTGAAGATGATAGTCATAACGGGAACAATGAGCTAACCTTGTTCTGTACTTACTATGCCCAGCACTGACTATTCTAAACACTTTGTATGTATGAATTTGTCTAATGCCCCCAGAAACCCAATAAAATATGTACTAGTGTTATCCCTCATTTTGTATTTGGGAAAACAGAGGCTTGTAGAGGCTAAGTTGCTTTCCCATCTGGTAGTAAATGGAAGTGCCAGAATTTGAACCAAGGAATCTGTGCCCTTAACATTTTTTTTCACATCCCGGTGAACCTTTGGCATTCCCAAACTACTTAGGTTTTTCCCGACTAGTGGGTTTAGATGGCATCTCATTATGGTTTTAATGTATACTTCCCTGATTAGTGTGACAATGAACATTGAAAATACACATTTATTGGCAGTCTTGTTTTCTCTTCTGCAAAATACCTGCTCATGACTTTTGCCCACTTTTTTAATTGGGTTGTCTTTTTCTTATTGACTCATAAAAGTTCTTCCTGTGTTATGGCTCCTAATCCTTTGTCATATGTGTTGTTAAAGTAGCTTGTGTTTTTATTGTTTTCAGTTACCCAAGTGAAGTTTTAAGACGAGATTTAATGTCAGAATTTGCAGTATTTTCCTTTATGGTTTGTGTGTTTTGCGTTTGTGTAGATAATCCTCTTCTACTCCTAAGCTCACAAAGATACCTATATTTTCATTTAAACCTTTTTAAATTGTGCTTTTCAAAGTTAACTCCTTAATCCTCATGGGATTGACTTTTGTACATAGTGTGAGTCATTTTACTTTTAAAATACAGATACCAGGCTGGGTGTGGTGGCTTAAGCCTGTAATCCCAGCACTTTGGGAGGCTGAGGCGGATGGATCCCCTGAGGTCAGGAGTTTGATACCAGACCAGCCTGGCCAACATGGTGAAACTCTGTCTCTACTGAAAATACAAAATATTAACTGGGGGTGGTGGTGCACGCCTGCAGTCCCCACTGCTCAAGAGGCTCGGCCCCTGTGCTCCAGCCTGGGCGACAGAGCAAGACTCCATCTCAAAAACTAATAAATAAATAATAAAATACAGGTAACTAGTTATGCCAGCACAAATTAATGACAGCCCTGCTTCTCTTCCCTTACTACCTTGCCACCACCTCACCTTTCCAACTCCAAAATTCTTTAAAAGCTTACTGTTTCTGTGATTCTCAATTAATTGTAAATAAAAAGATGATTTTTCACTTAATATGATCCTCAGTATATTTGCTTCTGTGAGCTCTCTTTCATTTTTTGTTAATCCTTTGGAAACCCTTAACCACTTAAAATAGTAAGGGGTGTGTGTGTGTGTGTGGGTTGCAAGCCAAGGGCATCAGATGATATTTGAGATACACCTTAGAAAAACGTGTTTGTGAATCCAGAGGCAAATTGGGAAGCATTCATTTAGGGAAGTAATGAGAGCTAAACATGGAAAATAGGTTGGAGGAGCCAGATAGTGAATGAGAGCCTAAAGAATCTATGCTTTTCAGACAGCAGTGGAGATATTAAAACTTTTTGCAGAGTAAAGTAACGTCCATCAAAATGTCGTTGTAGAATATTGATGTGTCCTCATAATAGAGGAGGGGTTAAGGGATTGAAGGGTGAAGTGGAGATGGAGTTCATTTAGAAGACAATCCTATTACTGCCTTCATCCTCCACTAGTGTTCAAGTCGTGTAGAGAAAAAGCGGGTTGAGTTTGAGAGAGGCTGATGATGAAAACTTGACCCAATTCATTAAGTACTCTTTGCAGACACATGATGGGTACTATAAGGATCACAAAATTCTATCTGCAACGTACACCTGGGCTCCTGCCTTGACCATTTGTCTTCTTGTGTTTTCAATATGAGTTGTTTTTCTTCTTTCCTCCAGCCTTGACTGTCATTCTTAGGTGGTTATCCCCTCGAGGCAAGTTTTTGAAAGTGAATCCTATATTATTTGCTTTTACAAACCAAGCTACCAACCATCTACTGATCTATAAAAACAGGTTAAAAAACCCAGAAATTCAGTTCTGTGCTCATCTGAGATTAAATCCTCTGGTCTTTTGTTAGGGTTTTCTTTCTCTAACACTATTTTGTACCCTTAGCAGGTTTTTTTTTTAAATTGTGGTAAAATATTGGTAGCATAAAATTTTCCATTTTAATAATTTTAGGCATATCAGTGGCATTAGGTACATTCACATTGTCATGCAATTATCACCAGTATCTGTCTCTAGAACTTTTTCATCTTCCCAGACTGAACCTCTGTTCTCATGAAACACTGAACTCTCCATCCTCCTCCCTCAGCCCTTGGCAACCGCCATTCTACTTTCTGTTTCTATGAATTTGACTACTGTGGGTATGGGTACTGCCTGTAAATGAAATCATATAGTATTTGTCTTTTGTGCTGGCCTATTTCACTTAGCATACTGTCTTCAAGGTTCATCCAGGTTATAGCATGTGACAGGATGTCTTTCCTTTTTATAGCTGAATAATATTCCATTGTGTGAATATACTACATGTTTATCCATTCGTCTGTCAATGGACATTTGGGTTGTTTCTACCTTTTGGCTGCTGTGAATTATGCTTCCATGAGCATGGGTGTACAAATATCTGTTTGAGTACCCTATTCTTTTGGGTATATACCCAGAGTGGAATTGCTGGATCACGTGGTAATTGTATGTTTAATTTTTTGAGGAACCTCCATAGTTGCTGCACCATTTTACATTCCCATTAGCAGTGCACAATAATTTCAATTTCGTGCCATCTTTGCTAACACTTGTTATTTTTTGTTTTGTTTTGTTTTGTTTTATAATAGCCATCCTATTGGGGGTGAAGTGGTATCTCATTGTGGAGCAGGACTTATCTGGATAGTAACTGAAGAAGAAGCATTCTGAATACTTGTAGGATGTTTGTTTGTTTGTTTTGAACGCTTTATCTCAACTTCTTTCCTTCCCATATATAAAACCACATTCCATTCTAACAGTCTGTAATGTTGCTACCAGGTAATAAACAAGCTATATTGTATTTGGGAGAGGAGGGTGTGTTTCAAAGTCTAGTTCATTGTAATATCAAAACTGGTAAAACCTCTCCTGTCTAAACTCAGTTTGACCTCACACTGAGAAACCTTTACTAGGGCAGAGGAGAATGTCACTTTCTTCTTGCTTGCTTTATATTGTAGGGGCAAAAGGGTGTGATCCCGCTCCTCCCCATCATAAGGGTGTCAATGGCAGACACTCCTATAACAAAAGACAGGTTAACAAGAGAAAAGTATAACTGAGAGTTAATCAAAGTTTTATGTGAGATGTGAGTCTTCAGAACAAAGATCCAAAGATACAAGGAAAGCTGTCCATTTTAATGCTTAGGTTTAATGAAGAATGGGCAGCCGTGTAAAACTGATTGGACAAAGAATATGAGTGAATGCTAGTAGGCTGAGGGGAACCCATCTAGGCCTGTCTGTTCAGATCTTCCTGGCCTCTCTTGTACCATTTCTCCCTCCCAGGTATGGGACAAGACCCATAAGGTCTTAAGACCTGCTACTGTTGGAGAGAAGGGTAGGCCAGAGAATTTCTTTATGGGCAGCTCTTAGAAAGGCAGGGAGGGGTTAGAGTCCTATTTCTAGTTTCATAGTTGTCTTTGCGGGACAGGAATTCTGATGTCTGTGACTCTCATCAGGAGAGAATGAGGAGTGAGAGACAGGAGGGCAGAAGGTCAAAGACCTTGGTTCTGAGGTTACTTCCGAGGCCTTCACTTTGGGGTATTGTTTTCTGAGCCTCAGCAACACCCTCTTCTACTTCAGAGCTGCTATATTGGGTCTCTCAGAATTTACAGTATGGGGTAAAGATGAGAAGAGCATGGCAGGAAGAACCAGGTTGACTGGGGCAGAGGCAACCCGGCATTCATTCTCGTGGGCAGATGTCCAAAGCTGGCAGGTAGCCCTGGGATACTTTCATGTGGATTTGGGGGAACTTCTCACCTGCAGAACACTAAATGCCTCCTGTCTTTTCCTCCTGAGCAACTACTGTGTTGACTCTGAATGTTCTCATTGGGCAGGGTCCCTCATAATGACCCCGCCGGCTTTTCTCCTGCACAATCCACGTCTGGCCACAGGAAATAGTAATAAGTCCTTGCCTCACCAAACCAACAAAGTACAAGTTTCTCTTCTTGGTCTGTCAGTAAGAATTCACATGAATAAGTGATTCTCATGAATTCGCTTTCACATAGCTTAAGGAGTTCAGCCTTAAATTCTTAGCTTAAGAATTCGACCTCCTCAAATTAATTTTCCTCTTGTATTCTTTTGAGGTGGGAGATGGGCAGTCACTGGTCCCACAGCTTCCTAGCACATTCTACCTGGTCACCTTGGCTAGCATCTGACTTAAAGATATGTGGGTACTTGGCGTCTACTTCATTTTGTTGCTGAACCCCTATGAAAAGTAGTGTGTTAGTCTGTTCTTATATTGCTATAAAGAAAAATCGGAGACTGCATAATTTATAAAGAAAACGGGTTACATGGCTCACGGTTCTGCCAGCTCTACAGGAAGTGTGGTGCCAGCATCTGCTCGGCTTCTGGGGAGGAAGGCCTCAGGGAGCTTTCAATCATGGTGGAGGCAAAGCAGGAGGAGGAGCATCACGTGGCAAGAGGAGGAATGAGAGAGAGAGAGAACTGGGAGGTGCCCCACTCTTTTAAACAACCAGGATCTACCTCCATGACCCAAACACCTCCCACCAGGCCCCACCTGCCATGTTGAGAATCACATTTCAGCAAGAGATTTGGAGGGGACACACATCCAGACCATGTTAAGGAGGATTTAACTTCTTTATCTGATTAGATGAGTAAGTAGCTGGGAACACAACTTACCTTTGTCTCAAGAATTAGCTCCCAATTCATCCAGTCCGATCACGTGTATTCATGTTCCTGGTTTTCATTGGTAAACTTCATAAGCTTAATATTATCCATTAAATTCCTTTAAAAGTAAGTTGTATTTTGGTGTATACTGTCACTGGTAGAGGGTCGTGACTGCAAGTTATCCAGGTTCTTGGCGTTTTGAACAAAGAATTAGACAAAATGTCCAGCAAAGTGAACAAGGAAGCAACAACAGAACAAAAGTAGGGATTTATTGAAAACGAAAGTACAGGTGGCCTGATGCGGTGGCTCATGCCTGTAATCCCAGCACTTCGGGATGCTGAGGCGGGTGGATCTCCTGTGAGGTCAGGAGTTCGAAATCAGCCTGGCCAACATGGTGAAACCCCGTCTGTACTAAAAATGCAAACTTAGCCTAGTGTGGTTGTGCAAGCCTGTAATCCCAGCTACTCGGGAGGCAGAGACAGGAGAATCGCTTGAACCCAGGAGGTGGAGGTTGCAGTGAGCCGAGATCGAGCCATTGCACTCCAGCCTGGGCAACAGGAGCGAAACTCTGTCTCAAATAAAAAAAAAAAAAAATGAGAGAGAGAAGGAAAATGAAACCACTCCACAGTGTGGGAGTGGGCCTGAGCTCAAGGGCCTGGATACAAGAATCTTCTTGGGTCCAAATACCCTCTAGAAGTTTTCCATTGATTACTTCATACTCACCTCATGTAAATGAAGTGGTAGCCCGTAATCAGTCTGATTGGTTGCAGAGAGCAACCAACCAGAGGCTGAAGTGAAGTTACCAAGATCGCACTCCTGTGCAAACATCTGATTGGTTGCAAAAAGCAACCAGATGGGTAGGGTGAAGTTACAAAGTTACACTTCTATGCAAACGAAGACTTGGCCCGCAATCAGTCTGATTGGTTGTGGACAGCAACCATTCAGAGGCTGGGGTGAAGTTACAAAGTTGCAAAGACTGGACTGGCAGTCAATCTGATTTTCTGATTTGTTGTTGGATGGGAAAATGACTGTTCGATTTCCCATCTGCCACACAGAAAAGGTGGGGGGTTTGCAAAGGGAGTAGCCTCTGGTCCTTTTGTTACTTAGGTGTGGAAAGTTAGGATTTTCCTTTCAATTTAGTTCTAGGAAGCGGGCTGAAACATCCTTAGGTTCCCTGCCTCCAGACCTTATTCTTCTGCCTCAATACTGTCATTGGAATAATAAATTTCATAGGTTATTAACCTCTTTTAATTGATCTAAATCACCTGTTTCCTTGTGGATTTGACTTTTAATTCCCACTGCCCTGCTGACTTCTCAGCACGTATAAATGCTCAATAATTGGATGAATAGGTATGGGTGGGTGAATGGGTAAGTAGCCAGTCACCTTACATTATAGAATGTTTTACTGATTCTTTTTAGTTCCTGACCTCCCAACATTTGCGAAATCCATACTCCATTAGTGTGTTGCGGGTGGACCTCTCTTGATACAGAATAACCATGGTTTCCGTGAGAGCAAAAAGAAACAAGCGGGCTCCCAAGGACTTACCACAGAGGCGCACCTTGCTCAGCAAGCATGGTTCTTTCTGTTGGCCTCTGTGTGCTCTGGGTAGCACCTCGGCTGTTTGTGGCCCACAGTATCACCTACTGACAGGTGTAGATAGCTATTGGTAGTATCAATAGGTGTAGGAAAGGGTCTGCCTCTGGCTGTTCCTGATTTTTTCTTTCTCAAAGGCTTGTGCATGCCCTGGGCTTTCTCACTGTCCATTGCTCGGTGAGGTCTACTTCATATCAGCTCTTACTCCCATATAAGCACCCGCCTGCTTTCAATATGCTGGCTTTCTGACTTCAAGAAAATCATACTCTCGGAAAAAGTCTAATCATTGTGGATAACTTTGAATGTGGAGCTAGTGATGCATTACCTGAGGGAGGAGGGACTCATATTTTGAAATGATAAAGAACCAGGGACATAAACATTGAAAACTCTTGAAAATAATTAAAAGTTCTCTTCAGAATTTTAAAAAGTCTTCTTCTATTAGTTTAGCTAATAATTTAGCCAACTTTTCTTCAAATATCATTTAAGGAAAATGAAATAACTATTTTATATTTATTTGCTTTACTTTTTTTTTAACTGGTGTTTCTGTTTTCATTGTCTATTTTCGTTGCAGAAATAGTCAGTTGGTAATGATGTTTATTAAATAGCCTTATCGAATAGAAACCTAACACAAGCCGTATATATCATTTAAAATTTCTTTGTTTTAATTAGCTTTTTTTTTTTTTTTTTAATGAGACGGAGTCTTGCTCTGTTGACCAGGCTGGAGTTCAGTGGCGCCATCTCAGTTCACTGCAACCTCCGCCTCCCAGGTTCAAGCAATTCTTCTGCCCCAGCCTCCCAAGTAGCTGGGATTACAGGCACCTGCCACCATGCCCAGCTAATGTTTTTATTTTTAGTAGAGAGGGGGTTTTACCACGTTGGCCAGGCTGGTCTTGAACTCCTGACTTCAAGTTATCTGCCCGCCTCAGCCTCCCAAAGTGCTGGGATTACAGGTGTGAGCCACTGTTCCCAACTATCATTTAAAATTTCTTAGTAATGATAGTAACAAAGGGGAAACAAGTGGAATTAATTTTACTAACGCATTTTTATTTAACCCAGTGTACCTGTGGAGACAGAAGTGATTCCATCTTGATTGTTAATCCGCCATGTTTTATTTTTTTTTCTCTTGAAGGCAAACCTTGTTTTTTAAATTTAATTTATTTTTTATTTTACTTTTTTTTTTTTTTTAAATGATAGGGTCTTGCTCTGTTGCCCAGGCTAGAGTGCAGTGGTGCAGTCGTGGCTCACTGCAGCCTCAACCTCCCAGGCTCAACTGATCTTCCTGCCTCCGCCTTCTGAGTAGCTGGGACTGCAGGCCTGTGCCACCACGTGCAATTAATTTTGTTGATTTTTTTGTAGAGATGAGGGCAGACTGTGTTGCCCAGACTCCTGGACTCCAGTGATCATCCTGCCTCTGCCTCCCAAAGTGCTGGGAGTATAGGCCTGAGCCGTCACTCCCAGCAAAGCCGTGTTGATTTCTCGTTAGCCCCAGTCTCGTGAACGCCTCCTGATTCCAATTTTATTTACTGTTTTTAGTGAAAGAACAAAGCAGCCTTGATGTTACCACACAAATTATAGGCAGTGACGCACATAGCATTCTCACCTGTTCTGGAGGGTGCCTTTAATTGCCTCTATAGAGCACGTACACCCTTTTCCTGTGGCATATAAGCTCTGGGTCTGGCTAGTAGCAGTGCGGGATATACCTGTCTTGCAGCTATCTGAGACCACGCTTCTGTCTGTAAGTTCCCCCAAGTAAGTTCCCCCAAGAAAACACCCTTTACCAACAAACTGGATTTATTTGCCTGATTCTTTGGTTTCTTGGCTCCTTCCGCATTTGGGGGCTGCTTTGCATTTGTGGCCCTTTCACAGAATAATACCCAAAATGTTGTCATTTCAACATGAAAGACTTTTAAAAATTACTAATGTGATACCAGAAACAACATAGACATTGGCATTAATACAGCAGTATCTTAAACAATGGAACGGTCAGAGTGGAATGCAGTCCTACCAAAACAATGGAGTTGGGCTTAACAGAAAATGATATTACGCTGCTTCAGTTTTTAAATTAAAATTAAATACAATTGAAAATTTAACTCCTCGGTCACATCAGTCACATTTCAAGTTCTCAGTAGCTATGTGTAGCTAGTGGTTACTGGGTTAGACCACTCACAGGCAAAATGTTTTATAAACCAGAGAGTGTTGACAGATGGAGAAAACCCGACACAGTGGTTTTTAAAGTATTCCCCTTTAATGTCAACCATAGTTTTGGTTTTCATTTTTTAAAATTCGGAACTTCAAAATTCGGAATAGATGAGTTGAATTTATTTTTAAACAGAAGATGAATGTATCATCTAGCTGACAAACTTTTTAAATTTCCACTTAGAAGATTTAAAAAATTAGAACTATTTTTACAATGTGGAATGATTTCCTGCCTGTGGCATAAAGTAATGAAACAGATTCGCTACGTCCTGGCCATGGTGAGCTCACTCTGTTTTCCTCACAAACCCCAGAACCTTTGGAGTGTGGAACCTACTGGATGAATAGAAGTTTTTTATTTTATTTTATTTTTACTATGTCTATATTTCTGTGAAGTAATTTTTTTGACCTTGGAAGAAGTTCTTCAATTTTGCTGTTCTCTATTTCTTACAGTGTAATTTGTGTACCGGGATTTAATGTATTGTTTGTTGTTAACGTTTTACATACTAGATTTTCATTTTGCATAGTCACGTTGTTTGAACATTTGCAAGCAGAGCCGACTAACTGCTGTTGGCCTGTTCTTTGTGTGGTGTGATTTCTTCTATCCACCTGCTCACAGCAGGTTGCCTTCAGGCCTGAGGAGTAGCTAAATACTTTTGAAAATATCTTGAGATCCTGCTAAAGTCTAACAATTTCTGCATTTGTGTGATGTGAAGCTATTCATGCTGTACCTTTGAAGACTTTTTTCTTTTTATTTCTCATATTCTTGCTCAAATATTTTCAAGAGAAGATAAATTTATTATAAATAACAGAGCAGAGCTGATTGTAGCACCGCTGCATTCTGTATTGAATAGGTCTTTGATATTCAGCTAAGTGGAACTAATTTTCTATGTTAAAGCAGACAAATTTGGAATAGTGTCACATGAATCTCATGTTATTTACTGAAGAATACCAGATTAAATGGATTACTTGCGAAATGACTAGAGTATTAAATGATATATATATATATATATAACATAAAATGCCCCGTGGGCCTATGTAATATAAAATATTACACAAGCACATGAATATGATGGACAAGATGTTCTGTTTGCAGACTGAAACTGTCTGTAATATATATACAAATGCTTGTCCACACAGAATTTGAATCAGTTTTAAAACTAACTTTAAATTTCAGTTCTGAAGAAAATAAATTGTTGATTTTCATATCTACTTAAGAGAGGAAGTTAAAAATGTTATTTTCTTTTCAGTTTTTTAGATTAAAATAGCTCCCACGCCCTCCAAGAATAAACTTTAGTTTTAATCCTAATAGCTGTTTATAGATAGTAAAATTAATATTTTAATTAGAAAAATAAAGCGGCATACATTTTTGCCTGTACTTTGCTGGTACACAAATGAATTGGGAAGTAACTGTCTTACGTTTTTAGTCCTAAGATGTTTTACAGGTTTTGAAAATGTTCCCCCCACCCCCACCACTTTGAAGTCATTATTATTTTGTACTTTACACGTGTGATTTCTGTAGACTCATTGCATGTGACATGAAAGTCTCAGGATATAGAAATAACTTATTCTAAGTAGAGGTTGGTATTTTTTTTCAAATGAAATAGGAAATGAAAGAGAATTATTAACCATATCCTTTTTACTTTCCTGACATATCAATTACAGCTACACATCTTAGAAAGAAGCTCACCAGTAGAACAGAAATAACTCTGTTGACTCTGCTTTAAAATATTTCGAGGCAATTTAACAGGTGGGATGTATTTACAGCTATGGTGTAAAATATTAATTTTAATGCAAGGCTACCTGCTTTTGTGATGTAGTCCTAGAAGCTTAGCAGTTTTCTTGGTTTTATAATTTGGAGTTACTTTTAAAATTTAACCGAATGGGAAAATGTCTTTCTGAACTTCCCCCTCCCACACCCCCACACATACATGCTTTTCTCCTCTTCTGTTAACTAGAAAATTATATTTTCGTTGCTGACTGAGGAAGAGAATTTTGAACAGTATAAACACTGATTGTAGTAAATGTGGAAAATAATACAAACAGCTGCACTGGAGACCGATAAGACAAATCCCACAGTAATGGCCTTTAAAACATATTATCAAGTTGGAAATCAGTGAGGGGAAAAAGAAAGCTATTACTATTTCTTCCTCTTACTGTTCAGGGACATTATTTTTAAAGGTGAAATTGCCTCTGATTTTATTATCCTAGGAAGGTATTTTTGGAACATTTGATTTATTGTTTTGTGAATGTTTTTGCCTTTGTGTGAATAACTTTGCTAATTTTGTATGAATTTGATTCTAACAAATGTAGAAATCATTTTGTTAATCTTCTAAAGTATTTTTTAAAGATATAAAAAGGAATATATTTTGTAAACGCTGGAGCAGACTATCAAAATAAGAAAAGTAGGACATTTTTATCTGGCTTTGGAGTGCCATTTAAAATAGGAAAAGGGATGAAATATTTGGAGAAAATAATAAGCGTGGATATGTTTCATCACATAAAAGTCTTAATTTTTATGAAGAATTTTGCTATTAGCTTATCAAGTGGTCAGTTCATATTTGTTTTGGCATGCATTAGGCTCATGATAGGCATTGAATACTTTGTATTTTTGTGGATTCTAAAACTGAATTATGTTAATCCTAGGCTCTAGGAAAAGTGTATCTTCCTCTTAGGGAAGATAGAAGTAAATTCCAGTTTTGAGTGAAATTTTCTGTTTTTCTTTACATCTTTTTCTTTTTCTTCTTTTTGTTTTTTCTTTTTTGAGACTGAGTCTTGCTCTGTCACCCATTCTGGAGTGCAATGGCGCGATCTTGGCTTACTGCAACCTCAGCCTCCCAGGTTCAAGCCATTCTCCTGCCTCAGCTTCCCGAGTGGCTGGGATTACAGGCACCTGCCACCATGCCTGGCCAATTTTTGTATTTTTAGTAGAGGCGGGATTTCACCATGTTGGCCAGGCTGGTCTCAAACTCCTGGGCTCAAGCAATCCACCTCCCTTGACCTCCCAAAGTTCTGGGATTACAGGCTGTGAGCCACCGTGCCGGGCCTGCATCAATCTTTATTGCTAAGATATGTCAGGTTTTGGCCTCCTCCACCTTCCCTCCCTTGTGTCCCTCCTTTACAGACTGGGAGTGTGGTGAAAGAAAGGTGATAGTCATTATATATGTAATTGTGACCTGCTTTAAACGGAATGCAATGTTAAGGACAGCTTATTGGTACTTATACCTATGGTCACACATTCATCGATACAATTTGTTTTTAATGTGAAAATCTATGTTTCCATTTTACATATTGCAAAATTACTTCTCTTTGCCTGGGAATGAATCTAACCTTTGTAGTGTCAGCGAAAGGAATGATGATATTGTTTTAGTGTCTCCTACATAGAAGGGGAACGCCCAGTATGGCCTAGGCGGTGTTCTAGGCACTGCGGATAGAACAAGGAACAAGACTTATATTCCAGCAGGGGGAAGTAGATACTAAACGTGTAAATACTTAAATAAGGTGATTTGAGTACGAAGAAGTTGGATGAAGACTATAAAATTGACAGAAAGTGACTAGAGAAGGCAGCTGTAGCAAAGATGGCTGGGAAGTCCTATCTGAATAGCTAACACTGAGCGGAGATCTACGAGGAGGAGGGGGCAAACGTGCAGAAGTCTGGGGGAAGGAAGTCCCAGGTAGCAGAAGGGGCAAAGCAGAGGCTCTGAGACGGGACAAGCTAGTTTTGTGTGAAGGCCAGTTGGGGAAAGTGGAATGAGGAAAACAGAACCAGATCATCTGGAGGCCAAAGAATTGTTTTGTCTTTTTTTCTTTTGATTCGTGTTGTGGAGTGTTTGGCGGGTTTGAATAGGAGAGTGATGTGATGTGGTTTTCAAAATCACTGCAGGCCCTGGGGTATAGACAGGGAGATTGATCTGATCATTGCAGACCTAAGTGAGAGGTGCTGGTGGCTTAGACCAGGAGGCACTGCCTGTTTCTGTGGGGCTCACAAGTTGAGTGGTTATTACATTTTTAAATAGTTGGGGGAAAAAAAGAAGAATGTTTCATCCAGCCTGGGCGACATAGTGAGACTTGGTCTCTACAAATAATTTTTTTTTAATTGGCTGGGTATGCCTGTGGGCCCAGCTGCTTGGGAGGTTGAGGTGGGAGAATAGCTGGAGTCCAGGCAGTTGCTGTGGAGAGCTGTGACCATGCCACTGTGCTCCAGCATGGGTGACAGTGTGAGACACTGTTTTAAAAAAAAAAAAAAAAAAAAAACACCAAAAATGTTTCATGGCCCATGGAGAAGTATGACATCACATTCAGGTGTTATTGATAAGTAGTTCACTAGAACATAGCCACATTCATTCATTTTTGTCTGCCATCTATAGCTGCTTTTGCAATCTTTGTCGTATAAAGCTGAATGCACAGACTTTCTTGCCACGCAAGCAGTTCAGTGGCTTACTGTATTTTTTTAATCTCAGGACCAAGATTAAAATTTTTCGTGCAGAGTTGCAGGTAGCCAAATTACTTTTTATATTCCTGTGCCTTAGTTTCCTCATCTGTAGAGCAAAACTGAGATCGTCTTTCGGGTTTGTTTGCTCTCTCCATCCTAAGGTCCTAGGTCTGAATCAGACTTAGTTCTGCTGTTGTGGCTGCTTGGCACATCAGGCTCCTACCTGAATGATTGTAGTGGTGTTTTACTCGGCCTCCTAGCCTGGTTCTTCCCCATTCTGTATCTCTTCGGCATGACCTCAGACTACCGTCTTTCTAAAACATGAGCGTGTCACACTCCAGTTCTTAAGCGTAAGAACTTGGTCAAGCATGAGCTCTCTCTCTACAAGATCTGACCTGGGTTTATAATTCCTTCCTGGTTTCCTTTCTTGCCACTTCCACCTTGATGCAACCCTATTTCTGGCCACACTGAACTGCTTAACATTCGCTAAACTCGCCATGCCATTGTACCATCTCTTCATCTGAAATTTGCATTAACTGTCTCATCAGCCCACAATTTTTTTTTTTTTTTGAGGCGGAGTCTTGCTCTGTCTCACAGCCTGGAGTGCAGTGGTGCAATCTTGGCTCACTGCAACCTCCGCCTCCCGGGTTCAAGTGATTCTCCTGCCTCAGCCTCCCAAGTAGCTGGGATTACAGGTGCCACCACCACGCCTGGCTAATTTTTGTATTTTTAGAAGAGACGGGGTTTCACCAGGTTAACAAGGCTGGTTTTGAACTTCTGACCTCAAGCAATCTACCTGCTTCGGTCTCCCAAAGTGCTGGGATTATAGATGTGAGCCACCAATCCTGGCTCCTTTTCAGTTTTCTTTTGGAGAATTCCTGCTAATTTTTAAAATTTGTAATTTGTTTTTTAATTGATAAATTAAAGTTGCATATATTTGTCGTGCTGTCTTAGTGTCTTTTGTGTTGCTACGAAGGAATACCCGAGACTGGGTAATTTATAAAGAGAAAGTTTATTTGGCTCATGATTCTGATGTCTGGAAAAGTTCAAGATGAGGCATCTGGTGAGGACCTCAGGCTGCTTTTATTCATGGTAAGAAGGCGAAGGGGAGCTGGTGTGTGCGGAGATCAGAGTGAGAGAAGGGAGGGAGGTGCCAGCCTCTTTTTTAACAACCAGCTTTCTTGGGAACTAAGAGCGAGAACTCGCCCTCAAAGAGGGCATTAATCTATTCATGAGGGATCCTTCCTAGAGACCCAGAGATCCCCATTAAGCCCCACCTCCAACACTGGGGATCACATTTCAACATGAGGTTTGGAGGAGACAAACTTTCAAACTAGCACATGTACAACATGTTTTGAAGTACACACTTCAAACAGCGAATACACTGGAATGGCTAAATTGAACTAATTAACATTTATGTATTACCTCACATGCTTATTCTGTATGTGAGGTACACTTCAAATATACTCAGAAAATTTCAAGAATATATTAATACATTGTCATTAACTGTAGTGACTATATTGTACAATAGCTTTCTTGTACCTATTTCTCCTTTATAACTGAAATTTTGTGGGTTTTGATTAATATTTCCCCAACCCCCCCTCTCCCCAACCACCATTCTATTTTCTACTGAGTTTGACGTTTTTAGATGCTACATGTAAGTGAGGTCATATGGTATGTCTTTCTGTACTTGGCTTATTATACTTAACATAATATCTTCCGGGTTCATCCATGTTGTTGCAAATGACAGGATTTTCTTCTTTGTTAAGTCTGGATAATATTCCATTGTGCATATATACCACATTCTCTGTTTCCGTTGGTCCGTGGATGGACACTTAGGTTGATTCCCTATCTTGGCCATCATGGATAGTGCTGCAATAAACATGGGGATGCAGGTATCTCCTTGACATAACTGATTTCTTTCCTTTGGATATATATGCAGTAGTGGGATTGCTGAATCATATGGTAGTTCTATTTTTAATGTTTGGAGAAACCTCCATACTGTTTTTCATAATGGCTGAATCCTGTTTGTGGTTTTTTTTTTTTTTTTTCTTTTCTTTGTAACAGAGTCGCGCTGTGGCACCCAGGCTGGAGTGCAATGGCACAATCTTGGCTCACGGCAACCTCCACCTCCCAGGTTCAAGCGATTCTCCTGCCTCAGGCTCCCAAATAGCTGGAACTACAGGCATCTGCCACCACGCCCTGCTAATTTTTATATTTTTAGTAGAGCCACCATGTTGGTCAGGCTGGTCTCAAACTCCTGACCTCAAATGATCCACCCACCTTGGCCTCCCAAAGTGCTGGGATTACAGGCGTGAGCCACTGTACCCTGCCCCTGTTTGTTTTTAAATATCCAGCTTTAATGTCTGTCTTAACTTATCTAATGTCTCTCTTAACCTTTCTGCTCATTTAGTCTATCTTCTTATCCCATAATACCTTGTACATTTTGTACTATGCATTTATCGTATTGAATTATACTTATTTTCCAATAATTGTGACGTCTTTTCCTTAGTCTCCTGGAAGGTGGGTCTTAATTCAGCCAGCAGTGCCCAACACAGCTGAGAGATAGATGGATGATTAGATAGATGAGCAACGCAGAAGTGCCAGTGTCAAAACCTAGGAATCAATGCTCCGTTCTTAATTGAGTCTCTGTAAGACACAGGAAAGGAGTCTGTTTTATTCCATTTTGTTTTCTGTCTCTTTTTGCCTTCATTAAGTTCAACATATGCATATAAAAGAATAGGAAAAACAGATAAGTGAAAACGAGAGTCAACTAATATTTTTGCCTAGAAATAACAGCTTTATGTACACTAATTCTAGAATTTTTTTCTATAACATAATTTTTTTACAAGGCTTATTCTGAACGTATTGTTTTGTTCTTCTTGCACTTAGAAATATACTATAAGCATTTTTCATGTCTTTAAACTTTTTAAATGGCAGGCTGGATATATACCATAATTTAGCCGTCCTTCCCAGTCATTTACATTGCTTGCCATTGTTCAGTTCTGTCAACTATACTGTGATATTTGTTCAGCTTTATTTTCCTGCCTATCCTCATATTTTTTCCTCAGGATAAATTCTTAGAAGTGAAATGGGTTGGCCAGGCGCGGTGGCTCACACCTGTAATCCCAGCGCTTTGGGAGGCTGAGGGTGTAGATCACAAGGTCAGGAGTTCAAGACTAGCCTGGCCAACATGGCAAAACCCCATCTGTACTAAAAATACAAAAAATAAGCCGGGCATGGTGGGAGATGCCTGTGGTCCCAGCTACTTGGGAGGTTGAGGCTGGAGAATCGTTTGAACCCAGGAGACAGGTTGCAGTGAGCCAAGATCGTGCCACTGCACTCCAGCCTGTGCGACAGAGCGAGACTTTGTCTAAAAAAAAAAAAAAAAAGATGTGAAATGGGTTGGTGGGGCATGGTGGCTCACACCAGTTATCCCAGCACTTTTGGGAGCTGAGGCCAGGAGTTCGAAACCAGCCTGGTCAACATGGTGAAACCCCGTCTGTACTAAAAATATAAAAATTAGGCAGATGTGGTGGCGGGTGCCTGTAATCCCAGCTGCTCAGGAAGCTGAGGCAGGAGAAACACTTGAACCTGGGAGGCAGAGGTTGCTGTGAGCCGAGATTGTGCCATTGCATTCCAGCCTGGGTGACGAGAATGAAACTCTGTCTCAAAAAAAAAAAAAAAAGGAAAACTAAGTGAAATGGGTTAAAATGCTCCCATACTGATTTTTTTCTACTCTATACCACACTGCCTTGAGTATGCTATTCAGATTACTGTTGTGTCAATTGACTTGGCAATATTTGCAAGTAGGGGAAAAGATTTTGCATTAAACCACTGTCTTTCTTATTGATCTAACCTCCCTCCGTCAAGGAACCAAGGACTCAGCTTGATTTCTAGAGTTTCACTCTGGGTTCTATTACTTTTGTGATTGTAGAGATCAGAGTTGGTAAACCACTTTTGTAAAAAGGAATAAAATTAGTATACATCTGTATCCTAATGCTCATGGCATGTAGTTGAGTGAAAACCACTAATACTCTACATCTGGGAACTTAAAAAAATGATGTTGGCTTAGTTAGAACTGCTTTATTTGTGTGTGTAGTCTTTGAAGTCACTGAGTCCTCTCTGATTAGCCAGAAGAGGAATAATTCTGAGGAATATGTTAGGATTAAATAGAGCAAGTTGTTTTTGTTTTGTTTTGTTTTGTTTTGTTTTTTTGGAGACAGTCTCACTCTGTCGCCCAGGCTGGAGTGCAGTGGTGTGATCCTGGCTCACCACAACCTCACCTCAGCCTCCTGGGTTCAAGTGATTCTTCTGCCTTGGCCTCCCGAGTAGCTGGGACTACAGGTGCGCGCCACCACGCCTGGCTAATTTTTGTATTTTTGGTAAAGACAGGGTTTCACCATATGGGCCAGGCTGGTCTCGAATTCCTGACCTGATGATCTGCCTGCCTCAGCCTCCCAGAGTGCTGGAATTACAGGCATGAGCCACTGCGCCTGGCCCAATAGACCAGTTTTATAGGTGAGAATTATCTCAAAGTGTAGTCTGCTTCCAGTGTACTACTTAGTCACCCATTTTTAGTAGCAGTAGTATTTACTTTTAACTAAATTTTTAATAGTCATAGTATTTACTTTTAATTAAAATTCAAACAAGATATATGCAAGTGATGTATTTGCTTTAAACATTTTATTTATAAATAAATGAATAATAAGTTATTTCTTTCACTACTCTCTGGACATAGAATTGCATTGTTGTTATTTTAAACAAATGCTAATTCATTTTCTATAACTATTTTATTGAGATAGAATTCACACACCGTACAATTCACCCATTTAAAGTTACAGTTCAGTGGTTTGTAGTCAATTCACAGGGTTGTTCCACCATGACCACAGTCAATTTTAGACTGTGTTTACACCCTTGAGAAACCCGACACCAATTAGTAATCATCTCCATGTCCTCCCAGCCCTCCTTCTGGAGGCACCTACCAATCTTCCTTCCATCTCCATGGATTTGACTATTCTGGACATCTCTTATTAAGTGGAAACATATAATGCATGATCCTTTGTGACCGACTTCTATTGTAGCATGTATCAGTACTTCATTCCTTTTTATGGCCAAATAACATTCCACTGTATGGCTATACTATATTTTGTTTACCCATCCATCACTTGATGGACATTTGAGGTTTTTGGCTATCGTGAACATTACGTGCAAGCTGTGTGGATATGAGTTCATTCTATGTCTCGTGTTTGTTTTTTAGTGTCTGTCTCGAGAAGCAGGTGGAAACATGAGCATTCAGTTTCTCGGTACAGTGGTAAGTATGAAATCATTATTCTCTTAATTTACAGAGAAAAAAGTGTTCTAGTTGTAGCCCATGTGTTTGAACTTGGTTTCATTACTGGTAGATATTTAAATTACCTCTATTTTTTTTTTGCCATTACAAATGATATTCTAGGGAACAACTTCATATATTTCACTTTATTTTAATGTTTGGAATTATTACTATCTTTTTTGAGACAGAGTCTCACTGTGTTGCCCAGGCTGGAGTGTAGTGGCGCAATCTCAGCTCACTGCAACCTCCGTCTCCCAGGTTCAAGCGATTCTCGTGCCTCAGCCACCCAAATAGCTGGGATTACAGGGGCCCGCCACCATGCTTGGCTGATTTTTGTATGTTTTTTTCTAAAGATGAGGTTTCACCGTGTTGGCCAGGCTGGCCTTGAACTCCTGGCCTCAAGTGATCCGTACACCTCTGCCTCCCGAAGTGTGGGATTACAGGTGTGAGCCACTGTGCCCGGCCTGGAGTTACTTTCAAATGTGGATAAGATATTTTTAAACATGTATGATACATTTCCTCCCAAATAGAATCAAAGTCATAAATAGTTTTATGGCTTATTATACATGTTGCCAATTATTTTATGTCTCTTTCGAACACCACCCATCATGTATTAGAACACAACTTCGTACTCTCACCTAGTGTGAGTTATGATTTTCAAGATTAGTAAACTTGATCTGCTGAAGAGGTTCAATTTATTATTACTATTTTGCTTA
The DNA here is from genome assembly GCF_037993035.2 of Macaca fascicularis. Taxonomy (NCBI): domain Eukaryota; kingdom Metazoa; phylum Chordata; class Mammalia; order Primates; family Cercopithecidae; genus Macaca; species Macaca fascicularis. Next base: position 91,336,754 of record NC_088391.1, read on the forward strand.
CAAGTTTATAATTAGTATTAATTACTATAATTTTCAAACTAATTTGTTTAAAAAGGTACCTTATTTGGCCGGGCGCGGTGGCTCACGCCTGTAATCCCAGCACTTTGGGAGGCTGAGGCGGGCGGATTACAAGGTCAGGAGTTTGAGACCAGCCTGACCAACATGGTGAGACCCTGTCTGTACTAAAAATACAAAAATTAGCTGGGTGTGGTGGTGGATGCCTGTAATCCCAGCTACTCAAAAGACTGAGGCAGGAGAAGAACCTGAACCCAGGAGGCAGAGGTTGCAGTGAGCCAAGATCGTGCCACTGCAGTCCAGTCTGTGTGACAAAGTGAGACCCTGTCTCCAAAAAAAAAAAACTTAAATTTTCATTTTTCTGTTTATTGCTATTGTATTTGAATATTTCTCCATGTATTCATTCACCAGATATCATTTCTAATCTGTGAAATGTCTGTTCATGTCCTTTGGGTACCTCATTCAGGATATGAATGCATATTGGGGCATTTCAGATAACTCGGGAGTTTATTGAGAGCATCAAAGGTATTCTGCAAGAATATCAAGAGGTATTTCATGCAAGAGAGCTTGCGTGAAAAAGGGTTTTGCAGCCATTGAGATAGGAAGGATGTTAATAAAAATGTGTGTTTACTGAATGCTTCATTATTTATAGAGATGTATATATAATTTATGTATATAAAATATATGTATAGGCACTTGGTCAATGTAACCTAAATTTTAATTATTGGAATTAAGTTTTGTGATTATTCTTGTTTTTCTGATTAGTAAGGTAATACATGCTTATTGTAAAAAATTTTAAATACAATTCAAATATATGTCATAAGATGTTGCATTAGTCATGGTTCTCCAGAGAAACGGAATCAACAAGATGTGTGCGTATGTGTAGAGAGAAAGAGAAAGATGGAGAGATCTAAGGAATTGGCTCAGGCAGTTGTGGAGGCTTGGCAAGACTAAACCCTGCAGGGTAGATCAGCAGGCTGGAGACCCAGGGGAGCCTTGCAGTTCAGATCCAGAGACAGTCCACTGGCCCAAGCCCTCCTTGCTTGGGGAGATCTGTCTTTTTCTCTTCAGGCCTTTAATGGGTTAGATGAGGCCCACCCCACTATGGGGGGTGATCTGCTAAACTCTCATCTACTGATTTCGGTGTTCATCTCGTTTAAAAATATCTTCAATGTTGTATCTCAGTGTTTGACCTAACATCTGGGTACCGTGGCCTTGTCAGGTTGACACATAAAATTAACCATCAAAGAAGTATATATCCTATCCCCTAGAGGTTTTGAAGTTATTAGCAATAAATAATTGTTCCAGAAAATTATGCATCTTTTCATGCAGTAATAGATCTTGGACACCTTTCTGTGTCAGTCCATAAGGTCGACATCAGTCGTCTTAAGGGCCACACAGAGCTGCATTATGTGGATGGAGAGGACTGCGTTTACTCCTCAGTGTTCGTGCCGGGAAGTCCACTCGTGCTGTCTCTGCTCTTAGCATCTCGACTGGGTTTCTAATCGGTGTCTCAAACTTCACATATCGAAAACTGAGCTCGAACACACACTTTCTCTTTCAGTTTTTCCTCTCTCAGAAAATGGCAACTTGAATTAATCCTTGATTGCCTTCTCTCCTCCCCTCCTCTGGCGCGCCCTCCTCCCCTCCTCTGGCGCGCCCTCCTCCCCTCCTCTGGCGCGCCCTCCTCCCCTCCTCTGGCGCGCCCTCCTCCCCTCCTCTGGCGCGCCCTCCTCCCCTCCTCTGGCGCGCCCTCCTCCCCTCCTCTGGCGCGCCCTCCTCCCCTCCTCTGGCGCGCCCTCCTCCCCTCCTCTGGCGCGCCCTCCTCCCCTCCTCTCGCGCGCCCTCCTCCCCTCCTCTCGCGCGCCCTCCTCTCCTCCTCTCGCGCGCCGTCCTCTGCCTCTTTCTCCTCTCCGTCTCACTCTCTCTCCTCTGCGTCTCCCTCTCTCTCTCTCCCTCTCTCTTAACATCTGCCCCTAGATGTCTGCCCAGGGGTTTCCTCACTTTCTTCTGGTCTTTACTGAGTAGCCTCCTCCTCAAGGAAGGCTTCCCTGGTCACACCATTTACAATTTTGGTCACTCTTTCCAACATTTTATTTCCCACTTACCCACTTTATTTTTTTTTTTTTCATTAGCAGTTACCACTGCTTGACATACTGCATATTTTACTTTTGTGATATATTTGTTGTCTATCTTCCTCACCTGGAAGTAATAAGCTCCTTGAGTGCAGGGTGATTTGTCCTGTTCAGCGTGCTCTACCCAGTGCCCTGAACAAGGCCTGGCTTGGAGGAGGTATTCAGTCAGGGTTGGGCAAATGAATGACTGAAATTGGCCAGCATAGGACCTAAGTGTTAGACTTGAAAAGAAAACTAAAGAAATATAGGCCTGGCTCGGTGGCTCATGCCTATAAACTCAGCACTTTGGGAGGCTGAGGTGGGAGGATCAAATACATCAAAAAAGTAAAATATGCAGTATGTCAAGCAGTGGTAACTGCTAATGAAAAAAGTAAATAAATTAGGCAAGCGGGGGAATAAAATGTTGGAAAGAGTGACCAAAATTGTAAGTGGTGTCACCAGGGAAGCCTTCCTTGAGGAGGAGGCTACTAGCCTGAAGTTTTTTTTAAAATGTAACCATTAGTTTGGAAGGTCTCTGTGTTACTCCCATTCTGTCACTCATTCTCTCCTTGCACAAGGAACTAACATCTTCCTGACTTGTATTTATCATTCTTTGCTTTTCTTTATAATTTTCCCACATTTATATCCCTAAGTGATACACAGTTTTGTCTTACATGTTTTTAAACTTGATATACACATAGAATTATATTCTGGAATCATCTGTGACTTAGTTATTTTGCTCTGTGTTTGTGAGACTCATGTATGCTACGTGGAGGTGTAATTCATTTACGCTCAGCAATGTAGGATGCTGTGGTGTTGATAAACTAGGCTGCTGCTGATGGATAAGTGGGTAGTTTCCAGTGTTTTGTGCTGTAATTCTCACTGCTACCCGAAGCATTTTGGTACATGGGTGTACATGTACTGATGGCACATATGCAATTGTTTCTTTTTTTTTTTTTTTGAGACAGAGTGTCCCTCTGTCACCCAGGCTGGCATGCAGTGGTGCGATCTTGGCTCGCTGCAGCCTCCACCTCCTGGATTCAAGCAATTCTCCTGTCTCAGCCTCCCAAGTAGCTGGGACTACGGGTGCACGCCACCCTACTCGGATACTTTTTCTGTTTTTAGTAGAAATGGGGTTTCACCGTATTGGCCAGGCTGGCCTTGAACTCCTGACCTCAAATGATCCACCCACCTCACCCTCCCAAAGTGCTGGGATTACAGGTGTGAGCCACCATGCCCGGCTATATGCAGTAGTTTCTTTAGGGTTTTGTGCATTGACTATGCAGTGAATGAGTTCACCTTGTTCCACATCTTCACTAGGATCTTCTTAATTTTTGCCAGTGCGAATAGTGCCCTCGTTGTTTTAATTTGCTTTATCCTGATTATTAATGAAGTAGAACATCTTTTCTTGTTTATTGGCTATTTCTGTTTATCAACCATTTGGTTTCCACCTCTGAGAAGTACTTCTTACAGCTTTTTGTGTATTTCTCTGTGATGTGGGACGCAAAAATACATTAATTTAGTATGTGAATGATACAAATTAAGTATATGTCATTTGGCTTTTTAATAAGGCAAGAAGGGTTAGGTGTGGATTTTTATGACTCATTCTTGTAGGGTCCAGCCCTACAGCGCTTAGCAGGTGTTCTCCTCGTGTGTGGAGACGAGCGGTTGTAATAAATAAAGACACAAGACAAAGAGATAAAGAGAAAGCAGTTGGGCCCCGGGGACAACTACCATCAAGACGCAGAGACCGGTAGTGGCCCCGAACGGCTGGGCGCGCTGATATTTATTGCATACAAGACAAGGGGGCAGGGTAAAGGAGGGTGAATCTTGCAAGTGATTGACAAGGTCAAACAAATCACGTGATCATAGAACAGGGGGCCCTTCCCCTTAGGTAGCCGAAGCAGGGAGAGAGAAGGCAGCATACATCAGCGTTTTCTTCTTTGCACTTATAAGAAAGATCAAAGACTTTAAGACTTTCACTGTTTCTTCTACCGCTATCTACTACAAACTTCAAAGAGGAACCAGGAGTATGGGAGGAACACGAAAGTGGACAAGGAGCATGACCTTTGAAGCACAGCACCACAGGGAGGGGTTTAGACCTCTGGATGACTGCGGGCAGGCCTGGATAATATCCAGCCTTCCACAAGAAGCTGGTGGAGCAGAGTGTTCCCCGACTCCTCCAAGGATAGGAGACTCCCTTTCATGGTCTGCTAAGTAACAGGTGTCTTCCCAGACACTGGCATTACCGCTTGACCAAGGAGCCCTCAAGCGGCCCATATGTGGGCGTGACAGAGGGCTCACCTCTTGCCTTCTAGATCACTTCTCACAATGTCCCTTCAGCACCTGACCCTATGCCCGCCGGTTATTCCTAGGTTATATTAGTAATGTAACAAAGAGTAATGTTAAAAGCTAATATTCATAATGTTTATGATGATTGATAATGTCCATGATCATCTCTATATCTAATTTGTATTATGACTATTCTTATTTTAACTCTTTTCTTTCTTATACTGAAGTAGTTTGTGCCTTCAGTCTCTTGCCTCGGCACCTGGGTAATCCTTCGCCCACACGTTCTAACCATGAGCTATGAATGGAAGTGACTGTCAACAACTGTGAAGGTTCTGAGATTTATGCTACTTGCTGGCTGACAAATCAGCCTGCGACATTTCATGAATGCTGATAGAAAACATGAGACTCCAGGATCAGAGATGAAGGACAGTTTACGACAGCAGCAGCAGTGGTCAGGGTACCATTATCTTTGTACTATTTCCCTGAACCCAGATTCCCTCAGGGCAATGCAAAGAGAGATGATACCTGCACACATAATAGGTGCATTATAGGAGAGGAGCTCTGAGTTGAGAGAACCTGAGTCTTTTTATAATGTGTGGTAATCGCACTTGCCCTTTGATCTGGAAGGAGACACTCTACCAAGGCCGTTTACTGTAAAAACATCTTTGAAAAGATAGTTCACAGCAAAGAACCATCAGTGTCTTGCTCACAAGAAGTGGAAAAATGCAAGAGACTTGGGGGTGAATTGTCTCCTGGTAATCATGTGTGTCACTTTTGGTCAGAGATAGCTAAGAGCAAGTGCGAGCCCTCTAGTCCCTGCCATGCCCCCCTTGGAGGTTGTGTGTGACGCTGATGCTCCTGTCAGCATGAGTTCCTGCTGAAGAGTGGCAGTGAGCACTGCCACCTGCAAGCCATAGTAGACTGAGGTCTCTGTTGACTTACTGCTGATGCATAGCCCAGCTTATCCTAATACATAGTCTGGGAACATGAAGGACCACCTTCTGTGCATAGAACCCCATGTCCACTTATATAAATTTCAGATTTTATATAGATTTAGTAGGTTTTTTCTGTCTACTTTCAGTTCTTTGGCTCATAAACTTTCAGTCCAAGCATGAGGTCTTTTTCCTGTTATGCTGTTTGAACTTGATTTAAAAATTGTGGCCAAGCATGGTGACTGATGCCTGTAATCCCAGCTACTCAGGAGGATTGCTTGAGCCCAGGAGTTCAAGCCCAGCGTGGGCAACAGTGAGACCCCATCTCTACACACAGACACACACACAATAGCGGAGTGTGGTCAGGCCCACCTATAGACCCAGGTGCTCAGAAGGCTAAGGAGTAAAGATGGCTTGAACCCGAGAGTTCAAGGCTATAGTGAGGCATGATTACTCCACTTCACTCCAGCCTGGGCAACAGAGTGAGACCCTATCTCAAAAAAAAAAATTTTTTTTAAAGCCAGGATTTAAAAATTAAAATAAAATTGTTAGCCAGTTTTTTGTTTAATGAAGGGAAAGTTTTCCAAATTAATAGAATGGGACATTCAGATAAAATTTGTGCCTTTATGACCCAGCAAAGCACATTTGGCCTGGGTGTACATGCGTGTACTCAGGACACCACATTTTCACCTTTGGTATCTATCCATTTCATTACTCTGCTACTCCCAAACTGTAATACATAGAAAGTCCATGTTTCCTAGGGCTGGTGCAACAAATTAGCACAAACTGGGTGGCTTAAAATAACAGAAATGTATTCCCTCTCAGTTCTGGGAGCCAGGAATCTAAAATAAAGCTGTGGGTAGGGTCCGTTCTGTGCCTCTCACCTGGCTTCTAGTAGTTGCTGGCAATCCTCACCTTCCTTGGCTTGTAGCTGTGTAATTCCAGGCTCTTCCTCCGCTGTCATGTGGCCTTCCTCCCTATGACTGTGTGTGTTCATACACATACATCCAGCACCACCAGTCATCAGATTTAGGGCTCACTCACACCAGTGAAACCTCATTTAACTCATTATATCCGCAGAGACCCTGTTTCCAAATAAGGTCACATTCTGAGCTTCTGGGTAGACATGAATTTTGGGATGACACTGTTCAAGCCAGTATGCTATGTAGATCTGAAAGCATACTTGACACATATGTAAAGCTAAAAAGTGACTGAAGTGACTTACCTAAATATATATTTTACGAACAGAGCGTTACCTCTTAGGTCTCACTTGAGTACTACCATTTATTTCCCTAGTGTTTTCATACTGATTATCATCACCTGTATGACTGCAGTTCGTGCCCCATACTCAAAAATGCATAAACACTGAAGATGGGTATGCCTAGTTTTCAGAAGACAAAAGTGAGCAGAGAAAGGTTAAATAAGTATCCTATGGTAATAATTGGTAGAACCAGGATGCAAAACCAGCCCTCGCTGACTTTAAAGTCAGGCTGTTAACCATCAGAGTACCTTAAGAACAAATTGCTTGACTGTGGAATCCAGGGAGCTCTGCAGTAACTGATAAGTACAACTGCTCAGGCTGCCATAATGAAACACCATTGACCTGGTGGCTTAAATAACAGATGTTTATTTCTCACAGTTCTAGAGCCTGGGAAGTCTAAGTAAGGTGCCAACAGATTCAGTTCCTGGTGAGCGCCCTCTTCCTAGGCTGCAGGCGGATGCCTCTTCTCCCTTAGCAGAGAGAGAGTGCAAACTCTGATCTCCCTTCCTGTTAAGGGCACTAATCCCATCATGGGGCCCCACCCTCATGACCTCCTGTAGTGAACTCTGAAAGGCTCCATCTCCAAATACTGTCACATTGAGGGTTAGGCATTCAGCATATGAATTTGGACATTCAGTCCCTAACATACACTTAGTTGGTAAGCTGCAGATCACAGAATTTTTCCAGGATATCTATGCCCATTTCAGATTGCAGATTGTCTGGGTTTTGTTTGTTTTGTTTGCATGTTTTTGGTGAAGCTGCGAATCTGTGTACATCAGATAGTATAAGCTCACAAAGAAATCGAAGAGAGCTGATGTTTTACTGAAGCAGAATTCCTTCCTTGAACTGTGCTTCACAATAAGAATAAATATTTTGTTGTTACTTTAAGGATGCAGAAGTTACCATTTTATTGCAAATTTTTATTATAATTTACGTTTTAAAGTACTATCATAAGGCAAACATATCTCAGTGAGACTGACTTTTCTTCCCTTATAAAAACAATGTTTGTTTGAAAGGGAAAATAAGCTTAGACTCCGTTGAACAGCTTCTTCATGGCTGTGGTATTGGCATTCACCCAAGGACTCTTGAGAAACAATCAAATTTTCTATATCTTTGAAGCTTAGCCAGAGATCTAATGAAACCAAATGATGCTAAAGTTCTTAAAGCTAATTTAAATCTCAAATTGTACATTTTAAATTACGTTTTTATTGATAATAAATATACTTTATTTCATATTACTCTTGAAAGCTTGAGTGATAATATTAGTAGAGTAAACATGTTTTACAAAGATTTACCATTAAGAATGCTATTAATATGACCCTTGATACACCAGCACAATTAGATTTCAAAGTAAGCACTTATGAAGTAACAGCGATTAATGACAACCATCGAAAACAATTTTGAACTCCATCAGTTTAACTCAGGAGGGTAAACTTAATATGATAATTCATCTAGTTGAATTGTATCAGCTTAGCAGGAAGGTATGTAAATATGTGACCCTTACCTAGCTTCTAAATGAATGCTGTGCTGATAGATTTATCAGTTCCATTAAAGAACTTTGGGGAACTTTGGAATTTCAGCAATTGTTCCCTTGGAGGCTGAAAACCCAACCTGATCTCATACTGGGACCATTCTGGTCTGCATATTTCCATAATTTGCCTTTGCTACTAATATGACAGCAAGACACAAATAACTGTTTCTAATAATATCAGATGGAGTTGTGGAGGACAGCATTTTAATGTAGTAAAAGACCTCCCCGTGGGGTTGTTATTGCTACTATAGAACAGCAGCTACACAGTTGCAACTGTAGGCTCTTAATTGATTCGTTTAATTAGCAAGAGCTGAAGCTTGGGCTGTATCTTGTCATCTGATATCATAGGACTCGAAATTTGCATCATTCATATTTATAGATATGTAAACGTCATGAAAAAGGTCTTCTGCTTCTGAAAATTCACTTATGGATATCAAATTTTAATAGAGCAGACTCTCATTTGTTTGAAATTTAAATAATTGGAAAATGAAAAGAATTAAGTTTGTTATTGTTTTTCTTTATTCTCTTGAGAAATAAGTGATGTCATGCCTTTTTGGTTGTGTATCATCTAAACTTCCAGAGAACTTCTTCAGTCTTCTATATCTCATAATTCCACAAGCAGCCCCTCAACTGACATGTCTGACTTAAGTTGATCCCTTCTCTCTATCCCATCCCTTTCTCTGTGTCAGTGGGGTTTCAGGAATGACATGATGGCTTACTGGGGTTTCTTGCACGCACATGCTGTAACTTTCCACCTGTCCCTGCCTGCCTTTGCAGCTGATCCAAGTCCTGCTAGGGTAGACTCTGCGCTTGTGCTCTGCTTTGGTGGGTCATCTGGTTGAGTTGCCCCTTGGATCTTACCTGCCTAACCCAAGCTGCATTGGTCCCCACTTTCTCTGGGTGGGGAAAAGAGAAGGAGATAGAAAGTATCCGGCATAGAAACCAGAGCCTTTATAGACTGTTTACCCTCAACTCCACAGGGCTTCCTCCCTGCTAAGTCACACTCTTTGTATTCCTGACCCTTTTCTAGTCCAACAGTAGGAAGCAGGTGGTGGTCACAGAGCAGACACTTTGTGGAGGGGTGATGAAGTTTTCTGATGTTCCGATATATTTTACAGTGCTAAGAAAATCTATAGCGTTCCTTCCTGCATTTGCTCCTAAATATACAAATTTCAGGCAAAATATGGGTAGAATAAGATTTTATGAAATGGAATATAAATGTAATTTTACTCTTGAACGTTGTTTTTGTGGTAATGTGTGTTCTGTGTGCCATGTAACCAATCTAAGAATGAACTTTTGGAATATAACTCAGTTTTTATTCTTTTGAAATTGGCATGCTCTATATAATATAAAAGTTTGGTTATTAGTATTGCAGTGTCATGCATTCCGAACAAAAATTTAAAAGAAATCATTGCCTGCCTGCTGTACTATCTGCTAGGAAGTGGGTTAGATGAGCATGACTTGGTCCCTACCCTTAAGTAGCACACTAGCTGGTGAAGACAGACAAACTAATACCATGCAAACATGGTAATGCTGAGATGGGTACTGCATAGGCTCATTTAGTAGCAGAGAGAACTGTAGATCTGTTAGCTTTATTATTTGTTTCTTTTGTTGATAGCAGTACAGTCCATAGGTCATAGGTCTCTGGTTAAGAGTTTGCATTTCATTTGTCAAGTACACCTCAATAAACACAGGGAAGAGAAGAACCGTATTTCATATTTTATTAGACATTATTTTTTGAAAATGAGCATAAGACCTAGCAGTTAATGGTAGTCACGGGAGTCCGCAGTCATCTTACATTGATGACAGACACTGAATTCTGGCAATTCAAAGAAAACAAATATCCCTGCAGTCATTGAGCCCATTGTCACCGAGGGATAGAGAAATGTAAATGACTGATTACACTGTACAGTAATAAGAATGCTAACAGAGGTGTGTATGAAGTAGAGGGATTCTGGGGCTGAGGTGAAGAAAGTGGAGAAATTGTGAACAGTTTTCCAGTGTTTATAGCTCGTGCTATGACTTTAAGGACAAATTGAGTTTGCAAGCAGGAGAAGGCATTTCAGATAGAGGGGAACAGTAGGCCTAGAGATGCCAGGTTGTAGAAACTGTACTCTGTACTGATGATGGAGAAAGAGGATGGAATGACATTAATAAAGGCACAGAGGTATGAGGATGTCCCAAGTGTTAAAGGAAGAGCAGATTGGCTTATGAGGGTGATGGGCAGGGCAACAAAGGTCCCTTTGGAAGATGAAATTAGCCTGTTGGGGGCAAGATGACACAAGACCATTCCAAGGAGGTTGGATGGCATTCCCTAGACCCTGAGGTTCACTGAAGGAGTTGAAAGAAGAATCATAATCTCATCAGAGGTGGTTGGTTTTATTGGTGTGGGTTTTGTGTGTGTGTGTGTGTGTGTGTGAGACAACTTATGGGAATAGGCAAAGAAAGAAGAGGGTACATTTGAGAGCCACTTTAGAATCCAGTGTACAATTCTATGTATTGGGCATAATTGAAGATGATTCTGAGAGTTCTAGAGTATGATAACTGATGCAGTTGACTGAGGGAGGAAAAACAGGAAGAAGAGAAGAATTGTACCAGAGAAAAGATGGACTTGATTAAAAAGGTGGATTTAACGAATTTAAGTTTGAAATGCCAAGAGACATCTATAATGTAAGGGAAATTTCTGGTCTGGAGAGCAGGAAGAAGGTTAAGAGTGAGCATGTAAGTTGACGCCCCAGCGGAGGTGAGGTCCTAAGCCACGCAGTAGATGAACCTGGCCAAGGGGACAATGGCAAAGCAGAGGCCATGCCTGGAATGGAGCTCCAGGAAATGCCCACAGCTAAGGTGGAGGCCTGTCCTCTCTCATGGCGTCACTTACAAAATGATGACATGTTTATTACTGAAATCATTTGTATGTACTATTAGAAGCCAGTTTAGTGTGACCTCAGTTATGATTTCACCATATCCTAGGGTATCACTAAATTATTTCAAAGTATCTCAGGATCTGTTGCCACCTGCCAAAGATCCTCAAAGTAAAATTAATATTTATAAATAATGCCTTATGTGTGTATGATGCTTTAGGGCTTTAGAATGCTTCTACATATGTCGGCTCACTTGATTCCATTCAATTGCTAAGATGAATAAGTCATAGCACACCTTAGAGTGAGTTGTAAAAATCAAACATGCAATACTCCTTGCATTGTTTACCATTTAAAATATTTGAGATTACAAGTTATATGTTCACAGGAAATTACCATGAACCACTCCCGGGTTGCTAGTGAACACTGGAGCGGGCAGGGGTGGGGAGGAATGAGCACAGTTTGTCTTCCTGCATTTGAATCTCAGATCACTCATCTCTTAGCTTTGTGAATTTGAGCAGGTTACCTAACCTCTCTGGTCCTCAATTTTCTCATCAGCAGAATAGACATTATCTGCTTTTATGGAGACGGCAAGGGCTGAAAAAGAAAATGTTCGTAAGATGCCTGAAACGGCAGGCACTTGGCAAAGAATAACTCGGTTTCTATTGTAGCTCCCTACTCTCCCTTTGCTTCGTTTTCCCTTTCATTTGCCCGCCTTTGTCTTGCTTGGAGACATGCTAGCATCTGAAGTGACAGTCTCCACCGAGTCTACAGTTTGGTGCTTGGCCTACAGAAAAATCCAGAATGAAAAAATTGTTCCCTTTTATTTGAAAAACCAAATTTGTGTTAATCCCCCCTGGTTATGACCCCTTAACATAGTTAATGTTTTGTTAGTGAATCCGGAATAGAAAGCACGTATTTAAATGTGTACCTTGTGGTGGCAGGGTGCTTAAAAACATCTGTTTCCTTGAAGAATCTTGCGAATCACCAATACCAAACTTGACCAGGGAGGAATTTGGTGCCTTGTGTTTAAACAGTGCTGCTTAAAATATATTCAGATGGAAAGAATGGCAAAACCATTCTGATATAGGACATTTTATGACAGTGCCTGTGAGATATTCTTTCTTCTACTGGCCTCACTTTTAAAGGGATATCATTTTAGGTAGGCCGTTTCAGGGCACTGTCATATGTTACTATGGACTATTGATCTCTTTTACCTATGAATTATTTGTCACTCTTAATAGTGGGAAGGAAGTGGGAGTGGCAGCTCATTTCTTATAGAAGCAAAGTCTAAGTCAGTGGTTCTCAAGTTTTATCATGCTTGAGAATCACCAGGAAATCCTGGTGAAAATACAGATTCCCATATTTGTTCCCAGAAAAGCTGACCCCCATGTCTGATGTCGAAATCAGCTTAAAATGCACCCGGACTAGAGTTAGGAATATATTTTGAACATTAATGTAGGATTACTATCTAGTTTGGAAAGTCAATACCAAAGACACATGATATTCCTGGCCTCATGAGCCAAGCTTAGGAGCAGTGTGCTGGATCCTTTTCAGAATGAGAAGATAGGGCAAACGTTTGATTATTTGTGCTAATTAACATGTACTTTCATAATACATACTTTTTTAAAATCAGGGAGTGACATGATAGGACCTAAGGTATAATTAGGTCCATGGTGTCATCAACTGTATCTTTTAAGTTTACTTATCACCTGTATAATTCTTTAGATTCAGTCTGAGTTATTTCAAGTCTCATATACAGTGATAATTTTTATTTTTGCCCTAGAGTAGGTAAGTATTATCTGTTTGGGCAGTATTAACATTTTGGACAAGTCTCTGTTGTGGGAGACTGCCCTATGCATCATAGGATCCTTAGCAGCATCCTTGGCGTCCACCAGCTAGATGTCAGAACATGTCTCCAGGTATAACAACCAAAATTGTCTCCAAACATTGCCAGATGGCTGCAGAGAGCTTGGCTGGGGAGAGAACACATGTAAAACTTATTGGATGGAAGCTTACAAAGTACACATGTCATGACCTACTTGAGTATCTTGTGCAAAGAAAATACACTTTACCTGGCCTCGGGCGCGGTAGCTCACGCCTGTAATCCCAGCACTTTGGGAGGCCGAGGCAGACGGATCACAAGGTCAGGAGATCGAGACCATCCTGGCTAACACGGTGAAACCCCATCTCTACTAAAAAATACAAAACATTAGCTGGGTGCAGTGGCGGGCACCTGTAGTCCCAGCTACTTGGGAGGCTGAGGCAGGAGAATGGTGTGAACCCGGGAGGCGGAGCTTGGAGTGAGCCGAGATGGTGCCACTGCACTCTAGCCTGGGTGACAGAGCGAGACTCCATCTCAAAAATAAATAAATAAATAAATAAACTTTACTTGGCCTGATACTGGATTTGCTTTAGGAATGTGTTTAGCAATTAGCTGTTTGGAAGTGTGTAAGGGGTACTTTTTCTTATTCTTCCTCATACTGGATCATGAACCAGGTCTACCATGCATAGCCATTAATGGAATTGAGGGCAGAGTCTGGTTTGTGTGATTGCATTGTGTTCATTTGGGTCCTTTTTACCATTTGAGTAGATGTACTGTTACTGCTTACCAAAGACACATTTTGGGTATACAGTGAGTGTGCAGCTCAATACCTTGTTCTAGAAGCTGCTGCTCTTCATTTGGTCTTCAGTTTTGTAAAAGCCCTGTAATCCTCCTGGTAAGACATGAGTGTGTTATAAGCATCACCTCACAGTGACATCTGTGAAGTTCTTCTGTTCTTTTTGCAGCTACTATTTAATTGCTTGGCTATTTAATATTTTGTGGCACTTCACCCCCTGTGCGAGGAAGTATGTGGCAGGATGCCTGACAAGACACCTAGGAAGCCACACAGTAGTCAGCATCTCAAGTGTGTGTTCCTGAGAAATAGCCTTCCCAAGCCCGCATATGTTTTGTGTGGTATAAATTCTCAAGATTGTGGGAGGAACAGCTAAGGTCATTTCTAAGGTATCTGTGTTAATTACCTATGGTAATTACCAAGCACCAGGGAACACAGCGATACTGTACCCTCATTTGAGATAGAATCCCTGCCTGATTTAGGGGTTAGGGAAAGGATGAGTGGATAGGTTCTAACAATTACCCTTCTGAGGTGAAGAGTTTGAGACCAGCCTGGCCAGTATGGTGAAACCCCATCTCTACTAAAAATACAAAACTTAGCTGGGTGTGGTGGTTTGTGCCTGTAGTACCAGCTACTTGGGAGGCTGAGGCAGGAGAATCACTTGAACCCAGGAGGCGGAGGTTGCAGTGAGCTGAGATTGTGCCATTGCACTCCAGCCTGGGCGATAGAGGGAGAGTCTGTCTCAAAAAAAAAAAAAAAAAAAATTACCTTTATAGTTCACCATGGCCAAAAAATTGTACCACTCTTTTCCTGTCTCAGCCACTCAATAAGCCAACCTACTTTACAGGGGATGATCATTGCTTGCTGAGTGCCTGTAGGTACCTAGCACCGTATATTTGTCATCTCACTGAAGTCTCCCCTTTGAGATCACCAGTGGAACCCCCATGTTTCAGATGCAGTAACGCCTTCATTATAAATGGACAGTAAGTAAGGGATTTGCTCAGGGTGGTTTATATCAGAAGAGCAGCTGTAGGACCAAACCCAGATCTAGTGACAAACGTGGCTTCCTTCTCACATGAGCATCTGGGTGGTTGGGAGTTAGTTATTCCTGACTGTTTGAAGGAATCTCGCTCTGTTGCCCAGGCTGGAGTGCAGTGGCTCAATCTCCACACACTGAAAGCTCCTCCTCCCGGGTTCAAGCTATTCTCCTGCCTCAGCCTCCCAAGTAGCTGGGACTACAGGTGCCCGCCACCACACCTGGCTAATTTTTTGTATTTTTAGTAGAGATGGGGGTTTCACCGTGTTAGCCAGGATGGTCTTGATCTCCTGACCTCATGATCCGCCTGCCTCGGCTTCCCAAAGTGCTGGGATTACAGGCGCGAGCCACCGCGCCCAGCATCAAGTTTGATCATAAGATTGTGGCAATTCAGTCACGTGTTCAGGCTCCACTCCTAGTTCTTTTGCTATTTTCCCCACATCTACAGTTACTTGTTGAACCCCTCAAAGTCATCCATGAGGGTTAGAATCTAGTTCTTCCAAACTCCTGTTCATGTTGATAATTTGGCCTCTTCCCATGTGAATTCAACACAAATACTCTTAACAGCATCTAGAATGGTGAAGAAGGTTTTCAATTTACTTTGCCCAGATCCATCAGAGGAAACACTGTGGCAGCTGTAGCCTTCCAAATGTATTTCTGAAATAATAAGACTTAAAAGCTAAAATGACTGCTTGACCCATGGGCTGAGGAATGGATGTTGTGTTAGCAGGCACAAAAACCACATCATCTCCTTGTATATCTCCGTCAGAGCTCCCACGTGACAAGGTGCATTGTCAATGAGTAGTAATATTTTTAAGGAACTGTTTTTTTTCTGAGCAGTAGGTCTCCACAGCGAGCTTTAAATATTCGGTAAACTATGCCCTAAACAGATGTGTTGTCATCCAGGCTTTGTTGTTCCGTTCCAGAGCACAGGTAGGGTAGACTTAGTATCATTCTTAAGGGCCCTAGGATTTTCAGAATGGTAAATGAGCATTGGCTTCAACTAAAAGTCAACAGTTGCATTAGCCCTTAGCAAGACAGTCGGCCTGTCCTTTGAAGCCAGATGTTTACTTCTCCTCCCTAGTTGTGAAAGTGAGATGACTTCTTCTTCCAACAGAAGGCTGTTTTGTCTACACTGAAAATCTGTAATTTAGTGTGGCCACCTTCATCCGTGATCTTAACTAAACCTTCTGCGTGACTTGCTGCAGCTTCTTCATCAGCGCTTGCTGCTTTGCCTTGCACTTCTATGTTATGGAGCTAGTTTCTTTCTTTAAACCTCATGAACCAACTTCTGCTAGCTTCACACTTTTCTTTTGCAGCTTCCTCGCCTCTCTCAGCCTGCGTAGAATTGAAGAGAGCTAGGGCTTTGCTGTGGATTAGGCTTTGGCTTAAGGGAATGTTGTGGCTGGTTTGATTGTCTGTGGAAACCACTAAAACTTAGGCTGGGTGCGGTGGCTCACACCTATAATCCCAGCACTTTGGGAGGCCACAGCGGGCGGATCACTTGAGGTCAGGAGTTTGAGACCAGCTTGGCCAACATGATGAAACTCCATCTCTACTAAAAATACAAAAATCGAGCTGCAACACTAGTTCAGCTCATGCACCAGCTGAACTAGACCCAGGTGCGAGAAAGATACTAGAAAAATGGCGGAGCAAGAACAAAGAAACAATCCTTTGGTTCCAGAAAATCTCCTGAAAAAGAGGAAGGCTTATTAACTCTCAAAGCCACCCAGGCAAAGCAGGCACTTTTGGCAAAGAGGAGCAGAGGAAAGGAAAAGGGCTCAGGTTTACGCGACTGGAATCATTCCTACATGATTCCTGGCCGCAGAAACGTGACAGGGTGCATCTCAGACAACTAGAAGTGAACCTTCTTGCCTTGGAGTTGCCAGATAAACGTTCCTTGGCCTTTGTTGTACGTATCAAAAGAATTGATGGTGTGGCCGGTCGTGGTGGCTCATGCTTCTAATATCAGCACTTTGGGAGGCTGAGGCAGGCAAATCACGAGGTGAGGAGTTCGAGACCAGCCTGGCCAACACAGTGAAACCCCATCTCTACTAAAAATACAATATTAGCTTGGCGTGGTGGCAGGCACCTGTAGTCCCAGCTACTCGGGAGGCTAAGGAAGGAGAATCGCTTGAACCTGGGAAGCGGAGGTTGCAGTGAGCCGAGATTGCACCACTGCACTCCAGCCTGGGTGACAGACCTAGGCTCTGTCTTAAAAAAAAAAAAAAAAAAAAAAAAAAAACGAAAGGAATGATGGCATGTGAGTTTACCGGTGCAGAAAACCATTGCAGGATTTGCCTAAAGAAAATTTTTAGTGGTGTCTTTGTAAAAGTCACCCCCTAGAATCTAAAACTGCTTCATATGATGGAATCTTACGTGACCTGGGGATTTCTAAATCTGAATTCTCTCTGGAAATTCGTTTTGAAACATGGTCAAGGTCAAGAATAAGACCATCCCTTTGACAGACAACACAGTGATTGAGGAGCACCTGGGGAAGCATTTCCAGGAGATCTCATGGTTCTTGCGCCCTTTCCACCTGTCAGTGGCCCATCACACTACCAAAAATAGAGTGGGCTTCCTCAAGGGGATGGGCTCACCTGGCTATCAGGGTAAACACATCAATCAGCTCATCCGCCAGCTAAACTAGACGCAGGTGCCAAACTGCAGTAAAGTTTTATCAGTGAAGTGGAAGCGTGTGTTTTGGGGCTTTTTTGGGAGGAATTTTTATCAAGTATCTTCAGAGAAGATGATTTCCTGCTTAATCTTCAAAAACCGGAAAGGAAGGGTCAAAGAAAAGACAGTCGCTTATGTTCATGGCAGGCACCTCTCATCATAGTTCCAAGGAAAAATTCCAGCGCTTTCTACATTGGCTGCTGTGTCTTCTGAAATCAACACATTCCATGTTCATCTTCTATCCTAGGGTTTAATGTTGCTAAACGAGTCACTCTAGCATTTGTACAAGGCTCCCTGAGACTCCTGCAGCCCGACGTCGACCAAGCCCAGGGACATAATTGAATCTGGAGATTCCTGGGGCCTTGTTTTGAAAAAGACTTGAAATACACATAGGAAGAAAGGCCCAAAAATAAATGTTCACTTGTCTCTGCAAAAAAAATAAAAAATAAAAATTAAATTAAAAAATAAAAATGCAAAAACTAGCTGGGCATGGTTAGTCCCAGCTACTATACTCGGGAAGCTGAGGCAGGAGAATCGCTTGAACCCGGGAGGCAGAGGTTGCAGTGAGCTGAGATCACGCCACTACACCCCAGCCTAGACGACAGAGTGAGACTCTGTCTCAAAAAGTAAAAATAAAAAAAACTTTTCATATCAGCAACAAGGTTATTTCCGTTTCCTGTCATCCATGTGTTCACTGGAGTAGCACTTCTAATTTTCTTCAAGACATTTCCCTTTGCATTTACAAGTTGAGTAACTGACACAAGAGGCCTAGCTTTTGGCCTGTTTCAGCCTTCCACATGCTTTCTCAGAAAGCTTAATCATTTCTAGCTTTTGATTAAAAGTGAGAGACAGGTGACTCTTCCTTTCACTTGAACACTTAGAGACCACTGTAGGGTTATTAACTGGCCTCATTTCAATATTGTTGTGTCTTGGGGAATAGGGAGGCCCAAGGAGAGGGAGAGAGATGGGGGAATGGCCAGATGGTGGAGCAGTCAGAACACAGACAGCATTTATTATAGTTTACCTTCTTACATGGGCACAGTTTGTGGTGCCCCAAAACAATTTCAATGGTAACATCAAAGATCACTGATGACACATCACCATAACAGGTAACGATGCAAATGGGTTTCCTAATAATGCAAAGGGGTTGAAATACTGCAAGAATTACCAAAATGTGACACACAGTTGTGAAGTAAGCACATGCTCTTGGAAAAATGGTGGCAATAGATACAGGGTTGCCACAAATTTAAGTTACAAAAAGTGCATTATCTATGAA
Source organism: Macaca fascicularis (assembly GCF_037993035.2). Lineage (NCBI taxonomy): Eukaryota > Metazoa > Chordata > Mammalia > Primates > Cercopithecidae > Macaca > Macaca fascicularis. Next base: position 91,355,363 of record NC_088391.1, read on the forward strand.
GCACAATGGATTGAGCCCAGTAAAATGAGGTAGGCCTGTATTTTTTGGATACCTAATCCAAATAGAGCAAACATTTTACAGTTCAAATTTGCCCATCAGTAGTTTTCTCCATGGATCTTCTCTGTTAATGCCACATCTATCTAGAGTAAAAGTTGTATTCAATATTGTGCTATCAATTTATCAGCTTGTTGAAGGTGAACTAACATAAGTACATGCTGTGTTGTGTGTTCTGTGTGCAGATACAACACAGGTGAGCTTTCCACAAGCCTGGGTCTTCCCAGTGGCAGGGCTTCACACGTGCAGGCCAGCTAGGGAGAAGGGGACAGGTGGGGCCCAGCAGGAGCTCCATGGGCCTTGTCTCTTGCAACAAGGAGATTTTGCTCCTTAGCTCAGCAAAGTCCAGGTTCTTGTCTCACGACCAGGAAGAAGTAGGCAGGCGGACACTCGGAGAGTGAGTGGAGTAGAATGCACTAAGCAAGAGGGAAAACTTAAAGGGAAGGGTCCTGAAAGCAGATTGTGGTTCTCCCTTCACAGTTGAATACAAGGGCCTTTATATACCTGCTGATGGGGCTGGGTTCCCTATGTCTATCATTGCGAATTCCTGGAGTCTCCACCCCGTCCTTCCAGTGCAGGTGCGGGCCCTTAGTCTGAGCCACTCTACACTGATTTATTTTCCTTACTGTGCGTGTGTTAAGGGATAGAATTTTTCACCGCAAGCATGTTTGGGCGAGCCCCCTGTGCACGACGACCTTGGCGGGTCAGAGGTTCTCCGGGGAGAGTTCTCTGCCTCCTGCCTCTATCAGCTCTCCAGTCTGTAGTCTGGCCCCCGTGGTCCTGCAGATCTGGTGTTGATTTTGCAGGGTGTTTGGAAAGGCACCTGTGGGTTTTCATTTATGGAAGTGACTGAGTGCCAACGAGAAGAGGTTAATGCCCTTGAAAGGAGAATTTATTACTTACATCAGCTAAGAGAAGGGGGCACACCCCACCATGCAGGACACAGGGCAACCACCAGTGTGGGTCAGGAGGCAGAAAGGAGCCAGAGAAAAGCGTGGACAGGAACCTTACTGGGGCTTCCTCGGGAAGCGCAGTGCGGGGCTGGTTTGAGTAATGTTGGTGGGCTTTGGGGTAGTCTCTAGTCGCCTGGTACCTGGCCCGGGGATGTTTTAAGGCAGGGAAAACACTGGCTTGGTGTGTGTGAGATAAAATGGGTGGTTGGCTTACTTCCAAGTTCTTTACTAAATTGGGGAATTAGCTGGTCCTGGGAGGGCAGTGTCTTTCTGGGTCTGTAAGTCCCTGCAAAATGTTAAAGTATTATAAGATAAAAAAAAAAAAAATTAAACATGATTAATACACTGTGAACCTAGAAGTAACCAGATTTTAGGAAACTAACCTGTAGTAAGTAAACTCACAGGGATTGGTAGCTAAGCCAGAATATGCATTTATTAGTTTGAAGGGAGGAATGTTTCTTCCAGTGACCAAATCTTTAAGTCTGCCCTCCAGAATATTGACCGACTGTTCTGCCCTCTAGAATGGAGTAATTAGGAAAGTCATTAGTCACCTTAATTTCAAACTAGCTTGGTTTATGTGGTAATCAGAGCAAAGGGTGACGTGGTGTACCTGTGCCGTGCAGGGACTTGGTGAATTAATCACTTCTCCCAGAACACCCTTCAAGGGCCACCTTCATGCCTTCCCTTTTCTTTGCCTCTACGCTGCTGTTTTCTTCCCACAGAGAGGCCCTCTGCAGTCGATTAGGCTTCAGCTACGTAAACAATAGGCACAGACCCAAACGATGTCAAACTACAGTTCTCCTGCCCGTAGGCTGACACGCAGGTCACTTTGATTGGAATTTTGAGTGTCTCCAAACTCTGTACACTTTCACAGATGGTCAATTACAGTGCTTCTCTGTGGAGTTTTACCAGCGTAGCTCTCAGAATTCCTAAGAATTTTCTATTTCGTAGGTTACACTCTCTACAGTACATATACTCAGACAGAAAAATATGCTTCATGAAGAGAGCCCTGAAAAATCTCATCTCTAGTCCCAGTGATGCCTTAAACTGGTTGTGTGACCTTCGTAAAGCTCAGTTTTCTTTGTTGTAAAATGAAAGGTTGGGGTCGGTGACCTCCAGAGTCTATCCCGCCTCTAGCCTGCTCTGAGAGTGATTGCATTTGGCACAATATGCAGTTTGCTTCGCAACAGTAGCAAAACATCACACATGCAACTTATTATCATCATTGTCTCTCTTTGGATTTCCTTGAGTTTTCCAGTCTCATTAGGGGAGACATCTCTGGCTTATCACACAATGACATCGTGTCTTGTAACTTAATTTCTGGGGACAACACATTGTGCTGCTACAGGCACAGTGCTAATAATCAAGATCGTATGTTCTGCTTACTGTGACTTTTTTGTGGTTTCTGGGGGAAAAATGCAGATGCTTTTCAATTATTCCAAGGGAATTTTGATTAACCCCCTGGGTGGAGTTCTCTGTGCCACCTGCCGTGGGAAGTGAGTTTTATTGAACAGAAGGTAGGGACTGAATTGCTCATATTTGTTTTCTTTCTGGTACCTATCGTATTATTTCAAGCTCAAGCATTTTAATAAATATTTAATACCTGTCTAAAATAGGCCAAAAGTGTCATAAACTAAACCTCTTTTCTTCTTCAATTTTAAATGCAAATGAGTTCATTTGACTTTTAGTGGAATTTCCAAGATAAAGACTCATGTTTTTCCTTTATGTATATGAAAGTTATTTTTGATGGCGTAGTCAGTGTCCTGCTTACTACACATTTTAACTATTAGCCTTTGGAAACAAATTCCTTAAATTCATTGCAACGTTGCTGCTTTTGTTGCCATTCTTACAGATAATTTTATATGTTTACTGTTTCTCTCTGGCTCTCTCTCTCTCTTTCTCTCTCTTTCTCTCTCTCCCTCTCCTCTCTCTCTCTCTCTCTCTTTATCTCTCTCTCTCTCTCTCTCTCTCTCACTCATATATTGAGACAGGATCTCACTCTGTGGCCCAGGCTGGAGTGCAGTGTTACAGTCATGACTCACTGCAGCCTCGATCTCCTGGGCTCAAGGGATCCTCCCACCTCAGCTTCCCAGGTAGCTGGGACTACAGGAATGCACCACCATGCCTGGTGAAATTTTTAGGTATTTTTTGTAGAGAAGGGATTTCACCACGTTGCCCAGGCTGGTCTCAAAATTCCAGGCTCAAGCCATCCTCCCACCTTGGCCTCCCAAAGTGCTAGATGTGAGCCACTGTGCCTGGTCATATATGTCCATTATGCGGGCCAGAATTCTTTGACTGTTTGATTTACAGAGAATTTTCAAATGTCTGCCTCTAAGGACTTTTGTAGCAATTTTATTGAGATACAATTAACATATAATTCACCCACTTAAAATGTAGGATCCAGTGGGTTTTGTTTCTTGTTTTTGTTGTTTCTTTTGTTGAGAGATAAGCAACAAATACATTTTTAGTATAATTGTGTTTCATTCAATATTTGGGACATACACTAACACTTGCTATTATTACCATTATTATTACCATTATTATTCGAGCTGAGGTCTTATTCCGTTGCCCAGGCTGGAGTGCAGTGGCTCGGTCACAGCTCACTGCAGCCTTGAACTCTTGGGCTCAGGTGGTCCTCCTGCTTCCGCCTCCCAAGTAAGTGGGATTACAGGCGCAAGCCACAGCACCCAGTGATTCATTGGTTTTTAGACTGTTGACAGAGCTGTGCTACCATCACTATAATATTTTGGAACATTTTCATCACCCCAGAAAGAAGCCCTCTACCCATTAACATTCACTCCTCACTCCTTCCACCCCCTCCAGCCTGTGGTAGCCACTGATCTACTTTATGTCTGTGTATACCTTATTCTGGCCATTTCTTAGAAAAGGAATCATACGACGTGTTGTCTTTTGTGGCTTTCACTTAGCATACTGGTATCCACGGTGTAGCATGTGCCAGTACATCATTCCTGTGTGTGGCCAAATAACGTCCCATTGTATGGATATACCACATTTTATTTACCTGTCAGTTGGTGGGTGTTTGTTCTGTCTTTTCGGCTACTATGAATAATGCTGTTATGAACATTCCTGTATGAGTTTTTGGGGTGACAAGATTTTACTTTTTCTTGGGTGTATACCTAGAAGTGGAATTTCCAGGTGGTGTGGTAACTCTGTGTTTAACTTTATGAGGAATTCTCACGCTGTTTTCCAAAGTGGCTGCACCATTTTACCCTCCCACCCGCAATGGAGCGATCCAGTTCTTCCACATCCTCACTGACCTTCGTTATTGTCTTTTTTATTATGGTCATCATAGTGGCTATGAAGACAGGCTTGTTTTTACATATTCTCTATGTGGTATTCTGCCTTCTTCCCTAGAAATCATAATTAGTGCAGAAATAGCCCAAATTGTGTATGTTAATTTGTTTTATTGTTTTAAAACAAACTTGAGCCCCCAAAAGCAGCAAAGCGCATACATTTCAGTTAATAATATATTTTCTAGGACGTTTTTGCCTCTTCTCAAATGAAATGATTTTGATATTAAGCACAGAGTTCCTTTCATTTTCTTATGCTCATTCTCTCTCTTTTTAATGGTATCACATACTGTGCAGGAAGGTCATTATATAAAGACAGGAAAAAAGAATAATCAGCATAGAAGAGAAAATCAATGCTGTTTGTATAATTTTTAATAGGAATGTTGTAAAATTTTGAGATTTAAACCAACTAATAATATTTTTTGTACATTACTGGACAGTTTCCCCTTGTTGCCTGTGAACTGATAGTTTGCCTTGGAAACTCAGATAGTAAAAATATTTGTCAAAGCTTCAAATACCAGTGTTTTAATTCCTTATTCATTTAGATATTAATCCTGTTCTGGAGACCACCTACATGTGTTTGTAAGGGATGTAATAACTGACACTGTATTTAATTAGCACTAATATTGTGAAAAAGGAAAAACATATTAAGTGTCTTTCCAAGTCACTAGTTTGAAATTAGCAGAAGTGGGGAAGAAAAAGTCCTGTCTACCCCCCCCACCCTTAGTTTGCATACCCATGGAAGTTTGTGATCCATTTACTCATTCATTTATCCAAGTATTTGATAGGTACATATTTTGTGGTGGACAGTGTTCTAGGTATTGGGAAATGGACCAATTTCAATAGGACAGAAATCTGAATCGCAAATAAGCATCCAGTGGCAACCAGGTGTTATACACACTGCACCTAAATACAAATTCATATGCATCAAAATCACCTTCATGTGTCACACAGTCACCTTTCTTAGTTCTTCATAGCAAAACTAGGGGACTCTGACGTCAGTCCCCAGAGTACCTGGTTGAGGGTTGGGGCAGAGCAGTTGAATAAGGGAGTAGAATGAATGAAGACTTTAGACTCCAAAGCTCGTCAGTTTATTCTGCCATGTTTTAGTTTTGTGGTATTAAATCTCTACAGAAATTAATTATCTTGCTTCCTTTCTTGAATTCCTTTTCAAATGTTATAGTTTGAATGACCGAGGACGCGCCTGCTTTAAAGTCGAGCACATGCTAATTTACTGGCTATTTGCTTGGCCTCATTTATTCTCTCTCGGCACAGTTTCTGGGTCTGTAAAATGAGAGTAATTGTACCGTCTACCTCATTGGTGACAGTGAGAATTAAATGAGTTGGTGCATGCATAGCACTTAGTATAGTTCCTGGCTCAGTGTTACCACCCAGCAACTAGCAGTGTGGAAATATTTCACACCCAAGAGTAAAGTTTTATTTACCTTTAGGAGACAGGATCCTGGGAACTTTCTGGTTACCATAGCTGCTTCCTAAAGGCAACTAAGTTAGATGTGGAGTTTCTAATTCCTGTTGGAAATTCAGTGAATAAGAAAATACTACTGAAAGTTACACAATTTTCTGCATGTTAATGATCTGATATTATACAACTTTAAGTTTTCAGTGCCCATTCGGGTGGTGCAGGTGAGAGACGGGGCCTTTGCGGGCAAGGCAGTGACCCTGCTGATGAAGCGAAGAGAGTTGTTAAGCAAATAATTTTCAAAAAATCATCCAGAGAGTACTGTAGCAAGGATTGTTCCTAAAAAGAACTGTGGTATTCCTTGTTGAACAGCACGTTTGGGCAGTGTACGGTAGGGAAATCTCAGGAATGTTATAAACAAAACAAAATGATTGGGCGAGCCCCATGAAGTGCGTGTTCTCCTGTGGGCAGTCGCAGAGTCGCCCTTCACCCCTGGGTCCTGATTTCTCAACCTCTTCATTGGACTGTCTCCTTGGTGCCTGGGAAAGAAGCTTCTGCCTTCCCTGGATTGAACGCAGCCCTTCTTGTCCCGTCCACTGAGCATGAGGAACAGCTGGCCACCCGTACCTGACAAGGCCTGCGGCCATGGGCAGCACCCAGCCCTCCGCTGACGGCCACTCCAGGTTGCTGCTGGACGTGGCAAGCTCGAGCTAATCGGGCCTTTTAGGCTTTTGCTTCTCGGCAAATGATCAGCTGTGAACTGCCCTCGGCCTAACTTGGTCTTGTTAGTTCAGAAGCCTGCAATTCATTGCATTTTACCCTGAAGAAGAAGGGCAGGTCTGATAACTTATTTATTTTTCTGTGGATTTTTTTTCCCCTTTGACCCAGGAAATTGTCTGTCTTCAACAAGCTAGTCTTGTCTCCTCCAGAGAAAAGTTTTGAGTCCTCCAAGGAGCGGCCTGTTGCCACTGTGGCCTGCGGTCACTGGGTCACACCAGAGCCCTGACAACTGTCTCTCTTCCGGGGCCCAAGTGGACACCAGAGGTGTTTGGGGCTCTGGGATCGGCCTGTTCTGGCGAGGGTCTTTCCCTCCCACTCTGGAACTGTAGCTTCTCAGCCCTTTTCTTGATGCTGGGCGGATGCCTGGGAGGCCCCACCCCTTCCCTGGGGGCCCTGGGGAAGTCCCCAACTGAGAGGTGCGAAGACCTGGGTCCCCTCCCCCAGTGCACACTCAGCCTCTGACTTAGTTCTCACAGGAGGAGGGAACAGCTTCCAGGAGCTGCTGCTGTTACCCTCACACGTTGGTGAGGAGGAAATTGCCTGGTGAGGAGGGCTCGCCTGCCTCTTCACAGCCAGGCGCACCACACAGTGGCGGCCTCAGGAGTGGTCACCCTGGGAGTAGTGACTCCTCACCTCCTAAGTGGCCCTGGGGCGTGAACACTCGTCCTGGAAATCCTGCTAGGCTGGCTTAAGGGAGTTGCTTGTGACACCTAGAATGCCTTTCGGGGTAAGCCTATAAAAAGGAAAGAATGGGGCTCCTCTTACTATAGTGGCAGAATTCTTGGTACTAGAACTGGTAAGACAAGAAAAATGGAAGCTGACCAACTTTTCTCTTGGCCCAGGGTTCAGAGGGATAGAAACACACATGTAATCTGGCTCTGTATGCACCAGAACCTTCTCACTCCAGGCAAGGGACAGCCACAGTTTCTGGGACGTTACCTAAAAACACAATAATCCCACTTATTCTCTGACAGATAATCATCAGTCATAGCCCCGCTACCCACTTTTATTAAAGAAATAGCTAGGCCTTGTAGGTTAAGCTCTTTATATACTGGGAGAAGGCCATGTTATCCGTTCCTCAAATCCTCAGAAATAAAACAAAAATGAAAGCCCATTCATAACAGGAACGCCTAATCTTGTAATGAGGGAATCACTGAGCGTGGCACAGGGAAGACTCCTGAGAGATTCCGATGGGGTACAAGTGCGCGACCAACGTCCTAGATTCAGTGGGCCCTTGAACAATGTGGGGGCTAGGACGCCAACCCTGTGCAGTCAGTAATCTACGTATACCTTCTGCCTCCCCCAGAATGTAACTACTAGTAGCCCACTGCTGACCAGAAGTCTTACCAATAACGTAAACAGTCATTTAGCACATATTTGGTATGTTACGTGATTATATACTGTATTCTTACAATAAAGTAAGCTAGAGAGAATGTTGGGAAAATCATCAAGAAGACAATGTATTTATTCATTAAGTGGAAGTGGATCATCATAAAGGTCTTGCTCTTCATCGTCTTCGTGTGGAGTTGGCTGAGGAAGAGGAGGAGGGGTTGATCTTGCTGTTTCAAGGGCAGCAGAGTCAGAAGAAAATCCACATTGAAGTGGCCCCATTCAGTTCAAATCCGTGTTGCTCAAGGCTCAACTGTACACCAGACTGAAAAATGATTCCATTTTTAGTAAGAAATCGCCTACTCTAAGCCCTGCTGCTTCCCTTTGCACTTGATGGCAAGGGTCTTTAACTGTGTCCCTGGAGCTGGCTTGGCTCCGCTGACAGAGGCTCCCCGACAGTCTGACAGGCCACTTTCGTTAGAGGAGAAGGTACCCCCTCGCCTACCTGTGTTTTCTTACTTCACGGGTCTTGATTCCTGACTCAGGAGCACCTGTTACAGAAAAGCCCCTGGACTAGATCTACTTCTATGTAATGAAAACTCTGTGGAGCATTGACTCTGGCTTCTAACACATTAACCAGTCAGGGCTTTCTTCTGAATAGGACGGTCTCTTGACTCTTTGATACTTGACTTTTGAACCAGACTGGGTGAGGCAGAGTTTCAGCACATATTTTACCAGTGTCTTCAGCAAATGCCTTTCTCTTTGCAAAGCTCCATATTACTACCAAAAATTAATCCAACTGAATTGTAATTTCTGCTCACCCACATTCATTGAGTACTATGTCTCCTTGAAAGATCTCAAACAAGGCACCTCCTTGCAGGATCTTCACCACCAGACCCTCATGATAGTCACCTCCTCGTTAGGCTGAGACACATACACAGTGATTACATTCAGACACAGAGACTCCTGTGTCTGAAGACCTTGTGTGACCCTTGTAATTAAAGCATTACACTTAGCAAAGGCTGACAGTGGGATAGGGGCTGTCTGAAACTATTCAGCCATAGCCTGGTCTCTGCTTTCTTTTTACAAATGGGAGATTGGCTAAGGCAGACACGGGGATGGCTAAGAGGGATAAAGGACGTGACTTCCATAGAACCTTTTGTTCTTAGAAGAACCTCTCCATGAAACACAGTGAAACTAGATCAAACCAAAAAGCGCCCTCAGCTCCAGCAGATTCTGAGAGAGAAACCATATCTTCCCTACCAAACCTTCTCACCCAATGCAGACTGAGTTTCTGAGTGTCAGAAAGTCAGCTTTCCGAATCCCTAGAGAAAGTAAAAATCTCCTTGGACACAATGGGTTTTCTTTGCTCCCTGCATGACAGTCACGAAGGGGAATGTGAAATAGAGAACTTGAAAATGCGGCTTTCTGAAGGGAAGTACTGTACAGTAGCCCCCCTTCTCCGCGGGGGATCCGTGCCAAAATCCCCAGGGGATGCCTGAGACTGCGGATGGGACCGAACCCTGTATACGCTTGCCTTTAATGCCTTTTCCATTTTAACTCAGCACTTAGCCCACATTGCGGCTGTAACTTTTGCAGTTTGAGGTACAGCAGCAAAACTAGCACAAATTTCTTTGTCCTTTTTCACAATTTCATGGATAGAAGATTCATTCTTACTGTAGATCTTAGCAACCTCAGCATACTTTTTTTTTCCCTTAAGTTGAGAACTTTCACCTTTTCACTAAAGGAAGCACTTCACGGCTGCTTTTTGGCATATCCAGATTGCCAGCATCATACTCTTGCACTTTGGGGCCATTGTGAAGTCAAATAATAGTTCCTGCCAGGCACAGTGGCTCACGCCTGTAATCCCAGCACTTTGGGAGGTCAAGGCAGGTGGATCACTTGAGCTCAGGAGTTTGAGAATAGCCGGGGCAACATGGCAAAACTCTGTCTCCACAAAAAAAAAACACAAAAATTCACCGGGCGTGGTGACACATCCCTGTAGTTCCAGCTACTTGGCAGGCTGAGGTGGGAGCATGGCTTAAGCCAAGGAGGTGGAGGTTACAGCGAGCCAGAATCATGCCACTGCACTCCAGCCTGGGCAACAGAGCCAGCCTCTGTCTCAAAAACAAAAAAAAGGAACCTGAGCACTGAGACCGCCTGACGGTAGATCTGGTAACCAAGGTGGCTACTAAGTGACTGGCTGGCGGTGGGGGTGTCTACAGTGTAGAGACGCTGGACGCGGAGAGGAGAGGGTTTATGACCCAGGCAGGACGGAGCGGGACAGCACAAGATCTCCTCAAACTGCTCAGAATGACTCACAATTTAAAACTTATACATTATTTATTTCTGGAATTTTCCATATAATGTCTTTGGACCATGGTTGACCACAGGTAACTGAAACCTTGGAAAGCTAAAACCTTGGATAAGGGGGAACTACTGTAATATAATACTTTACAATTCCTGGGATGAAAGCTCAGGCAGACCCTATCTATGCATTATTACAATGTACCATCAATTCAAAACCATAAAGCTTTAGAAACATAGTTGCTTTTATTCCTAAAATATTGAATATGAATAATAATAATTTATGCTTTGTCTTAGAAGTACCTTTTTAATATGATTGATGTGTATTAATCTGTTTTTTCTTCTAATGTGAACATTTCTGTAACAGTCATTTCCCCTGAAATATCTAACCTGTGGGTGCCTGAGACAGCTTGTCAGCTGGGAAGAACAATGGTGGCGATAGCCACTTGGGGCTGGTTTGGTCGCGAGTGCAAGTGTGGTCACAGCAGCTAGAACAGAGGGCTGTGTGGAGAACACGGGTCGGGTCAGAAGGCAGTAACCACGAGGGATGCAGAGTCGAGAGAGAATTTGTTGATTGGAATAACTCAGGTTGACTTTCAGGATGAAAAGAAGGGGCCAGTAGAGAGGGAAGAGAGGACAGTTGATGTGGCAGGCTCCCCGGGAGAAGGGCAGAGCGAGATCAGGGGCTCAAGTGGAATGCCTGAGTGTGGTGACAAGAACGCTGCCTTGCGAGGCTGGAGACAGAGCCAAGGATGGGCGGCCTGGGAAGGCTGGAGAGGGAAGCGAGGATGGGCGGCCTGGGAAGGCTGGAGAGGGAACCGAGGATGGGCGGCCTGGGAAGGCTGGAGAGGGAAGCGAGGATGGGCGGCCTGGGAAGGCTGGAGGGGGAAGCGAGGATGGGCGGCCTGGGAAGGCTGGAGAGGGAAGCGAGGATGGGCGGCCTGGGAAGGCTGGAGGGGGGAGCCAAGGATGGGTGGCATGGGAAGGCTAGAGAGTGTAGACTGTCAGGGAGCTGCTAACCCACTTAGAAATACTCTATTGACATAACAAGGTTTTTTTGTTTTGTTTTTTGTTTGTTTTTTTTGAGATGGCGTTCGCTCTTGTTGCCCAAGCTGAAATGCAATGGCGCAGTCTCAGCTCACTGCAGCCTCCACCTCCTGGGTTCCAGTGATTCTCCTGCCTCAGCCTCCGGAGTAGCTGGGATTACAGGTGCATGCCACGGGTGCAGTGGCTCACACCTGTAATCCCAGCACTTTGGGAGGCTGGGGCGGGCAGATCATCTGAGGTCAGGAGTTCGAGACCAGCCTGGCTAACATAGACATAACAAACTTCTATTTCAAAAGTTCAGTCGTGGGCACAAGTTGATTTTGCGTTACAGTCTTTGATAGTGAAGGTGCATACTATTTTTAAAGCTGTATTCCTTAGATACTACCATGTTATCTAATGTTTCTAATAATGGAATTAACAAAAAATGACTGCATCATCCAAATTTGACTTTGTACTAACATCACGCTTGGCGTACTCCACATCCCTGAAGGTTAACAAGAGATAAATTTGGCCTAGACTGGTCTTTTCCTGAATTCATCACTTAAAAAAGGAAAAAAAGAATGGGGAGGAAAAGCCACGTTTTACTTTTATAATTTTTATTCCATCATTAAAAGTACAACTTGCTTTATGATCTGAAGAAATACCATCTAAGTCTTTCTATTAGGAACAAAAGTGAGCCTTTCAGGGAAAAAAAAAGCAGGGCTTAATCTGCATTCACCCTTTGATGTATTCCTAGATTTTAAAAAGCTTCCCGCCGTTCTCAGCCACGTTGAAACAGACTCAGCCATGTGTCCGGCGCTGTCCTTTTCTCCTCTCAGCACACACTTAGCCGGAGACACCTTTCGGCCAGTGGGCCAGGATTCTTCCATTGCATCTTCAGCACGGGACCACTTGTGCTGGCTCGTTGGGAGTTTCGCTGCTCAGTATTCCTTCCCAAGGCAAAGACTCTTAAGTTAATAATTGGTTCAGAAGAATAAACTATATCGCCCTCTTGGTCTTCTTTTGGACATTTCTTTAAGATGAGGCTCTTATTGGTATATCCAGGGTACTTTACTGAGAAATAGAAAATGCTAGCTGAAACAAGGCATATCAATCTCGAGGTACGAAATGGGAAATGCAATCGGTAAATTTTGCTTTTAAATAACAACGGAAGCCCCATTTTATTGCTGCCATTTTTAGTCATTTCGTCATTTTTTAATAGCCTAGTTTTCTATTTTAGAGAAGTTGCTGACCAGTATTTAGAGAGCACCTCCTTAATCCGCACATCCTCTTGTGTGGTAGTGAAGTGATGGGTTGGAGTCGTTTTTAATGCTGTTTCCATTGATGGACATTATTACCAGAAGGAGTGCTTTGTGCCAGCTGGTTTCATGGATGGAGGAAAACAATCTGGGTTTCAGTTTCACAAATAGAAAAACAAAACCTGAGAGGAAAAGGAAGTAATTCGTTAGCAGTGGCCACTGTGCAGAGTAGGATAACCTGCCTTCAAAGATTTTTGTTTCATGCACTATAATATAATGTTTAATAAATACTTTACTTCAAAGAACCTCACTACAAGAAAACTGGCCGCTTTCCTGCTATTCTTGTTCACCGGCTCAGTATGACTATAAGTAGCTCATATCCGGTCCTCTGTGGTCTCAGGTGGTCATTTGTGTATATGATCCTTAAGCTGAATCTGTGAGGACTGTGTCCCTATTTTAAGTCTTTAGCAAATCCACAGTGTTCTGCAGGAATTGATCGAGGCTCTCGTGAAACCCTTGACACTTTGACCCATCTTGAGGAAAATGCTTAGATGCTAAAAGCAGTGTGCATAGGGATTACGTCCTCCAAAAATAGAAAACTCTAAATTTACTAAGCAAGGAGTAGAGAAACTCATCAGACTGCACCTCAAGTTTTTGATGTATTGTGATCGCTTCTGCACTCCCATTCTAGACTTCTAAACAACACGTTCAGTATCTTTGAGATAAAAGCTGGACTGAAGTTACAGAAGGAGCATTGCAGATGTTTGAATTTTTGTTTTTCCCCTGTAGATATATTTGGCATATGTAGAATTTGAGAACCCACGATTGATACCAGTTTCTTCCAGATATTAACAGATATCAAATTGACAGCTAGAACTCAGAAGAAACTAATGGAACCCTGAAAGAAACCATTGTTTTTTCCACTATAAATCTTAACCCAGCAGCATGCTCAGTCTGGGTGGAGCCAGTCACCTGGGAAGCCGCTTCACACCCATTGTGAATCGGCTGCCCCGGGAGTCTGGTGAGCACTTCGGTAGGAGCCACTGCTGTGAACTCTTTTGCGAGGTCTGGTGGTGACTGGTTTGGTTTTTATTGCTCCCTGTTTGATGCACTGATAGGACCTAGGGCTGTTCTTAGAAATATAGGCCTGAGATGACTTAAATTTCACACTGGCTTTCTGTCTTCCGTTTCCACATTCTTCTCGCTCTCCCTCCCTTCATCCCCTCTCTCTCTCATAAGTAATGAGTTTAAAATCAAAGGGAAAGGATTGCTTTAATATTTAGCAGTCTAAACAGGGGGACAGGGCTGAAGAGGAGGAAGGGAGTGAATGGGTGTAGCAGGGAGAAGCTGCTGGGCGCAGTGGCTCACGCCTGTAATCCCAGCACTTTCGGAGGCCGAGGCGGGTGGATCACGAGGTCAGGAGATTGAGACAATCCTGGCTATCACGGTGAAACCCCGTCTCTACTAAAAATACAAAAAATTAGCCGGGCATGGTGGCAGACGCCCGTAGTCCCAGCTACTCGGGAGGCTGAGGCAGGAGAATGGTGTGAACCCGGGAGGCGGAGCTTGCAGTGAGCTGAGATGGCGCCACTGCACTCTAGCCTGGGTGACAAAGTGAGACTCCGTCTCAAAAAAAAAAAAAAAAAAAAGGAAGGGAGAAGCTGTTCCCACCCCGTTGCTTTAATGACAGTGGAAAAGGTGTGTGGATTGGGCCTGTGTTTCTCTACCAGCTACTTTGTTCTTTAAAGCACTGGCTAGCTAAGCCATCTCTTTTCCCCCCATATTTTGCCTCCTCGAGTGTTTGCCTAGAACCACTTGGCTGTGGCAGCCCTGCTGATGGGACGAGGTGCTCTGTAAGTTTCTAGGCAAGGTTTCTGGATCCGTGTTGAACTTGAACGCAGATAGCACAACCATATTGTAACAGCTCCTTACAAACCAGTCAGCACATGTGTGGTGAGCATTTCTAGAGTTGAATTATTGCTTAGGTCAATTGTAAGAGGAGTTTCTCTGAAAGAGTTCTGCTCTTTGAACTGGCAACCCCAACTCTAGAACTTAAAGAATTGTTTTTGTTAATTTTGCTGGCAGGAGATTCATCCAAGTTTCCTAAACTTACTACAAGGATATATATATATACAGAGGCCTTAAGGGATGCCCAGCCAGCCAAGCCCTAGGGAACGTCTTATCTGGCAGTTCTCGGGATCCACAGTGGCTTGGGTCATAATGATAATACTGTAACTGGGAGAGCTAATGTACATGGAGCACTCTGTATGTGTGAGGCACCGTAGATTATCTCTTCAATTAATCTTCTCATGAGATAAATACAGACGTTAAATAATTTTCCCAGGGTCACATAAGCTGGTACTAGGAACGGGGCTTAAACCAGGGTTCCTTAAGAACAAAAGCTATGAGGCCTTAGCGTCATAGACAGCAGCTCCCAGGTCTTACTCATCCTAGTGCAGTCCCATTAGCCTGCCTGAGCTCCCCCTAACACAGGACTCAGCCTCTGCCCACTGGGGCTTTCATTCCCACTACCATCCACAGTTTCCGCATATGGCCGGTCGGAACCTGTCATAGTGTCACGAGCCATTCTCTAAACCGCCGTCTGCCTGAAAACTGCCTCATTCTCTGTCATTCCTGAAGGAAGGACTCTGGCTGGCCCATCTCATCTTTTCTCACCTACGTGTTCGATGGATCCCTGGGTAATCTGAGGGCTGATGTTCTTCAGTCTCAGCCAATCCCAGAGATGGGAGGCAGAGTTTAGATGACGCTCTGAATACTGCCACCTAGGATGACTCCTGCAGGAGAAGTACTGAGACCCAGGTCCACCGTGGGAACCAACTGGATACGTTTCCAAAGATTTATGTCAGTGACAGTCACCACCATGTCCTTTGTATACACAAAATAATTAGAACCTACCTGACTGGCCATCAGTAGGAGTTTGATTAAAGAAGTTTTGTTGTTCCATATGGGAGAACATTCATACGCAGCCGTTAAAACAGTGATCAGATGCAATATGAACTATATTGTATAGTATAACTAACTATATTGTATAGTATAACTATACAAAAAGTTATACTATACAATATAGTTCATATTGTTCATAGTTCACATGGAAAGATGCAATATGAACTATATTGTAACATGAAAAAATAAAGTTAAAATGGCCTGTGTAGGATATTGTTTTGTTTTACAAACACAAAGTTGAGGCTGGGTGCAGTGGCTTATGCCTATAATCCCAGCACTTTGGGAGGCCGAGGCAGGAGGATCACTTGAGCCCAGGAGTTTGAGACTAGACTGGGCAACCTAGTGAGACCTCATCTCTGCAAAAACATTCAGAAAAAAACAATAAGCCAGGTGTGATGATACATGCCCACGATCCCAGCTACTCAAGAGGCTGTGGTGGCAGGATCGCTTGAGCCCAGGAAGTCAAGGCTGCAGTGAGCTGTGATTGTGCCACTGCACTCCAGCTTGGGCGACAGAGCAGAGAGACTCTGTTTCAAAAACACGAAGTCCCCACAAACATGAAAGGCTTAATCCAGGAATAGTAATAGTTGCCGAACTTGAGCAGAATTCTCTTCATGCTCTTCTGTTAGCGTCTGATATTTTATAATGAGCATATCCCTTGTATATTCAGCAATATATTTGAAAAATACATCAAGGTAAAGGAGTTGTGCTAATTAAAAGTAACTGAAATGAAAAATGTTGATTATTGAGGAAGAAAAACAATGACAGTAAGACATAGAGGCCTCAGCAGTATTACTGACAACTCAGTCAACTCAATCATTGTTACCTGTGTAATAGAACAAATTCAGGGCAGAGGTTCTGAACTTAAGCAGTGTTATTACTAAGGTGCTTGAAGGGGGAGCCCGCATTTCTTTAATAGCAACACTCCAGATTTCTGACATCTGAAAGTATCACACCATGAATTTTTTTTTTAACTCAGAAAAACCAGGAAAAACTTCAAATCACTGAATGATGTGTTAACCAAGTTTCTGACTTTAAGACTTTATTGACTCTGAATTTACATAGAATTCTAAGAATTTCAGTTAGCTGATTGTGTGTGTGGTGTGATGTTTAAAGTAAGTTTGGGAAATGCTGGGTTAAATTAATGTTTTTTATTTCAGGACGTCTCTAAGTCTTTACTAAGAGATGCCTTTACCACGTGGATGTCTGTTTTGAGTCTCCAAGATGGATATAGAATGCAGCATTTCTCCAACGAAATTTGACCACTGAGTCCTTGTTTTCTTTGGGCATGTACTAAGTAGGCTTTCCCAGAGCTCATTTTGTGGGATACCACAGGAAATGCTGTGTTTGGACCTTTTAATTAATTTATTTTTTGAGACAGGGTCTCCCTCTGTCACCCAGGCCGGAGTGCAAACTTTATGTTCAAAAACAGTTGGTGGGGTGCAGTTTGCAGACCTGATCTAGAGTGGTGCTTCCTGAGGGAATTCTAAGGAACATTATTTTCAGGGCATGTTAATAGCTAATGTGAAAAAAATAAAAGCAGGGGTAAGGGAGTGGCCCATGGTAAAACAGATCGGGGGGAAACTGGGAAAAGTTCACTACAGCACTTTCCACTAACTTTATCTGTGAGGCGCAGGGCCTTGCTCTGCTGCCCAGATTGAAGTGCAGTGGTGCAATCCTAGCTCACTGCAGGCTGAAACTCCTGGGCTCCAGTGATCCTCCTGCCTTAGCCTCCTGAGTAGCTGGATTATAGGTATGTACCACCACACTGGCTAATTAAAACAAACAAAAACAACAACTTGTAGATACGGGATCCCACTATGTTGCCCAGGCTGGTCTCAAACTCCTGAGCTCATGCCATCCTCCAGTCTCAGCCTCCAAAGCGGTGGGATTACAGGCATAAGCCACCGTGCCCAGCCTCCACCAACTTTAAAATGCTAATATGCAATATTTTTGCAATTTTTTTCAAAATGTCAACTCACAGATTACTGTGTTTCCTAAAAGCATTTAAAAAATACATAAGACAGGCCGGGCACAGTGGCTCACGCCTGTAAATCCCAGCACTTTGCAAGGCCAAGGCAGACGGATCACGAGGTCAGGAGATTGAGACCATCCTGGCTCACACGGCGAAACCCCGTCTCTACTAAAAACACACAAAAAATTTGCCAGGCGTGGTGGTGGGTGCCTGTAGTCCCAGCTACTTGGGAGGCTGAGGCAGGAGAATGGCGTGAACCTGGGAGGTGGAGCTTGCAGTGAGCTGAGATTGTGCCACTGCACCCCAGCCTGGGTGACAAAGCGAGACTCCCGTCTCAAAAAAAAAGGAAAAAAAAAAAAAGAGAAGAAAGTTTTATCGGAACACAGCTTTGCTCATTCCTGTATGTACTGTCAGTGGCTGCTTTCACATGACTGAAACAGAACTGACAGTGTGACATACAGAACTGACAGTGTGACATGCAAAACAGGTAAAAAAAAAAAAAAAAAAAAAAGAAAAAAAAAAAAAAGAAAAAAAAGATTGCCATCTAGCCCATTGTAGAAATAAGCTGGCTCACCTCTGACATAGATGATTAGTCATAGGTAGTTGTATGTGCAAATCGACTTTAATTTCCTTTTTCTACTCTAGCATGAATACATGCAATTGAACAGCTAATATAGGTGTGTGTATGTGTGTGTGCACATATGTATGTATTCTAAAATATTGTAAAATGTCAGGTGTTGCAAATAACATTGTTAACTGAAAGTGATGGAATGGCCGGCTAAACTTATATTTATTGTGTCAAAAAACGAAATGTACCAGACAATTAAGATAATTTTACCTAGGCTACTGCAGTAGGGGTAATGTTTATTAATGAGAAATGTCTCAGAGAAGAGGAAGAACTAGGGTTTTATAAATACAGGTGAACAAGGGAGTGGTCCAAGAATTAACGGGGTTCATGAAGAAGAGTGGAAGTCTATGGGGAAGGTGGCTTTGCCTCCAGCTATTTCCTGGGTTAGGAAAGAGGAGGGAGATTCTGTAACTTTCTGTGTTGTAGGAGCACAGGGCTCAGGGTTCAGCATTGTCAGTTGTCAACAGAATCAGTAAGTGTTATTAAATAGCGCATGGTGTGGTTCTGGCACTGAAATGGGGTTGTTTTCTAAGGCTGTATCCATGGCCACCTCTGCCTGTTTCCACAGTCTGTCTTGCATTGCTTCTGTTACCTGTATCCTGGTCAGCACAGTTGATGGTGAGTCATTGCTTATTGAAATGAATGAGATGGCAATAATGAAACCAGCTATTATAAATTAGAGCAAATATACACATTCAATGTGTTTTAAATGCATGTTATCTCTGGAGTAGTATCACTGGGTTGGTTCTATTTCAGTTTGCCTTTGGCATATTACTATACTCCAAGGAATATCATTTTTCCCTCTGTAAAGTCTTCGTCATGAAAATGGTCACCGTAGGTCTGATTTATGTTTTGGATCAGTAACAGGTCACAGCATAGATCCCATTCCTACATCAAGGTGAACAAGACCCTCACACTTTGGAGGGAGATTAGTTCCTTTGTAGAAGAACATGCACAATTAGATAAATCTGTTCAAATGGCTTAGATGACCAGAGCCAACATCTGATTACTATGAGCAAGGCACTTTTCTAAACATTTTTAGTATTTTGTGAACAGTTTTGTTAAGGTATACTTTACAGATAACATTCACCTCTTGAGCTACAATTCAATGAGTTCTCGTAAACTGAGTTGTGCAGCCATCACCACATTCCAGTTTTAGCGCATTTCCATCACCCCTAAACTTCCTTTCTGCCTGTTTGCGGCCAATCCCTGCTCCCTGGCCAGCCACAGGCAAGCACTGTCAACGTTTGGACAGTGTTGGATTACCTAATGGACTCTTCAAGACAGTCCTGTGGGGTGTTACTGTCATTCTCTCAGTTTTACAAGGTGAAGAAGTGAGGCACTGAGGGCACTCAGGGTGGTTTCAAATGACCGAGGCCAGGTGCTCAGGGCCCAGAACGCTCTTACCCACTACAACTCCAGTGAGCTTCAGAATCACCTGCTGAGCTTGTTTGACCACAGACTTCTGGGCTCCACCCTTGAATTCCTGGTGCCCTAGGTCTGGGATGGGGCCTGACAATTTGTATTTATAAGAAGTTCCTGAATAATGCTGCTGCTGCTGCTGGTCAGGGGACCCTGCTTTAAGACCTCCTGGTCTCCGCAATTTCAAACGTTGTAAGAAATAGTCACTCATGTGATTGGTTTGTGTGCTTAGTGCAGACTGTACAAGGATTTTTTTAAAAGCAAGTATTGTTCATTCTCAGGGAAGGAAATGTATGTTATGAGATGGAATTATATAATAAACAGAACCATTAAGTGTCATCTGAAAAGTGGTGTTTTCAATGGCGGGAAGTAGCATCGCTGCGTATTTTGTGTGTGTACGCGCCTCAGCTTTGTGTCATTGTGTAACTTTAATTTGAAAGAACGTCACGTGACTGCTGTTTTCATTTCTGCCTTTTAAAAAGCAGACAGCTATTCAGAACAGCAAGAAGCAGACCTAAACTTTGTTCGTACGCCCCTAGTCACAGGCAAAAATGGAAAGGGTAATTTACCAAAAAAGAAGAAAATAGAAAAAAAGGAAAAGAATAGAAAGAAAGTACTGACTCACTGCAAACAGCTGCAAAACGTTGCCCTTGGGATAGAGGTTAACTCGGTTGTGAAATAATGGCCAAGGCAGTGCAATCTTAATAACTTTTTCTTAGCCCTGGAGAAAGCTTCTGGATTGACTGTGAGGAGCTTGGCAGAAGGTGCTGCAGCTTGGTGGCTGGCTCAGCGGGAGGCCTGGGATTGAAAGCTCGCGGTTTGGCCGGCCGCGGTGGCTCAAGCCTGTAATCCCAGCACTTTGGGAGGCCGAGACGGGTGGATCACGAGGTCAGGAGATCGAGACCATCCTGTCTAACACGGTGAAACCCCGTCTCTACTAAAAAATACAAAAAAATCTAGCCGGGCGAGGTGGCGGGCGCCTGTAGTGCCAGCTGCACTGGAGGCTGAGGCAGGAGAATGGCGTAAACCCGGGAGGCGGAGCTTGCAGTGAGCTGAGATCCGGCCACTGCAGTCCAGCCTGGGCAACAGAGCAAGACTCCGTCTCAAAAAAAAAGAAAAAAAAAAGAAAGCTCGCGGTTTGCACAAGCTCTTTTGGATTTGTAACGCTTTTATTTTAAATCTCCAATACATGTAAATATTTTGGTCCCTTTTTTTTCCTCTATTTTTTAAAATAAAAATATCTTAATGAATATGAGTTAAATGAGAATCAAGTGGCTTCTGGGCCTCCCTGAAAGATCAAGTGGAAACATTGGATGACTCTAATGATGCCGAATTATAATCCATAAAGCACCTGGGCAAAGTTCAATCAGGGGTCCCATTTCAGAAGTTCTTTTGGAATGTAGGCAAAGGATCACTTAGAAAAGGTTCACCTACTCGGAGAGGAGGTGGTTCAGTATGACTTTCACAAGAAGCCTTAGTCCCAGCCCCACAGGGGCTGCTTAGATGGACTCTCATCTCTTTTTTTTTTTTTTTTTTTTTTTTTTTTGAGATGGAGTCTTGCTTTGTCGCCCAGGCTGGAGTGCAGTGGTGTGATCTCGGCTCACTGCAAGCTCCGCCTCCCAGGCTCACACCATTCTCCTGCCCCAGCCTCCTGAGTAGCTGGGACTACGGGTGCCCACCACGCCCGGCTAATTTTTTGTATTTTTAGTAGAGACGGGGTTTCACAGTGTTAGCCAGGATGGTTTTGATCTCCTGACCTTGTGATCCGTCCGCCGTGGCCTCCCGAAGTGCTGGGATTACAGGCATGAGCCACCGCGCCCGCCTGACTGTCATCTCTCTAAGCAGCAAGAGACAGTGGGAACTGCAGAAGGGTGTTTGCAGACTCATGCTGTTGACTAATGAATTGGCCACAGGGTTGCCCCTGGCACCTTGATACGGACAGGAGACAGGGAAATACTGGGTAGAAGAGGGTGGTTCCCCAGCAAAGGCCCCACCCTCAAGCCTGGAAACCCATGGCCCTAAATGGGAACAGGCATTCCCGTTTTTGTGCCCAAATGTTGCCTTTTGGCCCACCACGGCCCCCTATCCTGTATCCATATAAACCCCAAACCCCAGGCTCCACAAGCAGAAGAGTGGCAGAGCAGTGCAGCAGAGGAGGAGAAAAGAAAAGGTGCGCCTGAACATTGAGAGGAGTTCTGCTGGGGAGGGTAGGAGAGATCAGCTGTGGGACCGCCAAACTCCAGGGGAAAGATGATCTTCCCACTCCATCCCCTTTCCAGCTCCCCATCTGTCTCACCGAGAGCCACCTCCATCACTCAGTAAAATCCTCACATTCACCATCCTTCAAGTCTGGGTGACCTGATTCTTCCTGAATGCTGGCCAGTTCTTGGAAAACCCCCCCCCCCCCGAGTCTTGTGGTCCAAACTGGGAAAATATAGAATTAGTCAAAAGACTGAAGTCTTGGTCATCTACATGCTTGCAAATTCCAGCCTTCCTGGCCTGTGAGTGTTGCATGAATATAGCAGGAAGTCAGCACTCTACCATCTTTCACAAAACATGATGTGTTTCAGTCCATGCCCAGTGAACACTGTTCTCCACCTCCCTCCCTCCCAACTTGCTTGCTTTCAGCTTCTCTTTAAAGTACACTTTAAAATTGGATCTTTTTCATTCAGACATAGAGAGGAGTGGCATATAAGAAGCAAACATTTGACCGGGCATGGTGGCTCACACCTGTAAACTCAGCACTTTGGGAGGCTGAGGTGGGCAGATCACGAGGTCAGGAGATGGAGACCATCATGGCCAACATGGTGAAACTCCGTCTATACTAAAAATACAAAAATTAGCTGGGTGTGGTGGTGCACACCTGTAATCTCAGCTACTCAGGAGGCTGAGGTGGGAGAAGAGCTTGAACCCGGGAGGTGGAGATTGCAGTGAGCCGAGATCATGCCACTGTAATCCAGCCTAGTGACAGAGCTCTGTCTAAATAAATAAATAAATAAAAGGCAAACATTGACCAATTTCTCATCTCTTAAGCCATTGTTTGTTTAATGGAGTAGTAGATGATGTGCGTTGTTGTCTAACAAGAACATTGTCCCTTGCGGGACTGCACTTAGCATTAACCTTTGGATGCCATGGCTAGGTCAGGATGCCAGCCTAAGCAGTCTTGACTTTAGATTTGAAATTCCGGCCAGGTACGGTGGCTCACGTCTATAATCCCAGCACTTTGGGAGGCCGAGGCAGGCAGACCACCTGAGGTCAGGAGCTCGAGACCACCCTGACCAACATGGAGAAACCCTGCCTCTACTAAAAATACAAAATCAGCTGGGCGTGGTGGCGCATGCCTGTAATCTCAGCTACTCGGGAGGCTGAGGCAGGAGAATGGGTTGAACCCGGCAGGTGGAGGTTGCGGTGAGCCAAGATTGCACCATTGCACTCCAGCCTGGGCAACAAGAGCAAAACTCTGTCTTTAAAAAAAAAAAAAAAAAAAAAAATCTTTGTAATTCCTTCAACACATTACATGACAAGTACCTCTCGCCTTATCTACTAGTGAAGACTCTGCCCGGCTGGCTGGCTTCCTGACAGTTCTGTGGCGGTCTGTTCTTTCCTGTGTACACTCCTTAAATTGTGCCATCCCTACTTCTGGAAAGCTCACCATTTCCTCTACCCCTATTTGATTTATTTTACCCCAAGATTCATCTCAAATCCTCCCTGCTCCCTAAATCCTCCTCTGACTGCCTTAGTTCTCCCTCTGAAATTCCGTAGCATTTCATTTACTCAACACAGACTCAGAGAAATTTGTTGGTAGGAGGGACCTTAGAACCGCGGTTCTCAACTGGGGCAGTTTTGTACCCCAGGGGCTATTCGGTGATGTCTGGAGACATATTTGGTTGTCACAGCTGGGAGGGAGTGCTATGGCATCTAGTGTGTGGAAGCCCGAAACCCCGCTAACCATCCTACCCAACACAGGACAACTCCAAAACAAAGATTAATCCAGGCTTTCGGCTGCCATTGGGAAACTTGTCCACATTACCACCGCATACCTGGTTCTACGATTTTCCTCTACAGGTGCATGTTCCCGAGTAATTGCACACTTTGTAACGTCTCGTAGTCCCTGTAGCTAGTCTAGTTAATTTCTGCTCGTCATGGAAAATGCCACCTCTCTGAAATGGCCAGCACTGGAGAGACGAGATTGCTGCTGATGGTGAGCCCAGGGGACTACGGTGTCCCTTCTATTTTTGTTAACTTGTAGTTATTTGTAGGATGGTTGCCTTTAGGGCAGCTTTTTTTTTTTTTTTTTAAGTTTGTAAAGCTTGTGAGAAAAATCCTTATTTGTAAAGTAGCTCAGCATTATTTGGAATGTTCTTGCTTCTCATTTATGACTACCCAATAAAGAAAATACCTTTTCCTGTTCTGCTGTCCAGTTTGTTGGGTTAATTTGGGAGATAGTGTCAGCACCCTGGAATTATGCCAACTTCCAATTAGCACTCTTTGTAACCACTGACTTCACTTTCAAAGTAATTACTGCAGATTTTCTCACTACCCTGAACATAGCCTACACGCTTTTAATCCCACACTTATTTTTTTCTCATCTAAAAGGAAAACTTATTTTAGATGTTCATACTTTTTAATTTTTTAAACTTATTTTGAAATAACTTCAGACTTGGCGAAAAGTTGAAAAACAGTAATACAAAGAATGTCCAGGTCATTTCACCCAGAGTCCCCAAATGTTAACGTTTTATCAGGGCTATTTATTGTGTATTCTCTCCTTCTCTCTCCCTCTCTCTCCCCACCCCCACCATCTATATATGTAAATAATTGGTATCTTCTGAACCATTTCAGCAAATTGCTAACAATACTTAAGCGTGTATTTCATCGACACAGGACAACACTCCCTTATGTAACTGCAATGCAGTACTGTTACCACAATTGGGAAACCAACATTGAAACAGCACTGTTGTCTAATCTACAAACCTTTCAAATTTTGCCAGTTTTCCTACTCTTTAAAATGTTTTCAAATTGTTGCCAGTTTGCTCACTGTAAAAAATACTGGCTTTAAAGCCAAAGGAAAAAAAGTGTTATTTTCTGGCCCAGGATCTGCTCAGAATCACACTATCGCGTTGACTTTTCCTGTCCTATTGGTCTCTTGAATCTGGAATCGTTCCTCCGTCATTGTTTGGCTTCCATGATCTTGACATTTTTGAAGACAGGCCATTTATTTTGTCAGATGGCTCAATTTGCGTTCATTTGGTGTTTCCTCATAGTCAGGTTGTTACTCAGTTTTGGCAGAAACGTAATGGTAGTGCTGCTGCGTTGTCCTTGTTGCCCCCTTTTGGGAGGCGCATGTTCATGTTTCTCTTTGTCCCACTGTGAATGGCATCACTTTGATCATTTGGTTCAGGTGGTCGTTGTCCCTTTCTCCACTCTAAAGTTACTACTTTCCTTTTTCCGTTTATCTGGTAAAGGAAATAGACAGTTAAGCTGATAATTTCAACATAATACGGTGAGTGTTAGACAGCCAGGTGCCTTGGGAGCCAGTAAGTAGATGTCACCCAACCTAGAGCTCAGGGAAGGCTTCTGGAGTTGATGACACCTCAACTGTGACTTAAGGAATGACTATGAGTCAGACAAGCAAAGGAAAATGGGGAGGGTATTTTAGAAGGACATGATACCATGAACACAGCCATGGAGCCATGAAACTGCACAGTGTGTTCAGGGTGCTACAGTGGCTGGCAGCTTGAGTTCTAGGATGGAGTTCGGAAGATGTCACAGAATCCCACCATGGCAGTGCAAGAGCACTTGTTCTCACGGGAGGCTGGAAGCAGAGGCTGTGCTCCTTGTCCCTCAAAAGCTCTAAAGTCTCTTTTGTCTTTTAATTCCATAGTTCTCTCTCCCCTAATTAACATGGAGCTAAAAATAGCAGAGAATTGGGGGGAAGATTATAGTCAAAGAAGTTTCATCACAGGACGCATGTTAATTTGATTGCACTGGAAATTGGTTTCCTTCTCTTAGAAAATAAAAATCATCTTTGCAAAAAATTGTCACTTCTTTTTCTCTCACTTTTTTGAGGGTGAAAATTAGTGAAAAATGAAAATATGAACAAATTGTGCAAATAAACCTAAAAAGTCAGCGAATTTGGCTTTGAAGTATGCATCTGAGATGCCTACCATTCTTTGGCTTGAATGAGAAGTGTAAATTGTGGAATGGTAAAGCAGTGTAGCCTCTTTGACACCCAGCCAATTTAATTTTTTTTTTTTTTTTTTTAATTTTAGTGGCAGTAAGTTCTGACTTACCAAGGCTTGGGGTAGCAGATACTATCAGAGCTGCCAGGACTTTACCAGGCTCCTGTCAAGAAACTGCTGTAATTCTGCAAGAGTCTTCAAATTAAATTCATGCCAAGTCATTTCCTCTGTTCTACCAGTGAGGTCATCCTTGCAGGTGACCATTAGTGATGCTGTCAGCAAGAAAAGGATTATGAACTGAGGTCTAAATTTCAGTGATGTCTAGGCAAAAATAAATGTTCGAAAGAATTTAGTGAGGTTTCCAAGACCTGGTAAATTTCCAGAGAAATTGCCAGATTTGTGCGCTCTTGATTTTAGCCTGAAGGATCACATTCTTCAGCATTGGAAGTTTTTCCTTCTTTTTTTACTTTTTTTTTTTTTTAAGACACAGGGTTGCACTCTGTCACCGAGGCTGGAGTGCAATGGCAGGATCATAACTCACTGTAAACTTCGAACTACTAGGCTCAATTGATCCTCCTGCCTCAGCCTCATGAGTAGCTAAGATTACAGATATGTGCCACTATGCCTGGCTAACCTTTTTTTTGGTAGAGACAAGGTCTTGCTGTATTGCCCAGGCTGGTCTCGAACTTCTGGCCTCAAAGTAATCCTCTCACCTCAGCCTCCCAAAGTGCTGAGATTACAGGCATGAGCCACCACATGCAGCCCAACTTTCAAGTTGTCATAGTTATCGCCAGTTGCCTCTCTTTTTGTCTGGAGATGGGTAGGTTAGCAAAAAAAATAATAATAAAATAAATTTTTTTTTTCATTCACAAATATTGAATGTCTTCTATGTACCCGATACTATAATGCTCTCTCATGGAGGTTAGTACTGTCTACTGGAGAAGACATACCAAAAACGAGAGAGAGAAAGAGGAAAGCCACACATCAATTGGAAACACACCCATGTTAGTGACTAACGAGCCTGCACATGAAAGCTTTACAAATTCATATGGCCAAATAGATTTTCTTGTTTCTTGAGTCAAAATTCACATAACACAATTAACCATTAGCTAAGTTAAAAATACAATTCAGTGCATTTATTAACATTCACAACGCTATACAACCATCATCTCTATCCAGTTCCAAGATGATTCATCACCCCAAAAAGAAACCTCATTTCCATTAAGTGATCACTCCCTATTTTCCCCCACCTCCCCCTGGCAACCCCTAGTCTACTGTTCATGTGTGACTTCTTCCACTCAGCATGACACTTCTGAGGTTCATCCACACTGGAGCATGTGTCTGGTCTTTGTAGGTTTATTCCACTACCAACCATGTTCTTTATGCTTAAAATAACTCCTCCCTATTGAACTGTTTCGGAGTGATATTTCCTGGGGTGGGGACAGTTTAATGATTCATCTCTGTTATGTTAGCATACTTGTTTATAGTAGAGAGAAATTTTGTATTCTGCCGCTATACCTTGTCAAAACCTTTTAACAAGGCGTTGATTCAGTTCTCTGGTTCTGAGAACTTGGCAGTGGAAGACAAGACTTCCACCAGCATTGCAAGCAAAATCATTGATGTCAATTCATGTTATCGTAGAAAACCATGAGTTGTGACAAGTGAAAGCTTTTCACCAAGCCACAAAACTGTGGGCTGCAGTCAATACATGGAACACGAGGAGTTTGTTTCCATTGCTCAGCATAGCACTCTTTCACTAGTTCTAAAATATTCATAGCCTTTGCTGTTCCCAAAAGACGCTTGAAAAATAAGATTTCTCCTTTGTCAGCATCCGTGTTCACATAACTGGTGAAACTACGAGACAGTTTTGTATCCTGGAAGATAGTCATTGTTCCATTCAGGTGTTTGAAATGGTTTATCTAGCCGGGCGCGGTGGCTCAAGCCTGTAATCCCAGCACTTTGGGAGGCCGAGGCGGGCGGATCACGAGGTCAGGAGGTCGAGACCATCCTGGCTAACACGGTGAAACCCCGTCTCTACTAAAAATACAAAAAATTAGCCGGGCGTGGTGGTGCGTGCCTGTAGTCCCAGCTACTTGGAGGCTGAGGTGGGAGAATGGCAGGAACCCGGGAGGCGGAGCTTGCAGTGAGCCGAGATGGTGCCACTGCACTCCAGCCTGGGTGACAAAGCGAGACTCCGTCTCAAAAAAAAAAAAAAAAAAAAAAAAGAAAATAAATGGTTTATCTGCTCATTCACAGGATGTAAGAGATTAGTGAAATATTTGTGATTCTGATGTTGATGACTTTTAATGTTTGACAGAGAAACTCTTCCAATTATTTTCTTCTGGTCCAGGCCTCACTCGTTCTAGCCCACGTGGCTCTAGTGAACCTCCTTTAATCCGCAGAGTAACAGGCAAGACTGTAGCAGGATGCCTCAGGACAGACTTTTATGTTGGGACAAGTAGTATCTTAGTAAAGTGGTTCCAGCCTTTCATATCCTGCCTCCTTGGGATACAGAGTGTTTCTTTCCAGAGCTTCTGGGATAGACTGCTGCCTGCTGCATCCGCACCTCTGTTGCAGAAGCACATTTGTCCCGTTATGTCTAGTGACAAAAATAAGACCAACTCCTCAGTGAACTTTCTCGTACATCCGAATGTAAACAAGACAAGTATATTTGACATTTTAAAAAGGTTTTTTTCTTTCACAGTTTTCAAAATAACAGAAGCAAAGGAAAAAATATTTCTTGTGTTTCTAATTCACAGGTTGCTTGAGACTTTTTTTTGGAGGTGCTAGTATTTTATCGGCCACAGAGTTTTGAAGGCAAATACAATTAAATCATGCTTCTGTCATTTGGGGAGAAGGAATAACAGATTCATTTTTTTTTTTTTTTTTTTAAAGATGAGAGAGACAGTATTTGGGATCTGTCTTTAGATTATTCTACCTCTGAATCTAACTGAAGTGAGAAATTAGGCAAGAATGGAATCTCGTCACCCAGGAAAAAAGCTAAACAGTTCTGGCTCAGTCCATTTTCTCCTGAGCCTGTCTTCAGACTGAGGTGATCAGTGTTAGAATGGATGGAGTCACCAGGCTCTCCACGTTCTGGTAAGATTGTAGTATGGTTGAAAGTCCAGCTCTTCAGTGTGTGATTTCCTCTTGCAGACACCAGACCAAGGGCAGTAGTGATCTGGTGCTTATATTTTGTTGTTATTTGTTGAGACCAGAACTCTCCTTAAGGATATATTTATATATATTTTTAATATTAAAGCTTCTTTTCAAGGAATGTATACTTAATTAGTTCATGTAATAACATGTGCATTCCATTTAAAGTTACCTTGCTAAATTTTCTAAGACTTTTTAGCTTCCCCATAGTTTTTAATAAACCAAAAGATCAAAGGAACAGTCCCCAGTTGCCCAAATATAGAGCAGTTAAGGCTGGTTTCAGCTCATCTGAAATCTGTAAACATTTAAAGAAAGCCTCTCTCCCAGAAGATACTGAGCACAGTGGCTTCTCCAGTCTCAGAATGTTAAGGTTACTTACAGCTAGAGAGGCCTTCAGTCTATATTAATGAGTTCCTTTCCTAATCTCACCCTTCTAAGAATGTATTTGATCCAATTTGGGGTCAGCCACATTGAGGCCAAAGAAAAATTAATGGGGTAGTAACTGTAGGCACCAAAACACTCCCCAAACCTTGAGACATCAAATAAGCAAGACTGAATATATGCAAAAGATACTTAAACTATGTATCTTTAGCCTGGTGCGGTGGCTCACGCCTGTAATCCCAGCACTTTGGGAGGCCGAGGTGGCTGGATCACAAGGTCAGGAGTTTGAGACCAGCCTGGCCAATATGGTGAAACCCCATTTCTACTAAAAATACAAAAATTAGCCAGGTGTGGTGGTGGGTGCCTGTAATCCCAGCTACTCGGGAGGCTGACGCAGGAGAATTGCTTGAACCTGGGAGGCGGAGGTTGCAGTGAGCCAAGATCACCAAGATCGTGCCACCGCATTCCAGCCTGGGCAACAGGGTGAGACTCTCAAAAAAAAAAAAAAAAAAAAAGTGTCACTCAGGTATTTTTCTACCTAGATCGAGTCAAACATCCTTTTTTTTTTTTTTTTTTTTTGAGACGGAGTCTCGCTCTGTCTCCCAGGCTGGGGTGCAGTGGCCAGATCTCGGATCACTGCAAGCTCCGCCTCCCGGGTTCCCGCCATTCTCCTGCCTCAGCCTCCCGAGTAGCTGGGACTACAGGTGCCCGTCACCTCACCCGGCTAGTTTTTTTTGTATTTTTTAGTAGAGACGGGGTTTCACCGTGTTAGCCAGGATGGTCTCGATCTCCTGACCTCGTGATCCGCCCGTCTCGGCCTCCCAAAGTGCTGGGATTACAGGCGTGAGCCACCGCGCCCGGCCAAACATACTTTTAAAAATCATTTTAGGCCGGGCACGGTGGCTCAAGCCTGTAATCCCAGCACTTTGGGAGGCCGAGACGGGCGGATCACGAGGTCAGGAGATCGAGACCATCCTGGCTAACACGGTGAAACCCCGTCTCTACTAAAAAATACAAAAAAAACTAGCCGGGTGAGGTGACGGGCACCTGTAGTCCCAGCTACTCGGGAGGCTGAGGCAGGAGAATGGCGGGAACCCGGGAGGCGGAGCTTGCAGTGAGCCGAGATCTGGCCACTGCACCCCAGCCTGGGCGACAGAGCGAGACTCCGTCTCAAAAAAAAAAAAAAAAATCATTTTATCTGTATAAACTTGTGAGGTACAAGTGTAAATTTGTGACATGCATAGATTGCATAGAGAGGAAGTCAAGGGTTTTAGGTATCCATCACTTGAGTAATGTACATTGTATCCATGGAGTAATTTCTCATCGTCCATCCTCCTCCCACCCGCTCACCCTTCTGAGTCTCCATTGTCTACTATCAGAAAAGCCTTCTCTAGCAGCGCATTGTCAGCTGAGTCTAGGAGAAGAAAGGCTTCTCATGGACATGAGCTAAATTCCCTGGGAAAGGCCATTCCATAGTGGAGAAGGCCTTCTGTTCACCCACAATGTGGTCCTCAGACCAGCAGCTTCAGCATCTCCTGGGAACTCATTAGAAATGCAGACCCCAGGCCAGGCAAGGCAGCTCATGCCTGTAATCCCAGTACTTTGGGAGGCCAAGGTGGGCGGATCACAAGGTCAGGAGTTCGAGACCAGCCTGGCCAACATAGTGAAATCCTGTCTCTACTAAAAATACAAAAAAACTAGCCAGGCATGGTGACGCGTGCCTGTAGTCCCAGCTACTTGGGAGACTGAGGCAGGAAAATCGCTTGAACCTGGGAGGCGGAGGTTGTGTTGAGCCGAGATCGTGCCACTGCACTCTAGCCTGGGCAACAGAGTGAGACTGTCTCAAAAAAAAAAAAAAAAAAAAAAAAAAGGAAATGCAGACCCCAAGCCAAACCTGAACTGGAAACTCAAGTGGGGGGCGTAGCAGTCTGTGTTTTTACTAGCCCTCCAGGCGAGTTTTGATGCTTCTGTGATTGAGAACTGCTGCTTATGCTGTCTTGGTGAGAACACTTCTGCCAATGCCTCTTCTGCTGATTCTGTATTTATCAAAGAACCACTGACTATAATTTAGTGCTCACACTACAGTTAGGAGGTGTGTGAGTTCCCTTTACAAACCTATTTCTTACTGTAAATTCCTAAGATGGTTTGTATGTCAGTATCTTAATGAGCTTGAAAAAAGTGAATCCATCTCGTTCAGAATGATGCATTATGAGTGTATAGTGGAAATCTACCTTCGAAACCTGTGAAACAGGCCCAGCCCCTGATCCAGGCAGATTTCACTAAGGTGGAGGTCAGGGTAGATGTCCCTGCTGAACGGGGACCCTCTCATCCCACCTCACCCTGGCTGTGTGTACTGTATATTTTTAACCAAGGGGACAGCAGAGTGGCACAGAATGGCTGGTACTCAGTATTCCTGGTTTCTGGATTATACAGATGCAGGGGAAATGTCTCCTAGTCTTATTTCACGGGCTACTGTGTAGCATTATTGAACTGCAATGGTAAGAGGGTTAGGTAGGCATTTTTCATTTTGATTAGACAGCTATCATTTACAAATTAGACCACAGAGAATCGACCTTAATTTCTGTGACTAAAGCTTTTGGCAGTAACTTTTGGCATTTCTGGCCCTCTAGACTTGAAAATGACTGAGTGGTTACAATTTACAAAGTTAAGAGAGCTTTCTGTTGATTGGTATGAATGGTAGGTATGAGGTAGATTCTTAGGAGTAAAGGACAGGGATTCAGGGACAATCCTAGTGGAGTCACTGCAGCCACGCAGAGTTGTCTGTTACATGCAGATAACGAGTCACGCTGTTGTGGATAATTAGAAAAAGAGGAAACAAAGTTGAGAAAAGAACAGGGAGGCCGAGCAGATGGCAGAGGACAGGAAATTTCAGTGCAGCGTTGGGAAAGGCTGTAGAAGCTGAGGCCAACGCAGACCCAGGGCCTTAAAGCTATATTTACAGCTGGACCTTCTGACTCCTGGGGTGCAGAGGAGGCTGGATCGTGGGAGAGAGACTGGCAGGGCCACTGGAGGATACTCTGCCACATTCTCGAGTTGGCCTGGGCAGTGGCTGCGTGTTGACAGAGCTTGGAACAGCAGCATGCTTAAGACAAGCTAGCTAAGCAGGCACAAGGAAAAATAATTTACCTAAGTCCTTTCCGGCCGGGCACAGTGGCTCACGCCTGTAATCCCAACACTTTGGGAGGCTGAGGTGGGCAAATCACCTGAGGTCAGGAGTTTGAGACCAGCCTGACCAACATGGAGAAACCCCATCTCCACTAAAAGTACAAAATTAGCTGGGTGCGGTGGCGTATGCCTGTAATCCCAGCTACTCAGGAGGCTGAGGCAGGAGAATCGCTTGAACCCAGGAGGCAGAGGTTGCCGTGAGCCAAGGTCGTGCCATTGCACTTCAGCCTAGGCAACAAGAGCGAAACTCCATCTCAAAAAAAAAGAAAGAAGTAATAATAAAATTTTTTTCTGTATTAAACATCCTGTGTTTAAAAGTCTACAGTGAGTAGAGGATGTTGAATGGCAAAAGATCCTAATTTTCTCCCTCTTTAAATGAGCTGTGGGCTGGGCACAGTGGCTCATGCCTGTAATCCCAACACTTTGGGAGGCCGAGGTGGGTGGATTGCTTGAGCCTAGTAGTTCGAGACCAGCCTGGGCAACATGGCAAAACCCTGTTTCTACAAAAAATTTTTTAAAACTTAGCCGGGCGTGGTGGCATGTGCCTATGGTCTCAGCTACTTGGGAGGCTGAGGTGGGAGGATCACTTGGGCCCAGGAGGTTGAGGCTGCAGTGAGCTGTGATCACATTACTGCACTCCAGCCTGAGTGACAGAGTGAGGTCCTCAAAAATAATAATAAGCAGTCTTCAGTGTTTCATTTTATCCAGGCTAAATGTATTTGTAGTTTACATATATTATATGTTTATATTTTGATAGATTCATGTGAGTAAAAGATATACAATAAAAATTGACGTTACTGAAGGGGAGTGGGATTAGATGTGAGAGCGTGGATTAGTAAGTTGTTTTATATAGCTCTTTACCATTGGACTTGTTACAACAAGCCTATAACTATTTTTAACTCCATAAAATACATGGTTTTATAAGAGCTGTGAAATTTCACTCAGCCCCTTGATTTTCATTTTCTTATAAAATCTCAGGTTCCTCAAATATGAATTCTTCTGCCATGAGAAATTAGAAACATAGTCTTAAAGTCTGGGGAAAGATGATTATAGTCAGATCCCATAGATAGGACGAAGTTCCAAGTCAGGAGAATGTTCATATGAGAATTGAATAGAAGGCCAAATTATTAGGTTAGGAAGGTGATCAGAGAATCAGCATGAAGAGTGAAGAGTTGAGGTACGTGGCTGTTGTGCACCTGAGAGCATGTGGGCAGGCGTGGAAGCAATTCAGATCCTTGTGTGTTGAATTCTAGACCCATCCAGACAGCCTCCAGAGTCTTCTCAGTGACTGTGCCCAAGAATTTTGTTCATCTGTGGACATGTTTTAATGACAACAATCAGTAGTAATGATGGCTGTTAAATACTTACTGACCTCTCTGTGTTCTGAGACTTCTTCATACAAGAATTCACTTACTGGCCGGGCGCCGTGGCTCACGCCTGTAATCCCAGCACTTTGGGAGGCTGAGGTGGGCAGATCAAGAGGTCAAGAGATCGAGACCATCCTGGCCAACATGGTGAAACCCCATCTCTACTAAAAATACAAAAAAACAGCTGGGCATGGTGGCACGCGCCTGTAGTCCCAACTACTCGGGAGGCTGAGGCAGGAGAATCACTTGAACCCAGGAGGTGGAGGCTGCAGTGAGCTGAGATCATGCCACTGCACTCCAGCCTGGGTGACAAAGCGAGACTCTGTCTCAAAAAAAAAAAAAAAAAAAAAAAAAAAAGAATTCACTTACTTTCCACAGAGGTAGATACTATTATGATCCACAGTTCATAAAGAAGGAATCTGAGACATGGAAAGTCGAACTTTCCCAAGCGTCTAAGTGGAAGAGTATTCTGACTCCAGATCCTAAACAGTAAACCACTACTCTACTGCCTCGCACCCTGGAGATTTTCTGTAAGAGAGGGGCTAAAATAAAAAAGCCCACCTCATGTTGATCACATTCTTAGTAATCCTTGAATACGTTTATATTGTGTCATTCATGAATGTCTTTCCCCTTTGGCCAGATTATGGGATTTAGGTCAGGAGCCATTTTTTCTTGTTTATTTTGTATTCTTAACATTGCCCAGATATGCTCGATCAATGGTTTTTGAATGAATGAACCAAACTGTTTCTCTAATTCACTGTGCTGCTAACTAAGGAAAAGACAACCGTGGGGTCCCTCGCTGTGTGCCCAGGAACCTCTTTGAACACGAAATCAACTTTGTTTCTTTGATTTTAGAGCCAGATGTGATGTTTGAAGAATGTAATCTATTTGCTCTCAAACGTGGAGAGCATAGAGCTAGAACTCTAACAATTAGAAGTTAATCTGAGACGTCCTACAATACACGATTTTAAAATAAAATCCACCAGTGTCAGCCTGGTGCAGTGGCTCATGCCTGTAATCCCAGCACTCTGGGAACCTGGGGCAGGTGGATCCCTTGAGCCCAGGAGTTCAAGACCAGCCTAGGCAATGTGGCAAACCCCATCTCTACAAAACATACTCAAACACTAAGCAGGCATGGTGGTGTCTGCCTGTAGTCCCAGGTACTTGGGAGGCTGAGGTGGGAGGATCACTTGTACCCAGGAGGTCGAGGCTGCAGTGAGCCATGGTCACGCCACTGCACTCCAACCTGGGTGCCAGAGTGGTACCCTGTTCTCTGCCCACCCCCGCCAAAAAAGAAATCCACTACTCTTTCATTCTGAACAACCACAGATGTTTGGAAAGGAGACAGGAAATACCTGGTGAATAGTTACTGTCCAGCAGTTGCTAGGTGCACTGCACATCTTCATAAATTTAATCCTCAAAAGAATTATTCAAGACCTGTATTAGTGTGATTTTAGAGAGGACATTTGTCTGAGGTAACTTGGTCAGAAGGTGCCATCTTGTTGGGATGTCACACTCAGGCCAGTTGGCTTCAGAGACTTGGGCTTTCATGCTCTGCTGCTGCCAGGACGGGGGCCACATCGCCCTGTCTCCCAATTTCTCCCATGGCTCTCCAGGCCTTGGCTACCTTCAGCATCGTGTTCTGTACACAGCACAGCATGAGGGCGCCGGCAGTCCTCCTTGGCTCAGCGTCTAGGATATGTCAGAACTGTAAACCGTAAGATTCTTAGGCGACCCCGACACCAGCGCTCATTTCTCCTACTTCAGTCCAGAACCTTTCGGGGGTGGGGGTGGGCGGTGGGGGTTTCAGTTGTTTTCTGCTTCAGTTTTCTTGGCCAACAGTCTACCTCACAGCATCAGTCATCTCTAATTTTGTTTACTCTGACTTTATTTTAGTTTCTGAATTTCTGTCCCATAAAGCCAGCATTTTGGCATTTTGAATTTTGAGTTTCTTCAGTGAATTCATAACAGTAAAAATATTTAAGAAAACCTGTAAAGGCAAGATTGTTGTTGAAGGCCCTCACATTAGAACACTTCCCAGGTGCTCCAACTTGCGGGGGACTGAGGACTTACATGGGAAGGCTGAGCTCCCCATCTTTTTTCCCCAAAGATCATTCATTCTGACAGCATGACTTCAACTTGATACGAGCAAAGAACATTTCAGATAGGAGGAGGAAGAAGAGGGTGGCGCCATTGTGGAATGGTACACTTCCTCACCTCCGTGCTTATTTACATAATTGTGTTTTTATAACATTTCCTGTACTTTTCTGTAAGCTGATGCTGTCCTAATTATAGATTTTTAAGAGAACACTTCATTGTACCCCAAATTATATAGTACTTTAAAAAGGTACTTTCTTACCCTTTTACCAAATACCTTATAAACTCGTAATTACATAAAACAATTCGAGATACAGAATAGAAACAGCCTGTACTGTTAACAGATGTTGGTATTGTTATATAATTGAGTACATGGCTTTCAAAGATCTGTAATATTTTTCTTGAGTAAAAAGAAAAAAAAATGACTCATTATAGTCATAATGTGTCATGGAGACTCCGGATCAAATAGAATGCACATGTTCTATTTTGTGCATTCTGTACAGTTCATTGTAAATGGCCTTGCCTTTGTGGATGTGAAAGTGCCACTTATTCCAGCAAATTGTCTTTGTGGCATATGCACCTACTTGTTAGCTTGCGGGCACTTGGGCCAGGCAGAGGCTGGGCCCCCTTTATCATCGGCACACCTGCACATTATGGCGCTGCGCTCCAGGGAGGCTGCCGTCATTAACAGACTTGCTCCTTGGGAAACCCACTGAGGACTTCTCAGTGCCCTCCTGCCCATCAGACACCACCTCAGAATTCTTTTTTTTTTTTTTTTTTTTTGAGACGGAGTCTCGCTCTGTCACTCAGGCTGGAGTGCAGTGGCCGAATCTCAGCGCACTGCAACCACCACCTTCCAGGTTCAAGCGATTCTCTCGCCTCAGCCTCCCAAGTAGCGGATTATAGGCGCTTGCCACCATGCCCGGCTAATTTTTGTATTTTTAGTAGAGACGGGGTTTCACCATGTTGGCCAGGATGGTCTCAAACTCCTGACCTCAGGTGATCCGCCTGCCGTGGCCTCCCAAAGTGCTGGGATTACAGGCGTGAGCCACCGCGCCCAGCCGACCTCCTCAGAGTTCTTAGAAGACTAGGAATGGGGCAGCCTCCCAGACGCCAGCTCTCTTTCCTCTGTCAGTTTTAGGCCTCTCTTATGATACTAGTGATACAGATTACAAAGTAACCTCAGTGCAACACAAGGGAAGAAATAAATCCTCTCTTATTGAGTGCTGGGTCTATGTTTAATTTTCTTTCTTTCTTTCTTTTTTTTTTTTTTTTTTTGAGACGGAGTCTCGCTCTGTCGCCCAGGCTGGAGTGCAGTGGCCGGATCTCAGCTCACTGCAAGCT